>NW_011889536.1:117521-493571 GCF_000151845.1 Pteropus vampyrus | reverse complement strand
TATTTCTAGATTTCTGTCTTTGATATCACTGATTCTTTCCTCCATTTGGTCAACTTTATTTCCCAAGATTGCTATTTTATTTTTCAACTCTTGCAGTGTGTTCTTCATCTCCAGAAGATTTATTTGAGGGTTTCAATCTCTTTGCTCTGCTCATCTAGTTGTGTTTTCAATTCCTGAAATTGTTGATATAATTTATTTTTTATCTCATTGAGTTTTTTCAGAAGTACCATCCTAAATTCTCTGTCATTTAAGTTGCATATTTCTATGTCTGTAAATTTATTTACTAGAGATTTTCCTCTTTCTTTCTGAGATGTCTTGTCACCTTGGTTGTTCATGGTGTTTAATGTACTATTTCTCTGCCTGAGCATTAATGGAAGTGTATTCTGCTGTTTTCCAGAAAGAAAGTTTATTATATAAAGGTCTCTCTTTAGCTTGCTGCAAAGAAGTCACTTTTCTTTTGGTTTCCAGTAGGTGGCGTCTATGCCTCTTGGATCCCTGCTTTATATAATGCCTTAAAGTACCTGTGGTAGCTCTTTTGTTTTGTTTTGTTTTGTTGCTGTTCTGATGGGGTGTCTTCTGCTACCTTTTCTTCTAAAGTGCTGATTCATCTAATCTACTGTTGATCCCCTTTAAGGTTTTCTTCTTTTCGGTTAATGTAGTCTTCATTTCCAACTGATTCTTTTTTGTGTTGTCTATCTCCATTTTTATGTTTTCTGTCTCTATGTTAAAGTTCTCACTGAGCATCTTCTCTTCTCCTAAGTTCATTGAGCATCCTTATAACCAGTGTTTTGAACTCTGTATCTGGTAGATTGCTTGTCTCCATTTCATTTAGTTCTTTTTTCTGGAGATTTGTTCTGTTCTTTCATTTGGGACATGTTTCTATGTCTCCTCATTTTGGCTGCATTTCTGCGTTTGTTTCTGTATATTAGGGATCCTATGTCTCCTGGTCTTAGTAGAGTGGTCTTATGTAGTAGATGTCCTATGGTGCCCAGTGGCATAGTCTTCCTTGGTCACCTGGGCTGGGTGCTCCATGTGAGTACCTTATATGAGTTGTATGTGCCCTCCTGTTTGTAGTTGAACGTTGGTTGCTGTTTGCACATCAGTGGGAGGTATTGACCCTTGGGCTGAGTAGTTGTGAGGACTGGCCAGTGAGGGACTGACCTCATGGAGCAAGATACACTTTAGCAGTGCTCTGGTGCCTGCCCAGTCTGCCCTTTGGTGTGTCATCCTTGGATGCAACCTCAGGTGGTACTCTAGCTCAGCCAGAAACCCGCCACCAGGCATTCTGGCCCTGGTGCCTCCTAGGAGCAACCTCACTGTATGCCAAGTACAGCCACAGCCTGTGCCCTACCCAGGGCTACCTGGCAAGACTCACCAGGCAATCTACATATGGCAACCACCTGTGCTGAGCTTGGAGGTGCCTTAAGAGGCCATTGCTAGTGCTTTGCTTGGGGTTGCTTGGTAAGAGGTACAGGGCACGACAAGGCCAGATACTACTTGTTTGGGTTTTGTGAACCTCTGAGAGATCTTAGGAATGTTTGCAGCCTTAGCCAAGACACATTGTTTATATGGAAAAGCCACAGGAAGTGGCTTGGGTGGGCCTGCAAGTTGGATGGGATGGGATCTCAAGGAATCACCAAGGTAGGGTGACCAGTGTTAGCCAGACTGATGGAGACTCAGATATGGTGGCCACCTGTGTCTGCACAATGAATTCTACCAGCACTTCTGTCTGGGTGTAAGCTACCCCTCCATCTCTTGTCCTGAACCCAGACAATTCAGTTCCTCCCTGTATATCCCTGTCACTTTTCGAGCAGCTGCCCCAGTGATGGAGCTTTGAGTGAGTGAGTGTGTCCATGAGTAATTGTGCACATAGGCCCCTTAAAAAAATGTCTGTGACTTCAGCCACACTCTGTCTCACTCAGACACAATTTTTGCAGGTTTTCACAGTCAGAAATTTGGCAACTTCTCTTTCCAGAACTGGAACCCTGGGCTAGAGAGCCCAGTGTGGATCCAGGACCCCCTTGCTCCTCCAGGGGGCTTCTGTAGCTGAGAAATTCCTCCTACTTCTCAACCGCCACAGGATGGTTATACATCTTAGCCCTTCCTACCGGTCTTGAGGTGGCCTCATCTCTATGTCCCTCGTTGTAGGACTTCTGTTCGGCTAGACTTCAGATGACTCTCAATGATGATTGTTCTGTAGTTTAGTTGTAATTTTGATGTGGTCATGAGAGGAGGCAAGAACAGCATTTATCTATTCCACCTTCTTGACCGGAATTCAAAGCTTACATATTTTTTAATTGATTTATAATTGACATATAACATCACATTTACTTTAAGTGTTTAACGATGATTTGATATATGTAGATATTACAAAACAATCACCGCAATAAATTTAGTTAACATTCATCACCACATATAGTTACAATTTTTTTTCTTGTGATGAGAAGTTTTAAGATCTGCTCTCTTAGCAACTTTCAAATATACAATACAGTATTGTTAACTATATTCACCATACTGTACATTATATTCCAGGACTTATTTATCTGATACCTGCAAGTTTATACTTTTGGACCACCTTCAACCACTTTGCCCACCCCCTACCTCTAGCATCTGGTAACCACCAATCTGTTCTATGTATTTATGAGTTTGTTTTTTAGATTTCACATAAAAATGAGATCATACAGTATTTGTCTTTCTTTGTCCAACATATTTCACTTGGCATAATGCTCTCAGAGTCCATCCATGTTGTCACAAATGGTAGGATTTCCTTTTTTATGGTTGAAGAACATTCCTCTGTGTGTGTGTGTATGTGCATGCACATGAGCACAGCCGTGTGTATATCACATTTTATTTATTCATTCATCCTTTGACAGATACTTAGGTTGTTTCCATATCTTGGCTATTTGTAAATAGTGCTGTGATGAACATAAGGGTGCAGAATCTTTTCAAGATTTTGTGGGTTTTTGATAAATACCCAGAGGTAGAATTGCTAGGTCATTTGGCAGTTCTATTTTTAATCTTTTGAGGAAACTCCATACTGTTTTCCATATAGTGGCTACACCAATTTACATTTATACTAACAGTGTACAAGTCTTCTCTTTTCTCTACTTCCTCAACAACACATTATTTCTTGTCTTTTTGATAATAGCCATTCCAACAGGCATGAGGTAATATTTTGTTGTGGTTTTGATTTGTATTTCCCTGATCATTAATAATATTGAGCACCTTTTCATAAACCTTTTGGACATCTGTATATCTTCTTTAGCAAAATGTCTATTCAGATCCTCTACTCATTTTTTAATTGAATTGTTTGTTTGTTTGATTGTTTGTTTGCTGATGAGTTGTATGAGTTCTTTATATATTTTGGATATTAACTCCTTATCAGATATATGGTTTGCAAATATATTCACCATTCCATAGGTCGCCTTTTCATGAGGTGAGAGCATAGGTGCTATGGCAAGTGCCCAGTTCTCAGAATTCAGGGATGAGGTCAGGAACACATTATCAGCAAACATCACTTGAGACAGATTTCCTAAGGCACTAAGATAGGGATGTTAATCCTCTCTGCCTAGAGTCAGGACTAGACTGAGAGAGGGAGCAGAGAACTCACAAATACTGAGAGGGGCAGTAGAGGGGCCTGGAGTGATGCTGAGAGTCGGACCAGGCCAGTCCTACAGTCACACTGAGTCTCCTCTCTCAAGAAAACTGGTGAGAGCTCTGGAACCACACAGAGCTAAGTGTGGAGGCTTCAAGGTGTGACAACCATGTGGCCTCTTTAGAAGCCCATCCTCCAGGGAGTTAGAACTGGGGGAAGACAGAAGGAGGGACAACTTCCAGGTGAATTTCAAATCATAGAACACCTTTGAATAGATTTTTTGAAGACTGAGAAGCCCAAATGCCCTAATGTCTTTGTTTCTGACAAAGAGTGTCTAAAAGAAGTAAGGAACTTTAAGCATTTGTGTCATTATCAGCAGCAGCAACATTTTATTCATTCAACAAATATCTGCCAAGGGCCTATTATGTACATAGCATTATTCTAGGCATGGACAATCAGCAGTGAACAAAATAGAGAAAGCCTGCTGTCATAGAGCTCAATTCTATTGGGAGAGAAAAATAAATAAATAAATATGGGAGTAAAGAGTACTATAAAGAAAAGTAAGTCAGGGCAAGAAGGTGAATAGTGACAGCAGTGTTGTTTTGATGGGTGTGGGGAATGTCAGGGAAGGTCTTTGTGGAGGAAGCATAAAAGTCAAGTACCCCATTTCTTATATCCTTACTTAGGATATTAGCTCCTCTGGAGTCTAAGACTACAAACCTTGATCTGAGCACATGCTACTAGGAATGATGAGCAAAAAAGATGTCTGTGAACCTTCGGGCCTGACTATTTCTGAGTTTTGAGGACAGAGGGAAAGTGAAAAGGCAGCCACTGCCTTCAGGGAGATGGAGGGAGTACAAAAGAAAGGACATAAGACATGCACACAGAAGCAGAGGAACAAATGCCAATTAGTGTGATGCAAACTGACCATCTGTCAGGCAGGCTGCATGGGGGGAGGGGACATCAGTGGTCTCTGTGATGAGTCCCTATACAAGTGCAACCTGAATGTCACAGGCTTCCCCAACTGGGAAATAAAAAGGTGTTCTTACTCACCTTAATGCCTAAATGTCGGTGTTCCAAGTCCCCAGTTGTGTTGTGGCAGGAAGTCCAGTATGTAGGGGAGCTACTGTTCCCATATATTCCTGAGACTCTTCTGGGAAGTCCTGTGTGGGCACAGGGTGCCCTGGCCTTGTTCTTTGTTCCCACCATCCAAGTCCAGGCCCAAGAGCATCCCTGAGGTATCACTTCTAGGACTCCATTCTATTACCAGTGTTTTGTCACTGCCAAGTATATTATCACCAGGGTGAAGCCCAAAGTCAGTGATAGGAATGCTGCCTGATTTTGCCACCACTGGGAAAAATGAAACTTGATATGGTCACTCTTGCAAAGTAAAAAGGGAAATGTTCACAGCACAAGAATAATACAAAGATTGGTACTTTAAATGTTATTCAGTTTATCAAGCAGTTCTCCTGCTCCCCTGATGGGTTGCAGGGAGGACTTCCACCATGGCTCTTATCCCTGTAGCTATGCCAAAGCTTTCAAAGTCTAAGACAAGCACTGTTCTAATGAGCTACCCACTGCTTCTACTCCAAGAGAAGCTCTGAGTTTGCAAACAAGGAGAATGCTTCCTTTCACTCTGTCAAGGGGTGACACAAAACAAGGACTTCTGAGCAGCCACATGTCACAGATATTTTAGTTCAGGAGTACACATAACCCCTTTATCTCAAGCCACACGTGTCACTAAGGGGTTAGGTTAGGAAGATGTGATACATCAACACGTCACTATGAAGAGTGGGGCCAGTGACCTGGTCTGGCTTACTCACCAGTCACTTTTATCACTCAGATTAGTTCTTTCTGAGAATCCTTGTCATTTTCCTATGTGGCTTGGTTTTCCTTGGATCTCATTAATTCCACTGCTCCCTCCAGCCTACCATCCATCAAACATATTTGTGTCTGTGTCCCAACAGTAGATGAGGTTTATCTTTTAATCCTAGGAAGCTTCTTGGTCCTTATGTAAATCAGTACATGCATGTTGGAAGAGGAAGTGCTCCACAACTACAGTTGTCAGAAATATCCAACTGCAATATGGAGGCCTGTGAGAGTGAGTCTCAGCTTACGCCAAGATGCTCCGAATGTCCCGTTGCACATAATGTGCATTTAGCTAGCGAAGGTGAAGGTTTCTACAATAAATGTTATCACCTTAAGAAATAAAATACCTTTATAGGCAATTAATTGAATATACTCTGGTGCATATGCACAGTACTGTGCAACTATTTTAAAAATGAGGAAATCACTATGAACTGATATGGAATGATTTCTAGATGTTTTTGAGTGAAAAAGGCAAAGTGCAAAAGAACATATATGGTATGGATATGGTATACTATTTTTGTGTAAGAGATAAGGGGAAAACAAAAAAAATGTACATGTATCAGCTTATGATACAAAAGGAAACATAGGATGGATAAATCAGACAATGATGAAGCTGATTATCTATAGGGATTGGGAAGGAATGGTGCTATAGACTGAATATTTGTGTCCCCCACTTCCAAGAATTCATTTGCTGAAACCTAATCCCCAATGTGATGGTGTTTGGAGTTGGGGCCTTTGGGAAGTGATTAGGTCATGAGGATGGAGCCCTCAGGAATGGGATTATGCTACAACAACAACAGCAACAACAACAATAAAAAACCCCCAAAACAAAAACACAGTCTATGAACCAGGAAGTGGGCTCTTACCAGATATCAAAACCTGCTAGTGCCTGATGTTCCACTTCCAGCTTCCAAGACTATGAGAAATAAAAACATATTGTTTATGAGCCATTCAGTCTGTGGTACTTTTTATAGCAGCCTGAATGGACTGAGACAGAAATTGGTTCCAAGAAGTGGTGCGCTACTAAAACAAATACCTAAAAATGTAGAAGTGACTTGGAGCTGGATAATGGGTGGAAGCTGTAAGAGTTTTAAGGTACATATTAGAAAAATCCTCCAGTGCCATGAATGGACCACTAAAGGCGATTCTAGTGAGAACGTTGAAAGAAAAGAAGAAAGCTGCAGAGAAAACATCCATCTTCTTAAAGAATATCTAAATAACCATGGACAGAATGTTGGTAGAAATATGGATGGTAAAGACCATTTGATGAGGTCCCAAACGGAAATGAGGAACATGTTATTGGACAGTGGAGAAAAGGAGATCTTCGTTGTAAAATTGCAAAGAACTTGCTGAATTTTGTTTGTGTTCTAGTGTTTTGTGGAAGGTAGAACTTGTAAGCAATGAAATTGGATATTTAGCTGAGGAAATATCTAAGCAAGGTGTTGAAAGAACAGCTTGGTTCTTCTTGACAGCTTATAGTGAAATGCAAGAAGAGAGAAATAATTTAAAGACAAAATTGTTGGTACAGCCACTATGGAAAACAGAATAGAAGTTCCTCAAGAAGTCAAAAATATAGCTACAAAATCATCCAGCAATTCCACTTTTGGGTATTTATCCAAAAGAAACAAAATCGTGACCTTAAAAAGTATTCACTGCAGCATTATTTAAAATGGCCAAGATATGGAAACAATCTAAGTGTCCATCAATAGATTAATATATAAAGAAAATGTGATACACACACACACACACACACACTGGAATATAATTTAGCCACAAAAAGAAAGGAAAGCTTGCCATTTATGGCAACATGGACCTTGAGGGCAATATGCTAAGTAGAACAAGCCAGAGAGAGAAAGACAAATACTGTATAATCTCACTTATGTGTGGAACCTAAAACAGAACAAAACTACAAAACAAACTCATAGATATAGAGAACAAATTGGTGGTTGTTGCTGGGGTGTTAAGGGTGGAGGATGGGTGAAGGTGGTACCATAAGAAAGGTACAGACTTCTAGGTATAAGATCAGTAAGTCTTGGAAATGTAATGTATGCTATGATGACTACAGTTAATAATATTGTATTGCATATTTGAAAGTTGCGAAGAGAATAGATCTTAAAAGTTCTCATCACAAGAAAAAAGATTGTAATTATGTGTGGTGGTGGATGTTAACTGAACATATGTACTCATAAAACTAATACAATGTTACATGTCAACTATATCTCAATAAAATAATAAAGGAAAAAACAAAGAATTATTAATCAAAAAGTATGCAGAATGTAAAGATTTGGATTATTCTCGGCCTATTTATATTGAAAAGAATAAAAAAGCCTGTGAGGGAAAGAATACTAAGATTGTGGCCAAATGACAAGGAGATTAGTCAGCCAGGAGCTATTGCTCAAGACAGTGGAAGAATAACTCCTCTTTACCCTCAAGGTGATTCATGGCTACTCTCAGTCACTCCAGGTACAGATCTGGTGGCCTTAGGACATCAGGGCCTTGGTGGCTTCCTTGCAGCACTGTCTCTGCTTATATACTGAGTGCATGAGCCATTGGACCTTCCTCCACTTAGATTTCTAAGGACACCTGGCAGAATCACAGGTTCAGAATTCTACCCAAGAAGAGCCAAGGTATGGGACCCCAGCCCAGAGGGGTAGTGTAGGCAGAGAACTACTGTAGGGAGCCACCACGAGGGTGATGCCCTGCGTAGCCATGGGAGCAGGGCCACCTAAAGCCTTAGGAATCTAACCCGTGCCCAGCAAAACTACAGGAGTAGGACCTCTGCCCCAGTGGGACTGAGGGCAAACATCCAGTCAAATAAGAGTATTCTTGTGCATTAAGGTTTAATGTTATTTGCCCTGTTGAGTTTTGGACTAGCTTAGACTCTGTCAGTCTTTTCTTTTTTTCTTATTTTTTCCCTTTTGGAATGGGATATTAAATCTAAGAGAAAATTTTGGTGAGAAATGATCTTAAAGTGTCTCCCCACGGACTGCTTACTAGTTGCAAGGGGACAGGGGGAAACTGTAATTAATAGCGGAGAAATCGGGCAACATTTTGACTGGACAATCAAAATTAAGACCACCTATGAGAGACAGATAGACATTATGTGCCTCTAGATGTGACACCCTGAGAAGTACACAGCATGGCCTACATCTTATTGTTACAAGAACACACAACCCTAGTCTAATCATAAAGAAACATCACACAAATGCAAAATGAGAAACATCTTATTAAAATGGGGCACTATATTCTTCAAAAATATCAGTATCATATAAGACAAAGAAAGATGGTGGGAATGTTTCAGATTAAAGGAGGCTAAAGAGACATGAAAACCAAATGCAATACCTGTCAGACTGGATCCTGTACTGGGGGGCAAGATGCTATTATTAGATCAAGTGAAAAAATTGTAATATGGGTGATAGATTACATAATGTAAATCCACAAAGTTGATAACTGTACTGCAGTATGTAAGACTATTCCTGCTAGCAAATACACACTGAAGTGTTTAGGAGTAAAGAACCATGATGCATGTAACTTCCTATGAATGGTTCAGAAAAAAATTATGTGTAAACATATACACATGTAACTATGTGTGCATATAGTTTAGATGTGTGTGTGTGTATGTGTGTGTGTGTAGAGAGAGACAGAAAATAAGGTAGATGGGGTAAACTTAAATAATAGATAAATCTGGGTAAAGCATTTATGAATATTCTTTGTACTATTTTTAATTTTGCAACTTTTTGTGAGCTTGAAATTATTTCCAAATAAAATGCTTTAAAAATGCCTTTATACTTGCCTTGCATGTGACCATTTCCTGGCATGTTCATACACAGTGACACTTTTGATCCTTCCAGCAACTCCATGAGGTCAGCAGGATAGGCATTGTTATTATATTTTTCCATTATACAGATGAGAAAGTTGAGGCACAAAGACTTTGAATAACTTGCCAAGTATCTCATTGTGGCAAACAGAGCTTGAGTCCTCACCATCAGATGTCAAGTCTAGGCTTCTTCCTGTATTCCCATACATTCTTCAGCTCCTATCTAAATTTATTTGCAATTCTTGCTATTAATCTTTTTAGGAGAAAATGAGTTCCATGATTTCATTATCATGGGTGTATTACTCAGCCTTTAAAATTTAGCTCAAAAATCAGTTTCTTCCCTGATTCTCTGCCCTCTGTGTCCTGCCCCATCTCTCCAGTGGTCCTTCATTTGTTCCACCATTGGTACATACATTTGCTTCAGAATTGATTACACATATTGCTGTTATTTCCTATTTGTTTTCGTTTGTCTTCCTAAAGGGTAGTGATCAAGTACCGCTCCTCTGACCCCCAGCCCCAAGCTCTACGCCTGTCTCTGAATGTTGGATGAATGAATGACTGTGGGGCTCTTATTCTCTTTGACCTAAATTCAACTCAATCAAATCTCCAAAGCAGGCTTTCATTGTGTGGATTACAGTTAACACTGTCCTAGCCAGCTACCTCTCCTTATTCTAAGGGGTAGTAGATAAAGGAGAGCACAGGTCATAGGGAAGCAGTGTGCTGTGTTTTCCTAATACAGTAAGAAATAGCTTCCTATTGATAATGGTCTAGAGGGGAGGGTGGCAATCTGCCAATGCATGGGAAGCAAAAATATGGCCCAAGTCTAGGGGATGGAGTGGACCGAGGAATAAAAGTCTGAAGCGTCATGGGTTCCATATTGATTCAAGGTTCAGCCCTTAGGGAAATGAGAATTTTGGTGGAGTATCATTTTAACACAATTTAGATGACTCATGCAAGTAGCCGAGAAAATAACTGAAGAAGAGGCATTGTATACCCATTCAGGAAACTTGATTAATATCTACTTTCCTGATTCACCATGCTGGGGGCTATGGTATTATCTTTCCAGCACAGCTCTGTACAGGGTGAGAAGATGGAACTTCCAAACAAACCCCTGGATTTAAGACAAGGCTGAAATCTTATTTGAAGGGATTTGCTTTCAATTTCATTTTTTAAAACATGTTTTTAATAACAAGCTCATTCACTCAAAAGAGGATATTTGACTGCTTAGAACAGCAATGGGATCTTCCTTGACATAATTTGGATCCTTTCTTAAACCTACTTACTTTGATTCTGCCAGCTCAGATCTCTCTTCAGTCAGTAACTCATAAGGCCTTGTTTTGAGTGCTGTGGAAGAAATTCAGTTAGGAGCATTCCTAAATACATCTTCAGACCCATGTCTAGGATAAGTCTGGAAAGAAAGTTCCCATTAATCAGACACCAATAAGTGACATCACACAGACGCATTAAATGTTAGAGGTCATATTTTCATGTGGGCCTAGCCCCTCTCATAGCACCCACATGGCCAAGGTGCTGGACCATCCACAGAGACTGAAATGTCTTGCCTCATGTGGCTGACCTCTCCTTCTTCTTAGAAGGCAGGGAGCTGGATTCCTGGTTTTATGAATCAGTGAAGAAGCAATGAGTAACCTGCATTGCACTGATGGGCCAGTCCCAGGACTCTTAGGTTAAAACTACCAGGGAAAACAGAAAATAGGTGCTGTTAACCGCTGGGGTTTGGATCCTCCAAGTAGGCATGGAAGTCAGTTTAAGGTCGGAGAGCTGGAGTGCTTAGGCTTTGACCAGATCTGAGTTAACATAGGGTGGTTTCAATCCAATGATTTGAGCTTCTGGTGAGCAGCAGCCCTGAATGATATCCCATGTGGTGGAGTGGAGACACTTTGCCAGTGACAGAAGATGGCTGTTAGTCACCAGAGCATAAAGATTAGTCATAGGGGCTCTGGAGATGTGATCAGGGTGGAAGTCTGGGGTCAGAGCTGGTTGTAATTGATGACCCTAACTCCAGCATGGTCACACCTAGATTGGTCCAAGTTGGACACTCTGTAACTTCATTCATCAATACAAATTTGTGGCATATTCAACTAAATGGTCTCTAGAAACATTTCAATCTTAGTAGAGTATAGAAAATCTGGTAGTCATGTACACCTTTTCCAGTCCAGTGATGAGGACAGAGTGTGGACCTAATCTAAGCAGACAACATCTAAAATTCATTATGTCTCAACACAGCAGCCAGAAGGAGCCTATAAGAGCCTATAGAACATATCTCTCCACTGTCAAATCTCTCTCATCATGCCAAGAAAACTTTTACAGTGACTGCAAAGCCCAGTGTGATTTGGCTCCCTGTTGGTTCTTGGATCTTGTCCCCTGCAGTCACTCAATTCCAGCCACACAGGTCTCTTCCCTGTTCCTTGAGCCTGTCTTCTTCTACCTATCTCTATGGCTATAGCCCACACTCTTTTAGTTCTTCCTTGAAGCATTATCTAAGAAAAGCTTGCTCTGACCACCCAATTTTAAATTGCAACCCCCTCGCCACACACACACACACACTCCTATGCCCCTCCCCTAATGCAGACTTTGTTATCATCTGACACATAAGTGTTTAAATGAACTGTTAATTATTTGGCTCCCCTCAGCTCAACAGTAGAAAGTAAAACTCTATTAGGATGGGGATTTTTGTCTGTTCTACTCACCACTCACTTGTAAGGACCTAGAATAGTGCCTAATATATAGTAAATACTCCAAAAAAGATTTGAATAAGAAAAAGAAATGAATAAAGGTGATAAAGGTCAAGATTACCAGGTCCTAGCTTGACCAACTGTCAGCATGGGTCTCAAATCCAACTACTTTCTAAGAGGGTTCCTCCCACCAGGTTTGCTTGGCTTAGCTCCTGGCTCCTGACTTCCCTATCTCACTTCTGCCCTCTCCCATCAGCCAGCTCAACTTTGTCACACACTCATGATGACAAAGGGGCTAAGACACAGCATTTTCCACAACGATGGGTCTACTTCAGAAAAACCATCCTTGATTTGGAGCCTCTTAGTTAGCTCCCCATAGCCTCTCTTTCAGGCAAAGATATCACAATATCTTAGGGGAAAATATCCTGTAATATTATATTCAGACAAATAAGCCATCAGTTTGACCAAAACAAGTGATCTTGTAGTCATAAGGGAAGCCACCCATAACAGAAGGCTTGTTGGGGTCAGCAGGCCTCAGAACCCTCAGCAATGGGCAAACCTGGCCTCCTCCCCACAGACTCATCACCAAGCCAGCACAAAGAACTCCTTTCTGAGCTTGCTTTCTAAGTCAAAGGAATGTATACTTTCAGAATTATAAAGTATATGAAGACCCAAAATAGAAATTCAATAGACACAGATCTCACTCTGCCAAGGCAATTCTTTCAAGGCTTACTGATGTTAACATCCAGAGCTGGTGTCCAAACAGCCCCACACAGACATAAGGATTTTTCAGAGCAATAGAACAAAACGCAAACACCAGCAATCTGTCTTGAAATTGTCAAGAAGGTGACACCCCTTAGCTGGGGAGACACAGTGAGGTATGTTCTGCATCTAAGATACACCACACCAAATTGTGGGAGCAGAACTTTCTAGAGGCCTTCCCTCAGATGCCATGAGTATGAAGCGAGCAGATTTCCCACCCACCTTACCACCTGTCCCCATAGACCACCAGTGGTCATGGCGGTTCTAGAAATCCACAGGAGTGAGGAGGTCTGCAAGAATGCTAACAAAAGAGGACAAATCCCGGTCACACAATGTTCCCAATCACTCTGGGCCAAATTCGGTTGAAATGAGACACTTTCAAAAACAATATCTGGGTAAGTGGTAGAGAAATAAGATCACCCTGAAACATGGAGGAGAGAAAGGAGTAGCCCCTCGAGTGCAGAAATGCACCCTCATCTATCAGGCAGGGTGAACCAGGACAAGACTTGTTCCTCACACACCTTGGCAAAATGGCATTGGCTCAGACAATAACTCATGTGGGTCGTTAAGACAAGGAAATTCAAACTGGGATAAACGATAGCTACCCAGTCAGCAGTATAACTTCTTAGCTGACCTATCATTGCAATCACAGCCTACTGGGACTTGCTCAGACATCAGTAGATGAGTATCTTTCGGGTATGCTTTGATAACAGGTGGCTAAACCTGGGGCTGGAAACCAACTGGGTGTTTTTGACTCCTCTTGAGCTAAACTAGGGAATTGAGTAATATCCTATGAAAGGTCCCCAGAGCCCGTGAAAGGACAACAAAGCACTTAAAGACCCAAAGCACACCAACAAAAAAGGTAAGAACTGGTACCAATCCTAAATTCAAATCCTCAGAAATCATTGCTCTCGGGAAGATGAAGGACACACTTCTAAAGCTTAGGAGGGCTTCCGGCATTCCTCACCAAATGGACCAACACAAAATCGATGGACTCTGTCAGAATTTGAAAATCTCTTTGGAGTTTCAGGGAAAATTCAAATGCATAGCTCTCATGGTGGTGGTCCCACCCTTCCTTCTATCTATGTTTGCCTCGGACAAGGCGGAGCCTGAGCTCCCAATCACATCTGCAGGAGCTGAAAACCAGGAAAGAGAATAGAATATGCTCCAAACAGCTCACCTTGGCTTTAAAAACTGGTATTGTTATTTATATTTAATAGCAGCTTCAGAAAAAGCTACAAATCTTATGGCATGGCAGAAATGTAAATGCTAACTGATTGTTATTCTTCCAGAAACTTAGAATTCAAAAGTTTAATCATCCTCATTAGCATAATTTGGGCGACTTCAGTCCATAACCTCACCCTGGAGTTGATTATTTATGGCGCCCTGAACAGAAGTCGAAAATTAACTTTGATTTAATGTAACAATTCCATTCCCAATATAATTCATGATGCAGATACATTTGTCAAAAATAAATCAGTCTGCTTTGCCCATCTCAGAAGAGGAAACTAAGAAAGAAATAGAAAGAGAATCTCTAATCTTTTGTTTCTGTAGTTGGTCTCACTTCTCACTCTCGCTTCTCAAGTCTGTGCCTGCCTGGGGACTGGCTTTGGAGCAGCCTGAGTGTCAGTGTACAGAAAGATCTATGAATAAAGACAGACAGACAGAAAGGGAGTGGGGTTTCCCCAGGATGGACTTCTTGCTTTTCCTGAGGGTTTTATCTAAGTAAGCAACTTTCTAATAAGATAGAATGTGGAAAATTATCAGAGATCTAGTCTGGTAAAAGGGCTATGTGCCTTGCATGTGTTCGAGGTTCTTTAGGTTAGATTGCATGCAATCCTCACACTAATAGATAGGATGGATAGAAAATGAGGCCCAGGGAATTTAGGCAACTTGTCTGCATCCCACAGCTTGTAAAAGGCAGTGCTAACCCTGGAATCCTGGTCTCCTGGCTCTATATGCAGTGCTCTCCATCTGTCTGCCCGTGAGAAAAAAGGTGCCTGGCTCGGCAGTCTGTCTCTTGGCCAAGGAAAGCAGAGTCATTATGGACTTTATCAAGGGCTTGGGGTGACAGTGGGACACATGACTCCCAGAGCAAGAAGAGAAATCCTCAAGACTTCACCAGATTATCAATTTCCAAGATCTCAGAAGTGGCATTTATTAGACCTGCAGAAAAATTTAGAAAACGTAGGTTTCCCAATTGTCGGGCAAAAAAAAGTGTAAAAAATTCCCCAGATGGGGTCATTGGTGTGTTGGGATTCTCTTTACCCCACTTTATATAAATTTGCCTCTGAGATGTACCAATCTCTCTGCCAAGGAAGAAATATTTTTCCATGAGCAGCTCCAAGGAGCCAGACTGGTGTTGCTGTGCAGGCTCTTCCTCTGTACTAATTCTATATCTGGACTGCTAAAGCTGCTCAGACGTTCCAAGTTTTGGTGGCAACAGGTTTGTCTGACAGTAATCAGCATCCTCTGCCTCTTCCTGCAAGCACCTACAGCCTGGGCAATGCCAGCTCTCCCTTTTCCATGCCAGGCAGAGCTGATGCTATCTTACAATGGGCAACAGAGCAGTGTGCCAATAGCCAGAGCCTTGCCCAGTGGCTGGCAGGAAAGTGACCAAACTCAGACTATGCAATTTGACTCTTTAGCTTCTACTGTGGAAAAAAAACTGGCTGAGAAGAAGTAAGAGATGTTGGCAAAATATAAAGTTTGGGTTCTCTTAGTCCCAACTCAGCAAAGATAATCATAAGTTGGCTTGGCTTCCGTGTGTGTGCACATGTGTGTGCCTTCCCACTCAGTCACATAGTTTTAACAGTTATAAAATTAAGATGGAACCAGGCCAAAAGGTTCATTGTGAGGGAGAAAGCAGCAGGACCTTGGATAAAATCATGAGTAATCTTAGATTAGGTCACCATGATGTCAGAAAAACCAACTGGTTCATCTAATTCGAATAACCACCTGATGCCACCAATGGAAAAAAAATGTCAGTTGTTACAGCCTTTGTTGACCAAACACTCAAGGAGTTAGCTGAATTGGTGTTTTACCATATAAAGGCTGTGATGCTGTATAGATACTTCTTCCAGGGTGTCACTTTACTGAAAAAAGGTCTCTCCTGCTTTCATTTCTGGATATGCAATATTAATAATAACAATAGCAATAACAATGCATACCTGTGTACATGGGTACATATACTATGAACCAAATACTCTATTGTATACTTCATGTACTTTTTTCAAGTAATCCTTATAACCTATGAAATTACTACTTATTATCATCCTGACTTTAAAGATGAGAAACAGATTTAGAGCAGTTAAGTCACTTGTCCTAGATCACACAGCTAATAGATGACATATCCAAGGCTCAGTTCTATCTGATTCTCCTTTTTACACTTGCTCTCATGTATTCAGATGTCTGGTCACAAAGTTTATTCTAAGCTACCTTCCCTTTCCTCATTACCTGGCTTCTAGGTCCCTTGATAAAAAGAGAGAAATAGTAGTACTAATATGCCATATCGATAGCAGCTTTGCATACTTAGTGGAAGGTTGTGTGTTACTCAGGCTGCAGTGTCCCAGTCTCTCTCTGCTCTGCAAGGGCTGGGACAGGTAAAGGGAGTAAAGTGGTTAATTTTATGTATCAACTTAACTGGGGCCACAAGTAGCCCAGACATTTGGTTGAATGTTGTTCTGGGTGTGTCAGGGAGGGTGTTTCAGGATGAGATTAGCATTTGAATCACTGTACTGAGTGAAGCAGAGTGCCCTCTGCAGTGTGGGTGGGTCACATCCAGTGAAGACCTGAATAGAATAAAAAGGCTGAGTAAGAAGGAACTCCAGCTTCCTGACTGTTTGAGTGGGCGGCAATTTTTTCCTGCCTCTGGACTCAAACTGAAACATCAGCTTTTCCTGGGTCTTCAGTCTACCAGTATTCAGGTTGGCGCTATACCACTGGCTATCCTGGGTCTCCAGCTTGCCAACTGCAGATCTTGGGGTTTGTCAGCCTCCAGAATCACATGAGCCTATTCTTTATGATAACTCTCTATATCTATTTATCTATATACCTATTGGTTCTGTTTCTCTGGAGAATCCTAATCCAGGGCCCTCTATAGGCTCTGGCTGAGGAGATGAGTGAGAAAGCTGGGCTGAGCTGAGGCAGGCAGGCCTCCTGTCCTGGCATCAGTTGAGAAAAAACATGTTTTCTGCTCTCTTGCCCAGACTCCTTTACAGCAGTTGCCGTTTCTCTCACAAAGCATTTCTTCAACAAATTTATTGATATTTACCTCGTGGAGGCACTACTTCCAGAATATGGATATAGCCGTGAATGAAACAAAGATCCCTGCCCTCGTGACACTCAATTTCTATTGTAAACTTAATAAGGAAATTAGATATTATAATGTGACAAATGCTATGAGAAAAATTAGAAAGGAATCGGGGTGAGGGAGATCAGGTGTATCAGGGAGGGAGGCAAATGATAGGGTTGAACGGGCAAACTAGGAATGCCTCAGTGGGGAAGTGAGATTTGAGTGCTCTTGAAGGAGGTGAAGGAGTGAGCCAATTAAATATTTGGAGGAAGAGCATTTCAGATAGGAAACAGCCAATGCAAAGGCCCTAAGAGGAGAGATGCCCTAGTGAGCACAAGGAATTGCGAAGAGGTTAGTGTGGCTGGCACAGCTAGAGTGAAGACAGGCAGAGCAGCAGGAGATAGGAATGAGGTAGTAAGAGGCTGGATCACATAGGGCCATTGTAAAGACTTGAAAGGAGAGCCATGGCAGGGCTTCCAGCAGAGGAAGACATGATTTGATTTAGGTTTAAAAAGTATCTCTCTCTGGCTATCTATTATGAAGAGACTGTGGAGAGGGCAAGGATAGAAGCCTGCAGACCAGATAAGAGGCTCTCTTCAAAATCCAGGCTAGAGATAATGGCAGCCCCACCCAAGGTGACGTCAGTGGTCATAATGTAGGGAGGAGGCAAGAGAATTAAAATGTTAATCAAGCCACATTCAGAGACTGCTATGTGCTGATCAGCCCTGCAGCCAGGCCTGGAGGACACCTTCAGAACAAAGGAAGATTTCTACTGGGATTGCTAACAGCCCATTCCCCACACCTGTAAAGGGGAAACAGGAATCAAGTGTCATTCCCTATGGCTAAAACCATGGGGAACCTATAAATTAAAGGCTGGGAACTGTCAGCAGGCCTTTCACGCTATATATTCATCCCCTTCCTCACTGTCTGTCCATATCAAAGGAAATGGGAACTAATGACATAAACTGAATTCCTTGAACACTCAGGGTCCCTCTCAGTACCTTTACTCTGTCTCTCTCAATGTCCCTTTCAGTGCCTTTTCTTTGTCTCTGGCACTGTCTCTCTCACTCTTTGCCTCTGAGACGAGACCATATTCTGTCTGTGGAGTGTTACTCCTTTTCTAATAAACTTTTTTTTTGACTCTCACTTTGGCATGTGTATTGAATTCTTTCTACACTTTCTGCCTAAGGATCCTCTTCTCTTGGTGCAGGGCTTGGTTTCTCCCTACTCAGGGAAATTTATTCTGTCCTGCATCAGTCAGATTCCAGATAGAGTCAGGCAATGGATGGAAATGCCTCCCAGAGACGAGCAGGCAAATTTCAGGTCTTGGGTCCTTCTGCTCCCTGCACACGTATATGCCCTAAGGACACCTACTCTCCTGGGACCCCATGAGGTAATGCCTAGTCACAGCTAGAAATAGTCTTTCTATGGAGGGGGCTGAAGAGGAGGTTGAGAAGGTCGAGTTTTGTCCTCTTCCCAACCATTTGGAGCTGCCATTAAAGGCTGATGATGCCATACAAATCCTAGAGTAGGAGTGGGGGATAAAAAGTACATAAGTACAATCAGTGATGTGCTGGTAAATGTTCAACAACTGGCTCCCCAGGGGGGAAAAAAAGTGTATGTGTATGTGTGTAATTTACTGACATAAAGGAAATGTTGCACATATTTTACCAATAATAATAAAATATACAATACCTTTTATTATAAATTCAATGTAGCTAATTGGTTCTCACCGAAGTCTTCTGTTGATTTTTGTAGAACTCTTACATCTGTTGCCAACCTATGGTTGCAACTGACAAATAAGTGTGGTTCCCACATAAATGTTGATTGATATTTACTTTTACATTGATGGGTAAAAGGAACAAGAAACAAAAACCTATGTTGAAATTTCTTTTATTTATCAATGATGTGAATGACTTTTTTGCTGCATCAGATAATAGTTTTCAATTACTTCAAGAGTATTTCTTCAATTTTTTGTGGTATTTATAATGTAATAACTACACATACAATACACTTTATATTTAATCTGCATTATAAAGATTTTCTCCAATACCGTTTTAAGTCTAAACAAATAATAAAACAATAAATGAAGTCCTGACTTACAGCGCTTGCCAATTTCCATGTTGTGAATACTCCCACCCTAGATGATTTTAGAGTCACATCATTGAAGGTGGATTTGGGAAGAGATGCTTAGCAGTGAGACATTGTATAGCGTTTGGAAATACTATACACACAGATACAATTGGTGTAAATTACCTCAAGAGCCTGGATAATAGTAAAATGTAAAATAATTAGGAAGTAATGAGTTTTGAGTATTTATTATCTTTGTGTTTAATATAACTTATTTAATTGTAACTTTATGTAATTTAATTTTTAATAATGGCTGTGTTTATCAACAAACTTGCAGAATCTCTGAAATTTAACAATTGACTCTCATAAGCCAATACAAGCCAGCTCTAGCACCCCATTAACTGTACGGCACTTGCACAGAAATCATCCATTTTCCCAACTGAGATATCTGGTAGATACTGTCACCCAAAAATCAGGGGAACTGAGGCTCAGGCAGCTGATGTCCTAGAGTGAGGGTGACTTCAGGAAAATGTCTGGTATGGAGTAAAGAGAGGGTTGTAGAAGTCTAAGAAAGCCAGAGGAAGTTTCATACATGAGCAGTGAGGATGGACAGAGGTTGTGGTGTGAGGGATATTCAAACCCAGGCCCACATCATCACCACCTGCTCCCTCCAACCTGTCTGGGCCAGCCTCTCAGAAAGGAATCTTGGTGGGTCTTTATGGAGAGGCAGCCACACCAAGTTGCGTGGGCTATGGTTGCAAGTCACATGCGAACCAATGTAAATAACAAATTTGTCCACAGGCTAGAAGAACTGCCAGTGCGAGCCTCTTCACCTAGGCTTGTCACAGAGCTAGCATATGGGGTCGGGCCACAGGGCGTCTGGTGTAGTGTCTGTCCCTGTTGGCCCAATGCACTAGTGTTTCATTTTCCCAGAACTTAGAAAGGGCCAAGGCAGGGTTTGCGAGGCAAGAGCTGGTATCCTAAAGATCACAGCTATGCCTGCCATTTAGTACCTGCTCTCTCCTGGGGTAGCTCCCTGTCCCCCTTCAGACCTCAGCATCCTGTTTCAGTTCCCCAAGTTCCTTCTCTACCCACCAGTACATTCAGAATGCCCAGTTGGCCCTCTGGGTCCCAGAAGTGAATTATGGTAGCAATGCCAGGCCCTCCCCAGCCTCCCCAAGCCCACCCATGTCCTAGCAGGGAGGATGGAGCAGTGTATAGTCCTGAACACCAAGGGAGGCTGAGCAGTGGCCTTGAGTGTACTCACTCTGAATTTGGCTCACCTCAGAAGCTGAGGGCGGAGTAAGCCTCCTAAAATTCTGGGTGCTATAAGGGGCAAGGGCAGCAAGGACTGGTTAGAGAATGGCCTACACCCTACCTTCTATGTATAAGAGAGACAGCCCACCCAGCCCAGGTCGGTCTTTTCTGAATCCATTAACTGTGTGACCTTGGGCAAGTTAAAGAACCTCTCTGCATTTCCATTTTCTTCATGTGAAAAATGAGTTAATAATACAATAGATAACTTGGCTTTCATAAATTTAATATTTGGCTGTTTGTTGTTGACTCGTGTTGACATGATCTGGCTGTTTGGCTGGGCAACACCCACTCACGGGTCATTTGCCTTTCTATTAGCCCCTGGTCGTCAGCCCTGAGGAAAGCTTGGAAAGAAGGATCCAATATCTGCTTCCAGCCTCCTGTCCCCAGACTTCTCAATCCCAAAGCTCACTCCTCCTGAATTTTTCTTTCCAGTAAGACTTAGAATCTGGATTGCTGCAGCTCACACCTTGTGATTGGTGGAAAAGCACCAGGACTCCTGCACAGGGATCTGCATGGCTCTGAATGAGGCAGCTCTGCTTACTGTACTGGTGTCTAGACTTTAACCACCCAGGGGATGGGGACACACATGGGCTTCGGAGTCCCACAGACTGAGGCTCAGAGCTCATTCTGCCACTGAGCAAGTTGCTAAATACAAGCATATGACTTGGCCTTTCTGCCTTTTCCATACAGGGCCTCAGAGAGATCACCTGGGACAGTGGAGAGCATGGCCTGCCCAGCCTTGGGAGAGCTCCTTCTGTGCTTTCTCCCACCTGCCCATCCCACCTTCAAATTGCCCAGCCAACAGTGACAGCTCAGCCTCAGCTCCTCATCTCCAGAAAGGCACTGAAATTAGGCCCAGCTTGGCCTTGGGCAGCTAGGGAAGGGAGAACAAGTTGGAGATAAGTGGCAGCCTTGAGAGAAACAGGGGTTTCTCTAGGGAGGCTGAGACTAGATTGGGAAGGCAGAAGCGGGAGGAGAGTGCTGACACAGCACTCACTCGGCAAATTTCTGCCATAAATCACTCTCATGAGCAGCCTGGGAGCCCTCACAAGGGAAGGGAGAAGGCTCTGAAATCCCAGATTTTAAGCCCTAACCTTCCTATGAAGTGCTGGGGGACCCTGGGCAGCTCTTTGTTCTTGCTTGGGTGGGAGTGGGGTAGATCAGTTTACTCCAATGCTAAACAGGCAGCACTGTCCCCTTCTCTTAGGTCCTGCCCACTGCACAGACTGATTTTGTCCCCAGGGGCATCGAGGTCCCAAGGCAGATGTGCCTAGATAAACAATGGGATAATTAATTATTCTTAACACTTATTTTTTTTTTTTAATTGCAGGGAGCTCAGGAATGTGCCTACTCTGGGGTGTGGAATAATAACTAATGTTTATGTAGTACCTCACAGCGTGAAAACCAATCAGATATTTTCCTTGTTTGATTCCCACAAGGCAGTAATGCAAGTAAGGCAAGATCTTTCCCCCAGTTTTACAAACCAGAGATTTCTGTTTCAAAGAGGCCAAGGGGCTGGCCCAGGCCATAGAGCCAGGCAGTGGGGGAAGTGGGAACCAGAATCCAAGTCTATATTCTAAATCCCACCCTTTCCCTTTCCACTGACTCACACTGAAGAACCTGGCAACGGGAGAATCCCGGGAAGGCAGGATATTACAGGACTTTGGGATCTAGGTTTGGCTCCCAAATGTGCCACTTACAGTTGAGGGGCCCCAGCTACTTGCCATACTGGAGGTAATACATAGTTCACACCACATAGGATTGCTTGGGAAGGGAAGCTCTTAGTATAAAGTGCTCAATTAACGTTAGCAATTGGATTTATCATTCCCGAGATTTGAGGAAAGAGGGATTTGCCCCTGGTTTGCTTTGCTAGAGGCCAAGAGATGGACATGGTGACTCCCATTTCTCTCCCATTTCGAGAGGCAAAGGAAGTCATTTCCACAACCTTTCTTACTTTCCCCCGGAATCCCCTTCTGTGGGCTTCCAAGCTCACATTGGCTGGCCTCACCAGAGAGAGGATATCCCCAAAGTGATGGGTGTCCTTAGCTGAGGTGGAGAGAAGCGGGAATCTAGACCCTGAGGGTTTACTCTGACCTTGGGCTTGGAGCTGACCACTAACCCAAAGCAGGCCCAGGACAGAATATTTACTTCTTACCAAAGCCATGATTTAAGAGGAAGCTCGGGGCGGTGTCAGAAGTATGGGCTCTGGATTCCACCTGATCTGAAAACTAACTCTGCCTCAGTTTCTTCAACTGGGATTATAATAGTCATTATAGTGGGGATTTAATGTGGTTATTTGGTGACATGTTCCACTCCCTTCCTTCAATGTGGAGGCCAGAATAAGGCCCAGATGCCAGACCATATGCAGACCAACCCGAAGACCTGGCTTCTCTTCTTTGTGTGAATGTCCTAGGCTCGGGTTTCCTGGGATAAGACCTTCTCATCAGGCAGGACTGAAGGTGGGTGTGTTGGTCACAGGAGCACTTGGAGCCTCTCCCACTTCTTTACAGATGGTAGCTGCCTCAGCCTTTCATGGGGTACCCACTCACCTGCTGGTATGGACCCTCAAAGATTGTGCTATCTCCCTTGATGGCTGCCTGAGTGCCCTGGCCCCCACCCCTCCTCTAGGGTTCCCTGGATCTCCTCTTACCCCACGTGGGCATCACGCACAGCTTCTTCCTGTTCTCCTCACCCCTGCAACAGGTGAGCAAGTTGGGTGAAGTGTTCTGAGGTTCCACCAGGAAGTGGTGTCATTTAGCCTGAGGTCTGTGATTTGATTTTGCTCAACTGTGTCTGTGTGTAGTTAGATTAATCCTGTTAGCTAGCTACTTGCTGTTTATCAAGAGTGCTTGGGTAATTCCTATTTGATATGCAGCCTGGGTGGAGAAGTCTTCCGTCTCCTTCCTCCCACAGGAGCAGGGAGAGGTGGCGGGGTCCACTGAAGGGGTTGCCAGAGCCACTCACATATGGCCTTGCTCAGACCCACCCGCCAGTCTGCACTGCCTCTTCTGTCCTCAGCACCTACCCAGGTTTCACTTTTATCGCAAGGCCTTTGACCTGACACATCTTGGAGTCTAGAAGGCTCCAGGATCATGGTGTAGCTGCTATAAAACCAACAGGAGGTCAGGTCCTCTGAATAATGTTCAATGACCTGTCCCCGAGTCTCAATTTTTCTCACCTATAAGATAGGGTGCATGATATCCATCCTTCTTAAGCAGAAGCTTGTCCTGAAGGTGAAATCAGAGTATTGTTGATGGCGCTGCGCAAGATCTCAGCTGGCTGTGTTGTCAGGTGCAAGGCAAGAGGGCGGAGTGGTGGACATCATTGGAGGCAGGGTCTGGTTCTGCCCTCCCCCTCACAATGTGTCCTTTGGAAAGTAGCCAAAACATGTGGCCTCTCCATTTCTTTATTTGTAAAATGGGCACAGTAACACCTGACCAATCTATTCGCGGGATTGATGCAAAGACCAACTGAGATCAATTTTCACCCAACATTTAAACTCTTACCAGGTGCTTTCAACACAGCGTCTAATTTCACCTTGGGCAACCCAATGAGAAAGAAATTACCATCCCAGACTACTGATAGGATCCTGAAGTCAGAGAGGTCTGCTGTCTCCAAACACGTGCTCCCATCATCTGTGCTCCATCCATGGTGACACTGACCAGGCCAAGTCCTGTCTCTCTGTGCAAGGTCACATTGGTGGTGTGATAGCCTCTACCTGAAGGTAGATAGGTGGTCAGGGCCACTGCTCCTCAAAGCTGCAAATGAGTTATCAGAACCCTGACTCCCCCGAAATTGACCAGGCTTCTCTTGCTAGAAGATTTGAGGGTTGCCAGAGGTCACTGGCTCAGCTTCCCCACTGCCTCAACACATCCCAGGTGTATGCCCGAGCAGCACCTCTTTCCCTTTGAAGGCATTCCTCCAGTTTCCATCCATCCATCCCTTGGGAAATTCTTCCTGAGCAAGGTCACCCTTCTCAAGGTCTCCACTATTGACTCCCTAGTCTCTGTCCATACCTCGCCTCTCAGCCTCAGCTTTTTTCTATTGGTTTATTTCTCTTTTTAAAAATAGCTTTATTGAGATAACAACTCATGGATCATATAATTCACCTATTTAAAGTGGACAATTTAATGGTTTTTAGTATATTCACAAATGTGCAAGCATCACCACAGTTTATTTTAGAATATTTTCACCAGCTCCAAAAGAAACCCCTTTTAGCCACTATCTCTAACCCTCCAGCCCCAACCAAGTTCCTAAGCAGCCACCAACATACTATCTGTCTCCACACATTTGCTTATTCTGGAATTTTGTAGAAACAGAATTATTTAATATGTGTCTGGCTTCCTTCGCTGAGCCTAATGTTTTCAAGGTTCATCCATGTTGTAGCATGTCAGGATTTCATTCCTTTCTATGCCTGAAAAATACTGTATTGATAGACCACATTTTGTTTACCCATTCATCAGTTGATAAACAGTTGGGTTGTTTCTGCCTTTTGGCTATTATGAATTATGCTGCTATAAACATTAGTGTGCAAGTTTCTGTGTGAGCATATGTTTTCATTTCTCTTGGGTATATGCCTATGAGTAGAATTTCTGGGTCATATGGTAATTCCATGTTTAACCATTTGAGAAATGGCCAGACTGTTTTGCAAAGTAGCTGCATCATTTTACATTCCCACCAGCAATGTATGAGCATTCCAATTTCTCCATATCCTTGACAACACTTGTTATTGTCTATCTTTTTGATGATCATCATTCTACTGCATGTGAAGTAGTATTTCATTGTGGTTTTGATTTGCCTTTCCCTGATGACTAACAATGTTGAGCATCTTTTCATTTGCTTATTGGCCATGTGTATATCTTCCTTAGAGAAATATATATTCAAATTCTTTGTCCATTTTAAAATTTGATTGTCTTATTATTATTGAGTTGTAAGTATTCTTTCTATATTCTAGATACAAGTCCCTCAGCTTCAGATTTGAACACCTAACTGGGCCTACACTTATGACCATGGACGGGCTCTGAAATGAGACCAACTTGGGTTCACATCCCCACTCAGACACTGAGTAGTGAAGAATTTATTTAACTCACCTATAGAATAGAGATAATAGTACCTGTGAAATAACGCATGCACATTCCCTGTGTTTAGCTGGTACTAGGCATGGAACTGAGAGTCTTTATGATTTTCTTACCAAGGTATGTAAGGAACTGTTAGTATTCCTGTTTTGATGGTGAAGGGATGAAGAACTTGCTAAAGACAATGGAGTAGTATGTGGCATAGCTGAGAGTGACTCCACATCTGCAGGACTCCAGAGCTGAGCACTGCAATGATGTAACGCTTTCCCAAGGAAGACTATTCATGTGTGTTAAACAAATGAATGAAAGTCTTTGCTGACAGGAACCTCACTATCTCACAAAACAGTTGGTGCTACTATTGGATACTTCTAGTAACTGTAAAGTTCTTTCTTTCATTGAGTGAAAATTGCCCACCCCTCATCATAACTTCCTCCTTTTGACCCTTGTTCTGCCCTCTAGCAGACTCCTGATGTCCAGGGGGTTGGGTACCACTGCTGACTCCAATCCTGGTAAACAGCAGGCCCCCTCTCTTTCCCACTCATATACTCATGCACTAACCCCAGCCTAACTCCCACACACCAAGGCTGAGTCTGGGGAGCGACCACCTCCAGGTTCCAGGAAGGCCAGAGGGAATGGTGATCACTGAAATTCTAGGGGCTGGAACTGCTTTCCTTACTGGCTTCCCGAGCAAATTCTTCCCATGTTACAGATGGAAATGCTAGGGCCCAAATGTACCCCAGGTCCTGGCAGTCAGAGTAGAAATTCATGCTTCAACCTCATCCAGCCCTTGACTATCCAGCCCTTCCACTGGATGCAGAGAAAGTGAAACCCACCTCCCCAGGGATCAGGAGCTGAGGCCTCCACAGGGAGATGAGGGCCTTGTCAACAGTGATGTAGGAGCCATGGGTACTGGCTTTATGACCCCTGGCAGTCACCAGGTCAATTTAACACAGGAGCAGGACACAGGTGAGAGCTGGAGGGGCCTGTGGCTGGCTGATGGGAGGGCGTGCACATGAGAGATGCTCATTCTAGCAATCCAAGCAATCCCACACTTGGTTAGCTCTGCAAGTGACATTGCTTTGGAATTGACCTATCGTGGCCCCAAGGCTGACCCAACCAGAGGGCCATGAAACCCAATCTCAGGCTGTGAGGCTTAGACAGTGATGGGGGATGGGAGAAAGAGTTCGGGGCATGAGCCTGCCCCACCTCTACCTGAGGAGTACAATCAACCTGTTATGCAGTCAGGCAGAAGGGCACACCTGAGCCCTGCTGCCAGCCCCTCTAGGCAAGTGGGAAGCTCCATCTCTGTCTTCAGTAAGCATCATCCCTGTTTCCCTTCACCATAGTAGGGGTCTCAGGGTGGGAGGCCCTTTATGCCTGCCCTTAAGAATCCAGGTTTGGGGAGGACAGCTTGGGACTGAGACCCTCAATAGTCCAGGGACAAGACCTCCAGCTGTGTTGGAGGAGCTCCTGACATGGGAAGAATCAAGGGCCATCAGCCCCAACAATACCTGCAAGTCGGTGTTAACAGTTGAGAGCCTGGTTTGGAGTTGGGATGAGCCGAGCTTGAATCCTGCCTCTGTAGGTTACTTTGCTGCCCTGACCTCAACTTACATTTCTGTAAAATGAGGATAGTGATGCTTACCTTGTAGAATTATTATGAGAATTAAGTGACTCACTTAAGCCAGTCCCCAAAAGTTACATATGCTATGATTCATTTAGTTGACATTCTTAAAATAACAAAATGATAGAAATGGAGGACAGATTGGTGGTTGCTAGGGGTCAGTGAAGAAGGAGAAAGGGGGAAGTGAGGGTACATGTGAAAGGGCAACAGTAAGGATCCTTGTGGTGATGAAAATGCTCTTCATCTTGATTACCAATGTTAGTATCCCAGGTGTGATATTGTACGAAGGTTTTGCAAGATGTTACCATTGGGGGAAACTGGATAAAGGGTACACAGGACTCTCTGTATTATTTCTTTGATCCACATGTTATCTCAAAATAAAAAGCTTAATTTAAAAAGTTATTTTATGTCTGATGAAAAGTAAGCATCTATAACATAAGCCATTTTTGCTCCCCATCCCCAAGTTCCTCTATGAGCCAATGTGGTCTGGAAAGCAGTATCATATAAAGCTGTCAAGGCAAATGGGGGATGAGGGAGTTAGAAGAGCCTGACTATGTGTTTAGCATCTTTTACTTCTGTGCCTACCATGAGCGCTTAATAAATATGCACTTGAGTGATTGAATGGCTGAATGACCATTATAGCAAGTGAACTATTTGACCTCTCAGGAAATGAAATGGGCTTAAAGGAAGAGATACTTGGGATAGACACAGGACCGATCTTATAGCCTTAAATTGGCCAACTCGTGTCCCTCCCTTGCCTCATCCACTTCAGGCTGCATTGTGAGGTGTGTTGGGGGCAGGCTGTATGCCTTTGAGGACAGCAGTGTGACACACTTTAATTAGTGCAAGAGTAAATTACATGGGACGTAGAGAGCCCCAACTTTTCCCAATGGCATGGGGAAAATGGAAGCCTAGCATTTTCAATTTAAGGTTTAGTTAGATAATGCCTATTGGTGCCAGTAGATTACAGAGTGGATATTAAATCCTGAAGGATTTGGACTCGGCGCCTACAAGTGGAATCCATAAGTAAAGGGAAACTGCTGGAAGGAGTTGGCCTGCTGTCCTCAGCTAGCAGAGAGCCTCTCTGTGAAGCAGTAGCCATCACAGACCTGAATCCTAAAGCTACCATCTATGGCTCCAGGAAGGCCAGAGGGGTTGGTGATCACTGAAACTCTAGGAGCTGGAACTGCTTTCCTTACTGGCTTCCTGAGCAAATTCTTCCCATGTTACAGATGGAAATGCTAGGGCCCAAATGCACCCCAGGCCCTGGCAGTCAGAGTAGAAATTCATACTTCAACCTCATCCAGCCCTCCTTCTCCTTTCCATCTGGTCAACTCCTATGCTTCATGCAAAGTGGCTCGAGTACCCCTCCTCCAGGACGTTCCCTAACCACCCACTTGGATTTCTCCTCCCTGGGCCCAAAGACCCTGGGCTTTGGGTGTTACATTCACCATCCGTCATTATCATCAGGACTTACCTTGCTCCCACCCCCAACTCTTTGAAGGGCTTACTTTCCTGCACCCTCATACCTACCCCCCACCAACAAATGTGTGCTGCACAAATAAGGTTTTCACATTACATTTATATTGATTTTGGAACAGCTGATCCATCTTGTGTATGTGATGCAGTCACAGCATTCCAGACACAAGAGATATAAAAGGATCTAGAGCAAAAGTCTCCCTCTGTCCTGCCTGCAGCCCCAGCTCCTCCCTGGGGCCAGCCAGTCTCCTGTGCATTATCCTCCAAGCAAATTTGTTCTGTTTCTCTCTTTCTTAACAAAACAGCAGAATACAGTACTCACAATTCGTTCTTTCCTGTCTTCATTTCATAAACTTTCTTGGATATCTTCGTGTTCCCAGTCATCTTTAAACCAAACCCTGCATCCTCAGAACGAGGAGACTTTGGGGCTAGGGGCTGTGAGGATGGACTCTCTTTACCCATGAAGGGGTATGAGATTGACTGGGCACTTTGAGACAGACTCTGTGGCTGACCTGGAACAGTAGGCTCAGTGATGTGAACACAAGATCTCAAAGCTTTGGGCCAACACACCAGGACAGCAGTGAGGACCATTACCACCTTCCCTGAGGCCAGAATGACATCTCTGGCAGGGCCAAAGCAAAAGGCTCAGGTTCAGTGGAGAAAGAGAATACAGAAGCTTATTTGTTTAAGCAGGATGAAGCATGTAAATTTACCCTGACCACCCATGTACGTAGCGGTCGGCCCTGAGCACTTGGAGAAGCACGAGCCTCCATCCTTCTTGCATTTGGCTCCCTTGCCTCTTAGAGGATCATGGCTGCATACCTACAAGGGGAAAGAGGGGCCCAAGCTCAGATAGCTGGCCACTAGGAACCACAGCTGGGTGGTCTTGAGGGCCCCTTCCCCGAATGGTGAGATTGGATTCTGCCACCATCAGCAGCAAAAGCAGGGGTTAGAAGAGAATGAACAAAAGGAGATAAGGGACCCACCCTCTGTTCTGGTCTCCACACCATTCACTGAGCACCTGTTTATCCAGTGATACAACATGCCAGGCACTGTGGTGACCCTTAATTTGCTTCCTTTCATTTAATCTAAATGGTCTCTATTATTAGCTCCATTTCACAGATGAGAAAACTGACAACCAGGAAGAATAAGTAACTTCTGTTGACCCAGCTGCTAACTTCCACTGATCCTGGCAGAGTCAGGATTCAGGTCCAGGACAGCGTGCTGCCTCCAACGAGGGCAGACAGCAAGTAGCAATCTCTGGGATTGTATCACCCAAATGAGCCTTCCTTGCTTCCATACCCCATGACAGAAGTCCCTCTTCCATAGCCTATCTAGCTGAGTTTCTTCTTCCCTCCCTGGTTAGCTCTCCCTTCAGCTTGGACCTGCTCTCTCACCATCTCCCCTGCCCAAGGATCTGCTCTTAGCCATTTCTCAAACTGCCACCATTCTCCAGCACTTCTCGCCTCCAGCTCTTTGCTTGTTCCTCCACCTGGAATGCCGCCAGCATCTCCACTTGCCACAATCAGCCCCATTATCTATGTTTCTGGCATTGTTCACCTGGACCTCCACTCTGCTTCACCACAATTCACTGCAGAGCCCTCTTCTTAAAGCGCTAATTTGATCATTCTCCCTCCTATGGAAGTGGCCACTGCACTTACAGTAAACCCCAACTCCTTATGAGGCACTGTATGATCAGACCCTGCCCACCTTGCTGCTGTCTGTCATCCCCTCCTTAATATCCTCCAGCTATGCTGGCTTCTGTCCTCCTCACAGACACTGAACTCACTCACCAGGGCAGGTCTCTTCACCAGACTCAACACAGCTGTGACAACCTCCTCAGCCTCCCTGCATCATGGCAATTCTCACCATCTAAAGCAGCCTACAGGTTCACCCATGATTTTATTCTCTGCTTCCTGACTAGCTGTCAGTTCCATGAAGAGCAGCAACTTGTGCCTCCTTTATCTCCCATGCCTGGACCTTGGCATGCCATGAGTATTTAGGAATTAATGAAAAGCTCCCTCCAGTCCTGCCCTCACATCCTTGCCCTACTGCAGGACATGTGTGCTTCTCTCTCACCTAGGCCTGCAAGATGGATCCAATCTTGGGCTTCAGGTCATCTAGTCCAGTCCCACCTGGGCCATCAAAGACTCATAACCTTGCATCTCAAGGAATAATCGGGAGATTTTTCAGTGATGGTCTCTCAAAGGCAATGCCTTCTACTTCCAGATCCACCTTCTGCAAATTGCCAATCAGTCACAGAGTTTGTAGCCTATCAATTCAGCCCCATAGAGAGTCTTAAGATGAGAATGGAACCAACCTCAGAGAAATGAGCCAGCCACAAGACCAGGGAGAAACAAATTATCAGCCCACTTGAGATTAATTTCTTAATAACCATGAGCAGCCAAAGACTTCCCTCTCCTCCCTCCTCTGGCTTCTGTCCTCCCTAGAGAGCTTCAGGGATCCAGGGCATCATTCTCAGCTTCTGGGGAGAGGTTCCTGCCTAACCTCTACTGCCATATCCTCCTGCAAGAGGGTATAGTTGTTTCCAGGGTCCTGGCCCCCACTCCCTCCTCTTTCCCTTTGCCTCTTACTAGCCTCAGCTTTGGCAAGCTGATGAATTAGGAACCAAGAGTTGGCACATTACCTAGCAATTAGCATTTATCTCCCTTGTTTCTGTGGCTGAACAACAGTTTACTTTCAAACAGAATAGATAATACTCAGAAAGATAAAACTGCCTGGGTCACTCTTGGAAGGTGGTTTGAGGGTTTGGTGGGAAAACGAGGCTAGGACAGGATCTGGGCCCACATTTCTTCCTCCAAGCACCCACCTCCTCTGGACAGTTAAAAAGTTTAGGGTCCTGATTTTTACCCTTCTGACATCTCTACATAAACAGTCAACAACCTTTTTGGCACCAGGGACCGAAGCTCCGATGAGAATCTAATGCCTGATCATCTGAGGTAGAACTCAGACTGTGATAGTAGCACTGGGGAGAGGCTGCAAATACAGATGAAGCTTCACTCACTAGCCCACCGCTCACCTCCCGGTTACTAATAGGCCACAGACTGGTACTGGTCCATGGCCCCAGGGTTTGTGGACTCCTGCTCTACGTAGTCGGTCAGAAAGAAGGTACAAATTTCTCCATTCCATAGGTAGACCTGAGGATGATAGAAATCAAGCCCTTCACTTACCTTGGATTTCGAGAACTCTGCCTTTCCATCTCACACTTCACTTGGTGGTCTGCCTTATACAGAGCACCCTCCCCCCTGCCTCCCAAACTTCAAAGGCTGCAGAACTGAAGCTGACATGCCCACCTAGCCTCCCCGCTTAGGCCCACTCTCACCCTCAGAGAGAGCCCAAGGCAGCAGCGCCCACACGGAGGACACTCTCCATACCTCAGCCTGCAACCTCCATGCACAGAGCAGACTCTGTGACTGGTTGGGCAGGGCTTGGAGTGAGCAGCAAGCCCCATGTTCCTGCTCAGCTGGAGGACTGTTGTCCCATAGTCACATACTTCACAGTCTAGGACAACAAAGTCTATTTAGCTCACACAGAAAGTGGAGAGAAAGGGGCATCCCTTGTAGAAGGGGGTGGGGCCAGCCTGACCATTGGTCTGGGAGAGATTTAGTTCCCATTAACCACAGTGAAATGCTGCCACCTGCTGTCCATATCTCAGAACTGTAGAGAGCCCTGCAGGGGTTCCCAGGCTGCAAATGAGATGGCAAACTACAGAGCTGCCCCAACTGGATCCTTCCTGTCCAAGTGCAGAAGGTTAAAAAAGGTGAAAAAAATCAAGCTTGGCCCCATATTTAGATATTTTCATTGTTGTTGTCAATAATTCAACAACAGTAATAATATCATCATGTCTCAATTATTGAGCATTTTCTATGCCAGGTGCTTTGCAGTTTTGTTCCCAAAAATCCTTTAAAATGCTGTTTCTCTCTTACAGGCTGGGTGGCTTGCCCAAAGTCACATTGCTGGTGAGTGGTACAGTCAGGATTCTAACTCAGGCACTGTGGCTCCAAGCTCTGTTCTCCATCTCAGAAGCCCACACGATGAAATGTTTCAGATACCCACCTCAATGGGCATATCCCCAATTCCGCTTTTATTTCTTTCACCCTCCATTCCAATCACCTCTACTCAAGTTGACTGCTTCTAGCCTCCAAGCCCTGTCCATGTGCCCTCACTATTCTAAGACAACAAAGTGGAATAACCCCTGATATCAGAATCCATCTTCTGGTGGGTCCTGAAGACCCAGGCCCAGAGCAGAGCCCCAGGGAAGGGCTCATGCCACTGACAGGGTCTAAAGGAGAGGTGAACAGTTGGGCTGGGTAAGCAGAGCCTTGGGTTTTAGAAGTCCAATTCGCCCTGCTCTCAACAGTCCTGCTCACAGAGCCCCCGTCTGGGACCAAGTTCAATTTTCTAGTCCCTTCCAACCACCCTTCACTGTAGTCTTTACCACACAGACTATTAGATCTGGGAAAGGGCCTCAGGAAAGATCCAGTGAAAACACTTCATTTTGTAGATGGGTAAGGTAAGGTCCAGAGAGGGCAAGCAGCTTGCCCAGATCATACAGCTCCAAGTGAGCATTCAGGAAGGTCTTCCACAGATGCAAGGATCCTTTCACTTTTCTCTTCTTTCTTCCCCTCCTTTCCTCTCTGTCTTCCTCTTCTATCCAGTCTCCCGTCCTTTTTCTGATTCCAAGAATCCCAGATCTGGGAAGCCTGGCTGCTGGCCCAGCAGGGTACAGAGAGGGAGGAGGGAAAGGTGTTGCCCTTCTACTATGGACCAACAGTGAGCTCCTTAGGAACTTTCACTAAGTGGGGGGCCTGCTCCCCTGATGTCATTTGGCCCCTGATGGGGAGCAGAGAAAGGAAGGATATGAAAGTGGAGGGGCCTAGAGGGGCCTGGCCACACAAAAGGAAAAGGTGTGGCTTTCTTGCGAGTTCTTTTCCTCTTTATCAGTCATATTTTCTATCTTGATTTCCTCTTCCAGGAAGCCTTCCCTGACTGTCCCTCCAGGCCTCTCTGGGCTTCCAGGGACTGGAAGGCCTCATTTCCTTTCTCCATGCCCCTCAGGAGCCCAGCAATCCTGACAGCCTTTGGCCCGGGGAGTCATCCCCACTACTGAGAAGGCCCTCAGGACTGAAGCCTCTGGTGAGCCTGTACTCCAGCCTGTGTGTAGCCACTCCTGGGCCCTTCTACCTTCTAGAGACTTTAGGGTAGGCTGGCCAAGGGGTCTGAGCACTCACAGCTCTCTGGGTAGTAGACATATTCCAAGACCCCATTCCATGTCCTCCCTTCTGCTCATTGTTAGCCTCAGAAAGGTCCAGTCTCCTGCACTATACCCCAGGGACTCAGATGAAGGTGGGAGGGGTGGAAGGGAGACCCAAAGGAGTCACATCTTCTAGAAGAAAGAGGGAAGATGACCACATACCCATCAGAGGTGGAAAAGTATATTTAGAAGAATTATAGCCAATATCTCTGGTGACTCTGAGGGAAACATGCATTCAATACAAAAGAAGTAGGTGATTAGTGCTTTATTGAGGAGAATGCCCAAGCTGAGTGTCTCCCACCCTGCCTCCCTCCCCTACCCCTGAGAGCTGGTCCACCTCCCCATAGCCCTCATGGACCTGAACGGGGCTGTGAGAGGAAGGGTGACCCCGCCTTGCTGCTCCTGGTTTGGTCTCCTCTCGAGGCCCTGGGTCTCTTGACAACATGCAACATGGAGGGCAGTGAGAGGAAAAAAGGAAGATTCTGTGACAGGGGCCCTGGATGAGGGTGGGGACAGTGAGTAAGGCACTCTTGTAAATAGTACTGGCAGTTGCCAGCACAGCCACTTTCACCAGCATGCTCACTTCCCATTGCCAGGAGAACACAAAATTATAAAACTGATGAAATTCTATAGATAAATGATATTTCTCTCAAGGCAGCTGGGCCAGTAGCTATTTTCTCTGCTCTTCCCCCTGCCCCAACCAGCAGCTATTTTCATGAGTAGATTATATCATGCCAAGGGAATTGCTCATCTCAGCAGGTAGAAGAGGGGAAAATCTTGGCTAAGATCATCCCGCCAGCCAGGAGAGCCTATCCTCAGGGACCACACCTCTCAAAGTGGATGTGAGACCCAAGGCCAGGCAAGATAATTCCAAGACACTGAGAAGTTTCCCTCTCTGGTGGCCAAGGGCTTCAGGTTCTGCCAGGTTTGGCATTAATAGGTAGAGCCAGAGCAGGGCACATAGGGCCAGTCTCCTGATGGAGCCATGCTGCTGGGAAGAAAAAGGGAGGCCTGTGTAGATGAGAGATGGGCAGTTGTTTTGGCCAGGTACCTACTGATTGCATCATGGGGCAAGAGATTTTAGAGAGAAATGCCCAGAAAGCCTGAAGACAGCAGGGGCATGGGCAGAAGAGGCAGACTGGTACTATGTGGGCATCTACTGCTAACCCCAGGGATCCTGCCCAAGAGGAAGAAGGTGGTGGCTTAGGGGAGAAAAGTCTACCTATTTCCCACCCCTATGATGCTTAGTCTTTGAGCACAAGAAAGATGGTGACCAATGAAGCCTCAAAACAGGAGAGGGTCCTGGATGGAGTGTGGCTAATAGGGAAGGAGAGGGGAGACCAGGATGGCCATTAGAGTGCTGGGGGAGGGCAGGCACAGGACTGGGCTCCGTCCCACCCAAATAAGAACAGTAGCAAAAGCAGCAGGGTCAGCCGAGGAGGGCAAGGGTGGTGGTGCATCATTCCTGCCTGTCTGGAACTCATGGGGCCTCGTTGGACCCAATTCCATTGCCTTTGTTGACGTAGAATGGCCGGTAGTGAGACTGTAGAGAACAAGAGTAGTTAGGGAAGGCAAATGACAGTGGAGCATACTAGCTAGACCCATCTTACCCTAACATCCCCCAGGAAGCAGCAGTGGTCTGAACCCCAACAATTCTAGGGGCCTGTGGCCTAACCTGCAAGCATTATCTACCCTGTGTGGTCACAGGATTGGTCTCCAATGTTATCAGAGTCTCCAGGTTCAAACCCTAATTAGAGCTGGTTCCCATCAGTAGGTCGGTAAGCTTGAACCTCAGCCCCTTGTCAAACTTTCTCTACATGGCCCAGGAAGGCCCTCGCAGCACCACCATAGCTCCCATTTATACAGAGCTTTCTACTCGACAAAACTGCACAGAACTGTTTATATAGATGGACTCACGGAATTTCTGCAACTACCCAATTAAGTGGGTTAACATTATCATACCCATTTTATAGATGATAAAAAAACAAGGCACAGAGAGGCTAAGCAATTTGCACAAAGTCATCCAGCTGATAAGTAGAGGAGCCAGGATTTGAGCCCCAGCAGTCTGGTTCCAGAGTCTACCTCTTACCCCTGCCCATGTCTCCCTACCATTTCTTGAGTGTCAAGGGCTTCAAATCTTTGCTTCTGCTCTCTTCATAATTCTCTCCGACAGAGGGAGTACAGAGAGGACAAACAACTGCACCAGCCCAACACAGATCATGGGCGTCCACCCCAGACCCACCACCTCTCTCATCCTGCCTCCTTATCAGGATTCAGAGAGTGTCTCTCAGGACAGAGCCAGTGACAACTTTCCCCCCAGCTCTATGTATTATATCCTGCAGCAATTTCATGAAATCAGTGCTCCTCCTCTCTTCCCAATCACTTCATCAGAGGCCTGAAAAACCACCCTCCAGGCTGAAATGAAAGAGCACATTTTAGCTACTGCTTGTCCCTCCAAGCACCGTAGACCCCTAGAAGGTCTCAAGAAGTGGTTTTATTCCTGAGCTGGGCCAGTGTCTGGGCCCAGCAAACACCTAACTGATCTCAGTACAGAGGCACCAAGGGTGTTCCCTTGGCCTTGCTAGCCTGCAAACTTGTATCTGCTTGTACTTCCTTGTCTATGTTTGGTTCACAGCATGACTAGGTGGCCTGTGGAATGTGGGGTTGAGTCTTTAGCCAGTCTTTTACGAAACCACCTTTTAAACAAAGGAAGAGATAGAGACCCAGGGAGGGCAATAACACAGGCAAAGTCACACAGCTAGTGGCAGAACAGAGTCTGGACCAGGTCTTCTGACCCCCAGGTGCCTGCCTGGATCCCAAAGAATTCAATAAGGCAAAGTGAATAGACCTGACAATGGCTGTAGCCTTTCTTTCAGGAAGGCTGGGTCAGTAAAATGGGTCAGAAGTCAGTGAACTGTCTTGTTAGGAGCCCAGAGTGATGGGTGGGCAGGAACAGAGAGCCTCATGGCATCTGGGCAGGGTGCTCTCCCTTTACCCCGCCTACCTGTTCCCTCTCTGGTTCATGGTTACAGCACATAAAATTTGGAAGAGCTATGAAATCATCCAGCCATGTGACTCATGTTACAGATTGGGAAACTGAGGTACAGAGGAAGAATGGTTCACAGGAGGTCACAGAGCAAGTTGGTGAAAAGGCTGGGACCAGACCTCAGCAGAGTGACTCCCAGCCAGCCCTCTTCACACATTATCATCTGCTTCTATTCTCCTAGCAGAATCCTGCCCTGCCAGGCATCTCAAGGTGGTGATGAGCCTTCTCTGCTGAGACACAGTCTGGGAGATGAGAGAGTATGCAGTAGGGAGGGGAGGACCAAGTCTAGGAACAGAAAGCTTCTATTTTCTCCTTGTATCTGCATTTCACAGTCCTGCTCCTGCAATGCCCCTGGGCTCAGCTCTAAATTATATACATGATCACTTAGCTCCTATCACCAGCAAATTAAAGATTCTTTCCAATTAAACAAGCTCCAGTCACTCTTTGCAGCCCAGAGCAAATCACTTCCCCATGCTCTGACCTCCAAATGCAAAGCTAGCAGGGAACTGTGGATTCTAGCCCCTGTCCTAATCAGATGCCATCCACATCTCAGGCCAGCTGGCTGACTCCTTCAGCAAGGCCTGGCATGGGCCTTCAGGATAGAAGTATCTGTGGAGGCAGAGGCACAGCATGTGAAGAACAATCCCTGATTGCTGAGGTCTTGGGCAAGAGTCAGGCATGTCAGAACTACAGGGTATTACAGGTTACCTCATCTCAGCACCACATTATAAGCATGAAGAAACAAGAGTCCCAAAGAGGACTCTGACTTGCCCAGGATTCCACAGCCAGCAGGTGGCTAGACTTCAAGGCCATGCTTTTTGCTTGTGCAGCTCAAAGTCATTAGCTATTGAAACCTAAATATATCTGTTCCTAACTTTACAGCCTCTGCCTCACCATACTATCACCCCAATTGCCCCTATGCTGTCAGAGCTGGAGAATAGGCCCCAAAGAGGTAGGACTCATCTCTAGGATGCCTGGGCCCTGGACTGAGAATTTTACATTCTCAGAACTGGCAGGACCAAGCCATCATTCAACAAACATAGGTTCCCAACAACCATTTGTAACATTTTTAAAAACCAGGGCGTCCATTTTACAGATTAGTAAACTGAGGCCCCCAAAGTACGTGTTTATCCAGGCCCCCTGCCTATTAGCCCTGGATTTCTACTACCTTTTGTTGCAATGGAGATATTCAGGCCACTGCTACCTCCTTCTTCCACCCCATGACCCAGAGAGGTCAACATCCTCCCACAGGCCCTGGGCAGGTGATGACCAGTTGCCCCTGGGAAGCCCAATTCCATGCCTAATCTAGACATGCCTGTGCCCAGGTGGGCACTCCTTGTGGCCCCTTACTCACCAGCAAAGTCTGCTTTCCGGATTTCCAAGTCTGGGGCTGGGCCTTGGGGCTCTGGCTCCTCATGAGGGAGGGATAACCTGGGGAGATAGGAGGCTCCAGTCAGATGGAGCATGGCCAGGCAGTCGGGGTCCCAGGACACAGATGCCATCTCCAAAGTCATCACCAAGCTCCATCCAGCCCATTACCAATTATAGCCACCCCTGAAGAGGTGTCCAGCAATCAGGGACCCTCCACGATGGGAAATCCTGGGGAGGCTGGCCAAAGGGCAGAGGCCCCAAGGCAGAAGACGAGATAGAGCAGGCCAGCTGAGCTGGGCCAGGAAGCAGGGAAGTATTGTCCCCAAATTGAGGTCAGGATCACACCATTCTATAGGGATTTCTCTACCTAGCCTGAAGACTCACAGCCCTGAACCCTCCCCTCCTCTAAGGCCAGGAAAGCCTTCATGAGCACAGCCTGCCAGGATTTCCACCAGGAGGTGTTCCTTCCAACTCTCCTGTGCTACATGGACAAGACTTCCCATTTATTGGCCCCAATCATGCCAAGCAACATGCTGGGACTTTGTATATGTCTCGCTGAGTCTCCACTCCATTTCTGTGAGCTCAGCAGTTTACCTCGAATTGCACAGATAATAAGCAGCAGTCAGGACTTGAACACAGGTTTCTTTAGACTCCAAAACCCACCCTCATGTTTCTCCTACACTGTTCTGTTACCTCTCCCCTGCTTCAGAAGCAAGAGGCCGAGACCCAGAGAGAGGCAGTAATCTGCCATGTGTCTGTGGTCCAGGGGTAAGACATCAAACCCAAGGTGTCCAGTGCATGTGGGCACTGTCTAGGCCTGGTCCTGAAGGTGCTGGTACAGGGCGGGGCTCCCTGGGCTTACCTGCCCACACCTCCCCAGTGGGATCTTTAAGGAGCTCTTGTCCACAAAATTATAAAAAGCACTCTCAGTGTCAGCTGTCCCCCTGTAAGGACAGCCAGTGGTGCCTGGGAAAGAATAGGCTGTGACCTGGGCACAGAGCTCAAGGAACAAACAGGATTTGTCTTTGGTTGGGACAACCCAGGGCCCTATCCTGGCCTGCTCTTAGGGCCAATAAGCTGGTCAGACCCAGAAATCACCTGCAGCACTGCCAGGATCCCAGCTAGCTGGTTCTTTTCTGGGTTGGCACTTAGCAAGGGGGCAGAGGCAGAGCAGAGAACCCAGGTCTCTCCCTGCATCTGGGGATAGGGCAGCCTTAGAAAGAGAGGGTTCCGCTGGTCCTTAGTAGGAGATTGAGAGAGGGAGAATTCAGGTCTCACTCCTCCGTTCCCAGAAAGAAAATCCCATGCCTGCCAGCCAGCCATGAGAGAGGTGAGGATAGAGATGAGGGGAGGGGGACATTCATTCCTCTTCCGGGGGCTCCGGGGAGTAGGAACCAAGATACCCTAGAAGTGGCAGACTCCCACAGGCTGTCCCACTTGCCCCACTATAGAAGAGAAAGGGATGGGATTGGAAACAGATACCGGGATGATTTTTAAACAGCCCACTGGTGTCCAATGGTTTGGAAAACTCTGTGGTGGCCTGTCCCAAGCTGGTGAATTGATAGGGGACTTTCCCTGTGCCTGCTGGGAGAGAGAGAGGCATTAGCAGCACGATGCTAGTCTCAGGAGGGGCCAGAGGAGTCACACCTCTGGAGCACTTCCATTCCATAGCCCTTGCTCAATGCTGCCTGCACTCAGGGCATGTCTTCTCCCTCCCCAAGAACTGCTGGAGCAGGTGCAGGGCCGGGTCGACCCCCACAGGCAGGAGTTCTCCTAGCACACATGCAGCCTTGCTCAGAACTCTCAATCAAGGCCATTCCTAGCAGATTTGGTGAACTGATCTGTGTGAATGTAACAGCGGATGTTCCTGGGCTATTCCAGCAGGACCTGGTGTATTTGAGAAATGGCTCTTCTAGGCAAGGCCTTCTATAGAGGATGCTCTGCAGGATGATGGGGAGATTCTGAGGAACATGAAAGCTCTAAATCACACCTGAAGGTGGTTGTCTTCCTCGCTGGGTGGCCTTTGACTTGGGCTTAACCAGAAAGCAGGGAGGGATCTGTTGGAAGCCAGACAGGCCAAGGGAAGTCCCAGTTTCCCAGGGGTTCCTGCAGGCTGAGACCCTCTAGTCATATTCCTTTTTCCTTCATTTTACTGGTCATTTCAAGAATCTCTGCCCGAGGCATAGGCTGGTATCCCAGGCAGGAAGAGACAACTGGGTGATAAAGCCACCTTCAGAGGCCACTGCTTGGGGGTCTACCTGCCCTGTACAGCCACCTGCCCTCTCTCTGACCCAACTCAACCTGCTTATCCTTTCTTCCAGGCCAAACATCTTGGGTGCCAGAAGACAGACTTGGTTACTCCCAGCATAGCACACCAGAGTTGTCACTTGAACATTTCAAAAGAGACATGAGGGCTCTGGGCTCCACTGTGAGCTGGGATTTGGCTCAGCTCAAAGCCTGTCCTCTCAAAATCACCCAAAACCAGGGGACAGTAGGCATTGACTACTCAGCCTTGTCAAAATTCTGGGGAGCAGAATCAGACTTGAAGTCCTTAGAGATCATTTAGTCCCACCTTTCCCAAAGTAGCTCTGTCTCTTTGAGATGTTGACATGTGCCATATAGCCACAGGGTTCTAGAGTCAACCAAGGCTGGGAGTCACTGCATGAATAAAGTTAAATAAACTTTCTGCAGTAGAAAGACTCCAGAATTCAGCCTGATGGAAGCACCCTGGGGATGTCTGGGGTGAGAGTTACGGAGCATGTGGCTTGTCTTGAACTCCCTAATACTGAGGCTTGTTGTCATGGTGCATCCTTAGGAACTAGTATGTGACAAAACAAATTCTGAGAAATGCTCTTGTGGCTCAGCCCTCCTTGATGGCAAAGACATGGATAGAGACAGCTCTCCAGCTTTCCGTCCTCTTCAAGGTTCTGCCCTCTTCAAGGTGAGGAAATGGTGAGTGAGGGAGCAGAAACCAAAGCAGAGCTTGGCAGGTGGTGGGAAAGGCAGAGGGCAAAGCAGGGAAGGCTCACCTTTCAGGGAGAAGGAGGAGCTGCCTTGGACAGTGGGCAGGTCATCGGAGCTCTGCATGGTGGAAGAGTACTCCCATACCCGGGATGTGTAGTTACCTGGCGGGGCAAGGGAAGGGTGTCAGACAGAGGCAGCCCCACATGGGGGCCAGAGGCAGAATGAGGCTTCTGTCTCTCCAGCCCTCACCACGTCTCAAGCCAGGGTGCTGTTGGGCTCCAGTTATGTCTTCTGACAATCCTTCCTGACATCAAAGTTGCCCTAAACTATAAAGTGTTGTTGTGTCCCTGCCCAATCTAAAGGTCTACTGTCCTCAGATGGAGGTACAAAGTTTGTACTACGCAGTTCACAGTTCTTTCATGAGATGGTATCCCCATCCCTCACGGCAGTCTCCACTTCCTGCTTCACTTCTCTTCACTCTTCTCCATCACACAATGTTCCACTCAGGCTGTGCTCTGAGTTCCTTATACACACAAGGCTCTCTCTTGCCCAGGCTTTTTGCACAGACTTGCTCCCCCACCCTTAGCAAATTTATGTGTTGGGTCTTCGGGTGTCAGCTTCCATGTCATGTCCCCAAGTCTGTGTGTTCCTCAGCCCCTGCCCCACTTCACCTCACACCCCTTGCCCCCTGGGTTGTGGTTGCACTTTCCCACTGGGCCCCATGGGGCAGGGTATATACCCATCTGGCCAGCATCACACTTATGCCTGGCACAGAGCCTAGTTCCCAGAAGGTGCTCATTGTACATTGTACGTTGTACGGTAGATGAATGAATGAGCAAAAGAACAACTAAAAACAAACACATGCAAAAGTTTGGGAACAGAAGCAGCTGATATAACTCTTGGAATTCTGCTCACCAAGGGAAATGGGCTGACAATATCCATTTGCTAGCATGTCCCCATGTCGTGTAGAGGAAAGGAGGCAGTGGAGAGGGTGTACAGGACAGTAGGGACACCATTAGGGTATTCAAGTGGGAGGTTTTGGGGCCCCCATAGATGTTGGGCCCTCCCAGAGGCCCAGGGAAGCATGTGGGAGCTCTTTCTATCAAGCTCACTCCATGCAACGTCCCCAGTCTTGGAGAGTTTCTCCCACAGCTGCTCACAGGAGGGCTAGGGATGAACTTTGGGCTCAGCTATCAGAGATGGCTGGGCTGCTCACCTGTCCCAGGATGAAACCCTTCCCACATGGACCTCAGGAAGCCTCTATAGCATGGCACTCAGTGAGCATATCCCCCAAGGCTATAGGGGGCCATATGACTTGCCCTTTCATTCACTCATTCATTAGGCAATCTTTCTTTCAACAAATGTTTTCTAAGCCCCTTCTTTTGGCTCTGGGATTATGGCAGCAAATAGGACAGACCTAGCTTCTGCCCTCACAGAGCTCACAGTCTTCCCTGAATGTGACGGTACGATGTGAATCCAATCCTGGCAATAGAGGTGTAGGCATTGCCCTGTCCCTAGGTGACCCTGACCCTCCAGATCTCTGGGGCCTTGTCCTCTCTGAAGAATATCCCCTGCACACCCTTTTTTGCCTCTTCAGATCTTCTGGTGCTGTGTCTGAGGCAGGGGCTCTGGTGGCATTGGCCTAGTCCCCTCTTTTTCTGCACATAGCTGCCATGTTCCCAGCACCCTAGGATGGAACCAAGGTCTCCCAGAACCTGGGCCCGTTGAGTGCACGCCCTGCCCTCGGACAGTGGTGCCCTCAGTGCACTGGGTCGAGGAACCCTGCTCATGGGCCCCTCCAGCTCTCCCTGGAGAAGCCACATCTCCACTCCCATTTAACCACTTCTGAGTCTTCAGGTCGTGTCACTCACTCACCTCACATGGCCTTCCAGGGATGGACCCATCTCATATCATGCTATCTTTTCCATTTACAGCCACACTAATTGGTCTTAACCACTGGACAACTTTTCAACGCAGAGGTACACAGATCAGTTAAAGGTTCTTTTGTGGTTCCTTGTGCCCTGACAATCATTAAGGAAAGTCTCCATATCTAACCCCAGGTTCCATTTTCCTTGACCTATTCTTCAGGGAGAAGATCACATGGACTCAGGGGTTTTCAGTGATGCTGAGGTGCACATCTGCCTTTCTTCCAGCCTAACTAACAACATCACACATGTACACACACACACTACACTCCCCCTCCCCCCACCAGGCTCAGTAGGACCCCTTCCCACTCATCTTTGAGTCTGCAATCCCAACCCAGATATCCATATTCACCTTAAATTGGGGAGTCCTACTCCCCTCCCCAACTCCCACCTCCTGCCCACACATAGGCCCTGCTCACCCTCATGCTGAGCCACCTCCTACCTTTGGTACCATAGAGATTGTTGAAGTTCTTCTGATTGACCTCCTTGGAGAGGCGGCTAGGGGACACAGGCTGGTATGATGTCCTGGCCCCACCTGTGAAACAAAGGAGTAGCTGTCACCAAAGGAAGGTAGTTCTGGCTCAATTAGGGACCTATGACTTCTGACCCAAAGGGTGCTAGGCAGGACTTTTTGTCTACTGCCTGTCCCTGGACCTGGGTTCCACTACTATGACAGCTCTTTTGGGTCTAGAATAAGGTGACTGCTCAATTTACTATCTAAATTGGGACACTTTAAAGGGTGAAAGGGGGGCCACTGATAATTATGCCAGGAGTACCAGGTATAAATTTGGACAATCCTGGACAGACTGATATATGGTAACCCTACTTGGGAGCTCTGAGGATCACCAAAGGCTTGAAAAGCCAACACTCCCTTCCTGAGCCAGTTCCTATGTGACCAAGACCCCATAGGCTAGGAAATGGGAGAAGGGAAATGGTAACAATGAGGAGGGCAGAGGCATTAGACCCTTGGCCAAGTGAGGGACTTGATGAGCCGGTGCCCACGAATATGACCCAGATGCTTCTCTCCAGGGATGGGAGCCTGACACTGTACAGATGCTATCACCATCACCACCCCAAATTCAGGCTCTCACATATATCTTGAGAAGATGGCAGAATAGGAGCCATACCCGCACTTTGCAGATGAAGAAAACATCCTCCCCACTTATGTCAGCATCCTTTTATGAGCTCCTTCCCTCCTGCCTAACTAGACGTTCCCCCCACCCCCAAAGCTCCAAGTTCCATCCCATCTGGCCCAGCACCTGCTGGGCTTTTCTCTAAACCTTTGCACCTGTGGTTCCTCATTCCTCTCTCCCCACAGTGCCTGCTGCCCATCACAGCCACACCCCTTTGCTGAACACACTGCCCTCTTTCAAGGATCTGGGAGACTAAACTCTTCTGAGAAGTCTTATTGCCCATTCTCACAGCCACAAAGCTCCCAGACTCAAGCTGGTGCTGTTGATTCCTGACTTGTTGCTGACTCTCCTTGGCCCTTTCCTTGCCTCTACCCAGAGCCTGGGAGCTCCCAGAGGGCAAATTTCCTCCTCCTTTCTGTCTCCAGTAGAGGGGCAGGGACACTGGATGAACCTGTTTCTTCCACTTACAAATGTTACAGCCTGCCTTAGTGACAGAACTGGAAGCTCTCCTAGCATTTGAGTCCATACTCTTTTCTTCTCAGAGAGGAGTACTGAGGAGGCAGTGAACAGCCCAAGGCTCTCAGGGTGACATCTTGGCCGGTCTGTGCTCCTTCCTCCATCCTTCATTACTGCTCTGTTCCCCTCATCACAGCCTGCAGTAGAGCCTGAATGCCCCTCAGTCTTCTATACAGCAGAGGAGTCAAGCAGAAATCAGTTTGGGAGCTCAATACCACATCAGGGTCTGGTCCTCAGAGGACAGAGAGAGCTAGAAGGGAGAAGACCTAGGCAAGGGATACTAGGGTAGTTGGTTAATGCAGTTCACCCTCTTGCAGAACTAGTTCCAAAGGGTAGCACCCTGGGGAGAGCAGGGGGTAGGACTGCCCTCCTACACCAGGAATGTGGAGCAGGGGCGGGGATTGAGTGGGGAGGGGGTGGAACTCAGGCACCAGCTGCCTAGCCAGGCCTTCCAAAGATGTTCAGGTGTTGTTTTCAAATTGGGTGGGGCAGCAGAGGTTCCTGTCTACTGAGCTCATCTCTCCCAATTACCTGAGCCCCTCCCATTGAATGTGTGTCTGAGGTGTGTGAATCCGTGAAGACTCTCAGTTCCCCCCTCCCAGTCCCTTGTGCCTTCCTCATGAATCCTTTCTTTCCTTTCCTCGCACCCCACTTTTCTCTGGACCCCGCTCCGCTACACACACCTGCACAAACCCTTTGTCTGAAGCCGGTGGGCCTGACATACCCACCTTATGTAACAGGCATTGTTGTGGTTTGTTGTTGGTGCAAAGAATGTGACTGGCTATCACAGGACAAGGACAGGCAGCCACTGGTCTATATCCCCACCTAGGTTGTCATCCCTGCAGGGCAGGACTCTGCAGGGCCTGGAGGAGGGCTGAGGGGGTCAGGCTGCATTGCACAGCACCCCTACGCCCACACTGCATAAGGAGGGAGTGGTGAGGAAATTCAGAAGACCAGCCTCCCTGCCCTTGAAGAGCAGAATGATTCTGGAGGAGCCAACCCTCACATAGGACAACAAAAACCTAAGCAGGAGAAGCAAAATACAGCTCGGCCTAGCAGATAGGAGCAGGTGAGACCAGCAGCCAGGAGACCCTCTATAAGGAAAGAGAGGGAAGGATGTGGGCTAGAGGTGACAGGCAGATGGGGACTATCTGTGTCACAGGGGAAAGAAGCCAGATAATTTGTTGTTTAAACCAGGATGCTTATGAGAGTGAGAGGAGGCCCTGTTAATGATTACACTGGGACAGCAGGTACATGCCAGGACCATCCCAGGCAAACTGAGAACAGCCACTCCACCCAGGGAGATCCTGGCTGAGTTTCTCCACAGAACGGCAGGATACTCTCCCTTACCCTTGGGTGTGAGGTACATGGAGTATCTCTTCATGGTATCTGGTGCACTCCACTCACTTGTGTAGCTATTAGTATAGTTGTTCATGTAGCGATGGTCACCCCCTGGGAAGGAGAGAGGTAAGGTCAGCAGAGGGACCATGGGAGAAGTAGCTGAGTCAGACCAAAGCTCCCTCTGTCTCAGGGAGAAGTAAAGCTCCCTAACCTTAGAGAAGGTAGTGTCATGCCCAGCATCCCCTCTGCTTTTGAACTCCTAGGGGACTAGAGGATCTGCAGTGAGTAAGATCATGTGCACAGCACTTTGCAGTTTACAAGGTGCTACTGATATCCATTTCTTATTTGATGTGTACATCAACTCTTGGACTGCTATGAAGATCCATCCCCATGTAACAGATAAGGAATTGGAGGCTCAAGAGGTGAGTGAAATCACTTGCCCAATGTCACATGGCCAGTAAGGGCCAATAAGTAGAGCCCTGCCCTACTTCCTATCTCTGTCTCAGCCACTGTGGGCAGCCCAAGGGGGTGGAATGACATCCCAGCATTGGCCTCCATGGCCAGGGGTGTGCAGGGGGAGTGAGCTGCTCAGAATAGGCACTGACTCCTTTCCCCATCTCTATACCCACTAGCAGACACCCAAACCCAAACAAATTTATGACTTAGTGCTTGCCTTCCCCAGCTGCCTTCTGCTCTATTCTTTTCTCTGGTAACTTCTTCATCTCCTAATTTCCATCTGCCCTTTCCTCTCTCCTGGGCAAGAGGAGGAATGAGTGGCTCAGACTCTCATTTTTCATCTCCATCACCTATGCTTAGCAGGCCCTGGCACAGAGTAGGCACTCCATGATAAACAAATGTCCTCCTAGGTGTTGGCCCAGCTCCCTTTCCATCTTCCCCAAACCCAATACCAGATGGCCTGGTATTTCTCGGCCCCCAGGCCTTTGACAATAGAATGGTCTTGTGGGCAGGCCTGCTTCAGGGAGAAGAGGATGGTCATTCCAAGGTCTGATTCACAAATCAGCCATCATCAGCCTCCTACAGCCAAACATATTCCCAACAGAGATGTAGTAGCAACAAAAACCAACATGGAGTCCCAGGTGCAGGGCAGCTGACATCAGCAGCATTCATCCCAGCTCCAGGTGGCCACCTCCCTACACACCTTGCACAGGGCACAGAGCCATACCTGCACAGAGGCCATGGCCAAGACAATCTTGACCTAGAAATGAGTGGATAGAGGTGGGGATTCCTTGTGAGACTCACAGGCCACCCTGACCCAGTCAGGGCCACCCTCCTATGTCTGGCAAGACCTCAGCTGTGGGGCTCCCCCACCAGGATTTTACCCCATGGACTGGGATCATCACACTCTCCAACCCTTATGCATGGCCACCAGCAACAGCAGCTTCTCGGATGAGAAAACATTAGAGGCTGAGTAGCAAAGTGTAAACCCCAACTGTTGATCTTGCTTAACTGTGTGCCCTTTGAAAAGCAACTTCTCTAATCCTCAGCCTTCTGGTTTGTGAAATGCAAAATATCCTATGGAGAAAATAAGATACTGTAAGTGAAGAGCTCAAACAAAGCCAGCATACAAGGAACACTCAATTTCTGTCAGCCATCACATTAGTATTGTTGCCATTGTCATTAAAGGAGAATTTCAAGACCCAAGTGCCACTTAAAGCAAAATGATTGTCTTGCTGCAATGACTTATTGGTCCTCAGGTGTGACTGAGTGACCCCCAGTTTCACAGGACACTGTACAATGTCACCATCACCAAGATATACAGGTGTTGCCTGAACTCTGGCACTTCTGCACACTATTACCTCCTTCTCATTCCCAAAGACTCACATGCTCCATCTAAATACCAAAGACAGGGATCATTAACTTTGATGTGTTTGGGGTTGGAAGTCATTAATCAGGTTGCATCCTCAAGGCCTATGTTGGACCTAGGGCAGGGCCTTGGGGAAAGTGTCCAGGCTTCAGACCCTAAAGGAATTGGGCTGGTACTGGTGGAAAAAGACTTAACAGAGTAGTTTCTCAGGTTCAGAGGCTTTCTGAGAGATGATTCAGTTCCCCTCTGCAGAGTACAGCATGACTCAGAAGAGAAGCTGACTTCAGGGGAGCTATTGAGTCACCAAGACACGCTGTATCCTACAGTCCCCAGCCCAGCTTACCAGACAAGTCCAGGCTCTGGTCTCAGCACCACTCAGCACAGTCACAGTGACAGGAAAGTTTTCAGTCCAAGCACAAATTCAATTATAGGTCACATTTACTAGAGTCTGCAAAGTCACCAGTTTGGAGTCTGGCCCTACGAGTGGCAACATCCACACAATAGCTAGAATGGGCCTGACAATCAGAGGCAGATCTGAATGAAACCAATCCCTGATTCTGATGAATAGCCACAGAGAAGAGACCTTTGGGCAGCTGGTGCCCAGATGCTCCCTTCCCTGGAGGCCCCTTGTAATGGCTGCCTAACCTTGGTAGCAATTTCAATGAGAGACTGCAATCCCTGAATCCTAGTCCCAACATCTTTGATACAATGGGTGGCTGGAAACAACAAAGGGCCAGCTGGCTGGATGCAAGCCTGCACCAGGCGCAGGAATTGACCTGGGAGAAAAATGACCATGGCCTTGGAGCCTACCCACAAGAGGGAACCTACCATTCTCCATGTGATTCCTTTCAATGAAATTACGGCTCAGGTCTGCCTTGCACATCTTCTCAACATGACGCATGCATACGTTGAGCAGGTCATCCTTGAAGTTGCCAAGTGACTGCCCCAGGCCCTCTCCTTCCAGCAGAACATGATAAGTGGGAAGGGGTGGGGGGAGGGAGTAACTGCTCATCAGTGCACCAAATTCCTACCAAGAAAGGAAAGAAACTATTAATCTCTAGAGTCTTTAGAAGCTTTTGGGACCCTACTCTGCAAGAGGCTCTCACAGTCCAGCTGGAAGACTCAGCACTGAGAGGGAGAGGAGCTGGGTTCTAGATCCAGCTCTGCTATTAATTAGCTCCATTTCTCCTCATTGAGCACGAGATTCTTCTGTAAAATGAAAGGTTTGACCAAAATTCACTACATGCTAACATTCCTGATAGCACTAGCAGTCAGATATAGGACTACATGGTTCTCACCTCCAAAGCTGGGCACATCATGCCTGTCTCAAGGAGTTTGAGGTAACACAAGCTGTGAAGACTTTAGGAGTAAAAACACTAAAGAAACACAAGGAATTACTAGAGTGTTGCATGTTAGTCATGGTGGTATCTCCACCCTTACATGTCTCACTCAACACTGACCCTACACTTTTGCACTTTTCCTTTCCTTCTCCCTCACTGGAGAAACCTTCCTTCTTCTCAAATCCTAACTGGCCTTCAGGATCCAATTCGAATTCCACCTCCTCTGCAAAGCTGTCTTATATTACTCCAGCCTGCTTGCTTTCCTCAGAGCTTCCTTGGGCACTTATCTCATGAATCATATGTTTTATCATTTAATTATACACTCTTCTATATTGTTCTCTAATTATATATGCCTTATCTTTCCAGCTAGATTGCAGCTCCTTGGGGGCAAAATCTATGTCTTATACTTCTCTATTCTTCTTAACACTTAATAGAGTACTGGGCATGCATGCAGTAGTACCCCAAACACTAACAGACAGAGGAAGGGACAGGCGACAGACAGACAGACAGACAGACAGACAAGATAATGGATAACAAATATGCAACACTCATCTGCCACTCTCCTATACCTGAAACAAGTATCACTAATTAATCACAGAACTTTCCTCTTCTGTACATGGAGCACTGTTAGTATGTATCAATCAAAGTTGGTACAAAGTGACATTTGCATGCCATTTTTGGATTAGGTAGAGAAATGGCTTGGATGGAAAAATTAAGTGGATAGATGGAATGAAACCTGAATAAATGTCTAACCACTATGCTATACATCTGGAACTAATATAAAATAATATTGAACATCAACTCTACTTGAAAAATAAAAATTAAAAAACAAAAGTTTGGCTAGATGAATGAGTGAGTAATGAATGGATGGTAGATGGTAGATGAATGGGTAGTTAGATGGATTGATGAATGGGTGGTTAGATTGATAGATGAATAAATGAATTGCTGGATAGATGGGTGGATGGATGGATAATGAACAAAGGGTCTGAGAAAGTGGATGGGAAGACTGAGGGATTGAATGGTGGAAGAGTTGCTTGTCACCTGCAGAAACAGCACTGAGTCACTGATGCTGTGCAGCTGCTCCCTGGTTTGCTTGTCCTCATGCAGCACCTTGGCCCTTTCATCCAGAGCATCCACAATCACCTTCACCTGGTCTACAGCATCCCGCTCCCGCTGCTCCAGTGCAGTCCTTACTTCCTCTTTTTGCTTCTCTAGGTCTCGCACCAGGTCCCGGAAGTTCTGTTCCAAGATGGCCTTCTCATTGGTGGTGAAACTCTGGGTCCAGAGTAGGGAAGTGAGGGAGGAGAGTTTAGTAATTTTAAAGCCCTAGGGTGCACCTTTAGGTTACCAACACAGATTCAAGGAATTTCTACTGTCTTAACCCAGCAAGCCTGTTTGGCTGAGAATCTCATTCAAAGGCATCATTGAGGGATGCCATCTATTGGTAGAAATGGTCAGTTTTTTTTCACAGCCCACCTTTTCTTATCTCTCCATGGCTTCTCCCCAACAGCCATTCTACACCTGAGCAACTTCATGGGCCCAGAAGTGCCCCATGAGTCAGGATGTGCTCATTGAAACCTCCACCAGCATCAAACATCACCCAGAAAGTGATCTGATGGGTGTTTATGTGGCCAGGGTCAAGAGTCAATGATTTCAGTTCATGGTTGCAATTACTCAAACCATGGAAGACATACATCTAGCCACACTGGCACAAGTAAAAAGGAAATGGCATGCATTTGGTGGCTGGGTAGTCTAATGGGCATAGCAGACAATGGGAACATTGGAAGGCAAGTTGGTTTAGCATCTTTTTTGCTGGAATGAGGTAAAATGAGTGTTAGGTAATGGACAAGAGCCCACCTGGATGCCTAGCCCAGACGTAGAGGGGAATTGGTAGAAATGCTAAAGCTGGAGGGAGAATCCAGAAGAAATAAGTGTAAGATATAAATGTGGGCCTGAGACCTTAAACTGGAGTTCTGCCTCCCTTCAGGCAGGATGATGGGATAAGAGTACAGCAAGAGAGAAGCCTAGGGCCTGCTTACCTTGATGCGGTCCTTCTCTTTCTGCCACTTCTCAGCTTCATCCTCAATCTCAATGATCTTGAGCTGCAATTGCTCTTTTTGCAGTGACAGCTCTGTCTGCAGTGAAGGGGCAGGGTTGGAGGAGAAGTCAGGGAAGGAGGTAGAAGAGAACCAGAGAATCAGGGAATGGGTCCACCTAGGGAGCAAACTTGGACAGGGCTCATTCCTCATCCATTCAGCCCTTCATTCATTAAACACTCATCAAGATCTCAGATATGCCAGGCACCATGCCAGTTGTCAAGGATTCAAAAACACTGTCTTACTATAAACTCAGACTTCTAAGGTTGAACACCCCAGCTATGTCTTTAGAAGGGATAAACTTCTGCAAGTCCCCTCTACTCAATGTGAGCAGGAGGGAGGCCCATTTATGGGGTTCCAACTCTTTTCAATGGACCTGGAGCCAATGGGAAGAAGAAGGAAACCTCCTGCCTCTTTCAAGCTAAGGGGAGGAAGGGGACTCAGCCCAACTCAGCCCAACCCAGCCCAGCCCAGGGAGTGTACCATGGCAGAAACAGTGTGCAACATTTTTATGGCATGACTTGGAGTCTGTGTTGCAAGCCAGAGCTAGCATTGTTGCTGATGGGGACTCTGTCTGGGCAGGCACAGCTATAAACCTGTTTATGGAAAAGGGAATGCATTTTGCAGTTTAGGCAAGATAGGAGCTTTTATTCAGGAGAGAGGCTAATGAGTGAGGCAAGGATGTGTGTATGAGAAAAGAGCAAGAGGGGTTCTAGGGATCCCTATTCAGGGAGAGGACATCAGCTGTTAGAGTCTGGGGTGGGTTAGGAAGAGGATTTATCAGGAGTGTGCTGGGATATGAGCTCTCATGTCCATACTTTCCTTCCATTTGGAAAAATGCTCTTCTCTGAAAAGCAGCTACAACAGAGACAAAAGGGGAGGTATAAAGCTAAGACCAATCCACTTTAGGCAGGCCAAGAGGCATCGCTTTTGCTCTGCTGTGCTTCCCACTAGTGCTCTCAAAGCTCCTTCCAGCTTAGAAGACAAGTGGGCAATCTCCACCTGACAGGCAGAAAGATCAAGGTATTCAAGAAGGCATTGAGTGCTCCAGGTCTCCACACTACGCAGGGTTTTGAATGTAGAATCACACCCCTTTCTACAACTGTCTCTTTGAGGAACCCATAGGAATAGTCAAGATTAGGGAGCCACAAACAATAAGGAATGTGAGCTCTGTCAGCAAGGAGACCTGAGCAGCTGGGCACAGACTTTACCACACACCATATCTCCTGAATGCTTCACTCAGCCAAGGTGGGTACTGATGGGGAACCTGTGCAGACACCCAGGGAAGTGGATTGATCATGGAGAAAGCTTCCCTGGGTTGTTTGGAAAAGGTGCCCAGATAGCTGGGGAGCTGGTGGAAAATACCTAAGGCAAGCACTGCAGAGCTCCTCAACAGAAAGCCCCTGATTCCACTGCTTAGCCCCACCTACTCCTGGGCTCTCCAACTAGGAGACTCTAGATTCTTCTCAGTAGGTATCTGCCCTGCCAGCAATAGGTTAGAAATCCCACATCAAAAATGCCATCACCAGAGATGGAAAATGATTGTCAAGAGGAACAGAATAAAAGGAGATGAGGATGGGGATTTGGCTTGGTCTCTGGAAAAAGGCTAAGGAAAAGCCAGCTGCCAATAGACACAGTGGTGGGAGGATGAAGAGTAAAAACAGTAAGACTGCATTGTGGACAGTGGAGACTCAACCCTCACACTCTCTGAGGACATAGAGCTTGAAAGCCCAGAACACAGAATTTGACAGATCCAGTGGCCTGGAAGGTCCCAAGAAGTCTAGGTCTGGTAGGCAGATCTGAGCCCTGAGAAAGAGACCAAGAGGCTGGCAATGTGTCTGCCCCAGGAAACTGCACTGGCCTATGGTTGATGGGATAGCTAGCTGGAGGCCTCCTAACCCAGCTCAGTGATGGAGGAATTGGCACTTGAGTTTCTCACTCCCAACCTTACCATCTCCCAAACAATGTCTGATGGACAGGAAAGCAGATAATATAAATGCATACACTCCCACTCCAGACCTGGTTGGGGAGGGAGGAAGGGCAGCCCTTTCATGAAGTGAGCTTGGAGAATCCAGGAGGAAGATCATACAGAGCATAGGACTGGGAGTCCAAAGCTTAAATCCAGTTACCATCACCTCCAGGCAGTTGGCCTTTCCAAGAAACCTAACTTCTCTGTGCCTCAATCACTTTGTCTTTCGTGGAGGTAGTAAGAGGACCATCTCTCAGGGAAATTGTTCAATGAACTGTGATCAGGGAAGTGAAGCTCTCACAAGGTGCCTGGCACAAATAAAGCACTGACTAGTGGTCCCAGTGTCACTGTTGGTTGGAGCACATTCCATGGACCAGGATCAGAGGGGTGAGTGCAGTGTGACAGGCTGGCCAGCAGGGCACAGGTAAGCAAGGGGAGCGGACATGTATGATTGGGTGAGGTCTTGGTGCTCATTGGTGAGCAGAGCATGTGCTTAGTATTGGGGTCCGGGTGTAGTGTGTACACTGTCAGGATATAGAGTGAAATGTGCATAGAGAGGCTGAGAAGGTCAAGACTTTAGATCAAAGATGCAAAATAGAGGCTTTGATGGTGGATTAATTGAAGATCGGAGGATACTGGGGAAACCAGAATGGAGGTTGGAAAAAGGAGGTAAGTGTGAACTAAACACCTCTAAGCAGGAGGAGGTTTGACCAGAAAAAGTGAAGCCTAGAGGAGTCGTGTGTCTAGAGTGAGCAGAGGTGCTAAGGGGGACCTACTAGGAGCTATGTGGGGGGATGAGGCTATCAAGGCCTGCAGGTGAGGAAAGGTCATACCTAGACAAGCATGGATTCATTGGCCAAGAAGGAGTTAGAGGAAGAAGAATCCAAAGAGGTTTAAAACAATAAAGAGCCTAGACCAAGGGCAGAAGGAGTTAGTCTCTGGGAGCCCATCTGTGTGAGGGGGAGGGAGGAGGATCGCGAGATTACCTGAGGTAAAAAAAAAGGAGAGTTAGAGGTGTCCGCCAGTGACCTGAGGGGAGGAGGAAGAGGTGGCTAGACTGGAACCATGTGAGGGCAGGGTCCAAAGTGGACTCCCTGTCTGCAGCAGTGGGCAGAAGAATCAATCAGTGTGGAGGAGAGAATAGTCTTATTTCTTTGGGACACTAGAGAAGTCGGACACAGGCTGGGAGGGGCTTTTCCTCCTATAGCACCCCTTGCAAGACTAGACTTGCAGGACACAGCGGGATCTTGGAAGGGACCTTTGACTAAAAACTCAGGGCTTGTAGAACTATTCTTTCTCACCTCTGGGATGAGGAGATTTGGGGATGAAACCTCTGGAGAGGTATCCAGCATTTGTTTACCTCTTGCCAATACCTCTGCTGGAAAAGGAAGGATATAGAAAATAATATAGCATAGGAAGGCTCCAAAGATATTGGGTTCTCCTGCAAAACTAGGGAAGAAAAGACACTAATAGTATTACTAAGCATCTACTATGTGTCTGGCATTTCTTCTTTAATCTGCAAAATCCTCTGTGGAGATAAGTAGTGTCATCCCCATTTAAAATACAGAAACCAAGGCCTAGAAAGATGATATAGCTTGCCTGAGTTCTCATTTCCAGAAAATGATAAGGCCAAGATGCAACAGCACTCAGATTCTGTTATGTGGCTTCTTAACCTCTAAGCTATTCTCTGTATCTTCCAGGACATTGTCCTTCCCCTTTATTCCTACTACTTCAGCCCACTCAGGCTCCTCCACCTCACAGGTGGTGCGATTTGGTGATTCTACCCCTTTCCTTCCCATAACTTTCTCATTGCCCCCTGAGACCCCAGCTTTCTCTCTCTCTCTCTCTCCCTCCTCCCTTGGAAGGTGATTAAAGCCCCCGCTTTCTGATAGGGCCTCAGCTCCTCACAGCAGCCTGTCTACCCCCTCTCTCTTGACTTCCTCCTATTCTCTAATTCAATCCCTTTATCCTGCCCAGACCTGTCCCTAAATGCCTCCTTTGTTCCCACTCCCACTTGTCTGGTTGCCTCTTGCTCTGCTGCCTGAGATGGTTCTTGCGTAGGCCACTCACCCTTGAAATCCTTCCAGCCTTGGGGGAACAGAGGTTTCCCTGAGAGCAGAAAGTAGCACAGCAGCTGTGGTGCCTCAGCCTGGATGGGGCCTTCAGTACAGACGCACCTGAACACTTACCTGGATCCATGTACTTTCACTGCCCCCAGGGAAGGGGAGATGGAAGATTGGGCCGTGATCTTCCCCTGGCCTAAATTAACCAAATGGGCCATCAGCTGTGACATTTGCCAAATGAGCCAGTTAATTGCCAAATTTGTATGCTCAGATAAATGGTAATTATCTGGATAAGACTCAGAAATGCTGGATAGATTTTTCTATTTCCACGCAGATGGCAAATAGCCCATTATTAGTCTACTTGATTTGGGGCTTACTGTTCTTCCTGCTTCTTTAAGTGTTAGGACAGGGAAAGAGCAAGATAGGGTGAGAAAAGCATCACCCAGTCCATCTCTAGATCAGCGATGGGCCCTTGAGGAAGTCACCCCATCTTCCTGGGTCTTGGTTACCCCTGGTAAAATTGGACTAGATCTCTGATTCTCAACCTGGTGACACATTAGATCCCCAAGGGAGACTTAAAATATAGATTCTAGGCCCTGAATCCCCGAATCAGAACCTCTCAGGGTAAGGCCCAGAAATCTGTGTCTTAGAAATTCATCAAGTAATTCAGGTAGAGGTTATTTTTAGAAGCCCTGGACTCAGTGACCCCAAGGAGAGCCTGTCAGTCCTATTAAAACAAAGTTTAAAATAGTAGAGAGGAAATAGCCTGGATTGCAGCCACACTAATAGTTTGAACCCAGCTCTGACATTCCCCAGCACTATAACTTTGGGTAAGTCTCTTGGCATCTTTGAGCCTGTTTCTTCATCTAAAAATTAGGTACTGTAACCCCCGCCCTGTGGGACTGTGTCAGGAGTAACCACGTAAACACCAAGTTCAGTTCCTGGCACATACATGTGCTCCGTAAAGACTGTTGTGTCTCCTGCCCATTTGCCTGTCATTTTCCTTTTCTGTCTCTTGTCTCTAACCCTCTTCGATTTTGTTGTTTTATTCTCAGCACTCACAGAGGTCATTCCATCTCCTTTTCTTACCTACCCTTGTCCCAGAGCATAAGTTTTTCCATAAGATCTTCTGGGAGAGTGATTCTTCCCTCCTGCCATCACACCCCAGGCCTTTAAGCCTTGCTTCTTTTCCTGAACCCATCGCTGTTGTCTGCCCAAAGAGTTTTTCTGCCCACATCAGCTCAGCTCCCAATGTTGAAAGACCAGTGACTGCCCAGGCCCAGAAGCCTGGCAACTCAGCCTTCATGGAAGAATTGGGCAATAAAGCAAGAAGCAAAGCCATGGGGTATGGTGAGAGAAATGACCGAGTCAAAGGTTGGAAATGGGAGAGTGGCCAAGGTACTGAACCTACCCTGCCTTGACAAGCCAGGAGCTTGTACCTCCAGAGTGATGCCCAGGCTGGGTTCCTCCATACATGCCTTGTCATGCTGCCAACCCAGAGCCCAGCCAGGACCCTCACCAGGAAAGTACCATTGGTGAGTGCAGAGGTCAGGCAGGCCTGTAGGGGGATTCCATCCTAACCCAATGCAACAGAAGGGACTTGGGATAGACAGGGGAAGGGCCATGAGAGACAGGAAAGGATGGATACATACACTGTAATCTCATCAGCCTAATCCAGTCTGGAAAATGTCCAGAGACAGAGGTGGTGGGCCAGAGAACATCTGTGGCACCCCTTGCAACATTTAGCGTGGAATTGAAAACATTCTGACCTTAGGCCCACCAGAAGGATTGTCATGTGGCCACACCAAGTGACCTTGCCCTAATACTGCCTCTGCTCAGAGTCTTTAGGTAGAGTTGAGGCTCATGAGATGAACACCCATAGCCTCAATGCCATCTACAGCCTCGTGCAGCTAACCAAGATAAGTCTGAGATGACCTCACCTGAATTTTTACCAACCAGTCTGTAAAGGAGGTTCTGGACAGAGGTCCTTGCAAAAAACTGTGTGTGGGCTGATGTTTGGATCTGAAGGGGATGCCTCCAATGGATGCCAGGATCGACCTGACCATTCATTTTGATCCATCAAACCACTAACTCCACTATGTGTCAGTGTCCCCCACATCTGAAGTTTCTGCAGAGCCAGACCTAGACAAACTTCTCTGCTCCATCTTGGTCTCCTGGCTGCTTGGCACCACTCTTTCTTGCCTAGTCCTCTGCTGCTGGTGCACACACACATGCACACATAAGTGCATACACACACGCTCCATGAAGCTCTCACCAATAAAGTCATTCCAATGGATCAGACATTTTCTCCCTGAAAGTTCCTGTGAAACACACATATCCTGAATCCTATCCTCTCAGTACCCTTCTCCTAAACTGCTCTCAAACACTGGAAGAGAACTTGGGGGAGATTGTTACTCAAATTTTACAAGCTTGAACAGGTCTCTTCTTTTCTCTGGCCTGTGTCTCCATCTGTAAGGTGAAGAGGAGATGGATGAAATTGCTAACACTCTTCAGCCTGGCATTTCTGTCCTCTATGATTTGATGTTTACCTATAGCTGCTACTGTGTAACTGGGCAGGTGTTTCCTGGGCTTGTTTGTGTGTCTGAGCTCTGCCTCCTGACCTACATCATGAGCCCTCAAGGGCAAGGTCAGTGTCTTTGAGTGTTACAGCAGGCCCAGTGCCAGAACATGAACTCAGTGCCTGGTGCCTCCAGGGAGGGCTGCCTGTGATCCTCTTGTCCTTCAGGGACACTTGAACTTTTCTTAAGTGGTGATACCCTTGTTTCAAATGAAATTTGGGACAAATTATATATAAAACAAGTAAATAAGAGTATGAGTTGCTTGCAGTAGAGGTGGGGACCTGGAGGCCCTGGCTTCTTGGCACCAATTTGCCCCCCTCCTCATCGCCGAAGCCTCAAAGACTTTTATAAGACTCCTAGAACTCCATGAGGTAATCTGAAAACCAACAATCTAGTCCAACCCCTTGGGTTCATATATAGGGAAACCAAGACTGTGAGAATGGAAGGGACTTCTCCACCATCTTACAGCTAATTAGAGACAAAAAACAGAACTGGAACTCAGTCGGGTCTCCTAAAACCTCATCTGAGGCTCTGCCATTTCTTGGTTGTGGTGGATGAAGATGATTGCTCCTTGTTCTGTTCTGATTTCCCAAGCAAGCTTCTGAAGAATAGGTTCCATGGACCAGCCCCATCTCAATCTCTCAGTAAGAAGCTCAGTGCCAAGCTGTGGTGGGGCAAATGAAGCTTCTGAAAAGGATCTTTAAGTCTTTTCCCATCTCTAACCATCCCTCCCTCCCCAAGGGTATGGGCAAGAGGTGCAGGGAGAGAGTAATCAACAAGTGTCTGGTCAGGAATGCTGGGCAGTGAGGGTGTCCTGCCTGTACTACTCCATTCTGAGGAATGCAGAAGCTCTTGAGAAAAGTTTATTTCCCTGAGTTGACCATCAGGAGTTTCACCCCAGTGGGAGATTGCCCATGGCAGGAAATTGTGTTGCTGCTGAAGAGAATGGGCCCAGCATCTGTGGGACAAGGGGCAGCAGCCACAGCTGGGCCTTCTAGCGCAGAACACCTTAACCAGGTGTATTACATTCACAAGCCTTCACACGCCTCTGCTCCTCCCCATAGAAGTACAGGCATAAGCACATATGAAACTCATGCAAACACGCATACGCACACAAACACCCACATGCACTTAAAACACATACAAACATATCTGTATACACCTCACCCACACACAAATGCCAACACTCACCAGTAGTGTTCACCTACAAGCACAGGCAGATCTGCATGCAACTATACACACAAAGCACACAGGGCGCAGCTGAGAGAAAGTAAAAGAGGCCATTGGGGGAATCAAGAGACTGGCTGGAGGAATCAGATAGAAACCCAAGAAGCCATTGCCCTGCAAATGCAAATCCTGAAGCTAGAAAAAAAGGACACTTAAAGATCAAAATTCCCTCCTCCTCACCCATAACCCATTCTCAAAGGGCCAGTCCTGCTCAGAGAGAATTTAAGAATTCTCTCTTTCTTAAGTCAAAAAAGAAGAAACACCACAGCCAGGCGCAGAGCCCAGGATTGAGTGCTGATTATCTGACCTGACTTAAATTTATCCAATGACTGTGTCCAAGTCCCCAATCTTTCTGAGGAAATGCCCCATCTCCTGAGGACTTAGAGGATTGGGGAACTGCCTTTGTCCCCCAGACCAGGGGTGTGCAGGGGCTAAAAAGAGCCAGGAACAGTGGAGACTTAAGCCCCAAACCTTAGGAACCTCCAGTGGAGGAAATCATGTGGAGAGACATGCATGGTGAGGGAGGAGAGGCCTGGAGGGGCAGTGAGGGGCCCAGCAAATTACCTCCTTCTCGGCCTTGGCCTCTTCCACCGTCACGGTGCTGTGATTCTTGTGCTCCTGAAACATGCAGAGGTAGCAGATGCAGGTCTGGTCTGTCTGGCAGAAGAGCTCCATGGTCTTGCCATGCAGGGGGCACTTGCGGGCCTCGAAGTCCCGGATGGGCTCAAGTAGCTGGTGGTCACGGAAAGCAGCACCCTCCAGGTGGGGCTTGAGGTGCAGCTCACAGAAGGAGGCCTGGCACACTAGGCAGGACTTGATGGCCTTCTGTTTGTTGCCGATGCAGGAGTCACAAAGGACCTCCTCAGAGCCTGGCTTGGAGCGCAATGTGATGCCCGGGTCGGTCCGAGGGTAGCTGTTTCTCCGGACATCTCCAGGCTCCACAGTGGATGTGGTGGGCTTCCGGGGCTCTGAAAATATGGACTTGCGCAGCTCCCCCTTCTCAGCAAAGGTGACGGGTGGCTTCTTAGCAGCCCCCAGCTGGATCCCAGCATAGAGAGACCGCTTGCCTTCCCCAGAGTCCATGCTGAAGTAGTTGGAGCCCTTGTCATCTACGGACTCCACAAACTGGATGATGGGCCGCCGCCACTCATTCCCTGAGAACAGGGAGCTCTTTCCCTCACCTGGCTTCAGGGCACTGCCCAGGCTCTTGCTCTCAACTGCCTCCCCACCATGCCCATTGGTGGTCTTGGCATCTTTGCCGTCAGCCTTGGCCCCATTCTCCAGGCTGCCAGTGGGGCCCTGTGGGCTCCGGGCTTCTCTGGCTTCTGGGCTGGCCCCGTTACTCTGGGAGGCATCTGTGGCTTCCATTGCAGGTACTTGGCTGGTCTGTTTCAGGCTCACTGAGGCTGCAGGGTGGTGACCTCTTTGGTGGAGGTCTCAACAGGAAATGGGACAGACAGCCACAGAGCCCAGAGACACACCTGTAGGGAACAGGGAGGTAGAGAAGTAGGAGGAGCAGAGAGGAGGGACAGCTGGAGAAAGCCTGACACAACGGCCAGAGAGAAGCAGAAGAGAGCCAGCAGAGCAGCTAATTATACAGGGGCCACGCCCTGCACATTCATACCTAACCTGATTTTTTAAGAGAAGTAGTTTTTTTCTCCCCCAGTTTAATTATTTTCCACAGCTCAGTAACCAGTTGGGCTGCTTCCTTTTGACATACTTTCTTCTCATCGGGGAAGTGGGGAGCCTTTGTCTTCGTAGGTGGGCAGGCTTTACTGAGTCAAGGGGCCCCTGAGGCAAAAGCCGAAATGTCTACAGAGGCCCACGGGGAAGAGGGCTATTAATTGGATCATACAAGCCAAATAGCCTTGTAATTTGTGGGCCTGGATTTCAGAGGAGAGATTCCCTGTCCTAGGACAATGGAGTTGCTTCTCACCTTAAGGAGAATAATGGGTTCAGTTTGATTTGGATTTTAGGATTTGTAATGAGGTGGCTACTAATTATTGAACCCAACTTGCCAACTTCCAGCCACTGTCTTAGGCACATGATCTATATGGGCTCATTTAATCTTCATGACAACCTGTTTAGTGATCCCTATTTAATAGATGAGAAAACTGAAGCTCTAAGAAGATAGCTCACTGGCCTAAGTCAACTGGCAGAACTGAGATTTGAACCCAAGTCCTTTTAGATACTAAAGTTCCTTCTTCAACTAGGGTATCGTGGAGCCAGTTGAATATATCAATGGAAGGTGGCTTCTGAAAATCATGCCTGTTTCAGCAGCCCTAACAAGATACATACAGACCTTATGTTGTTTCTATCAGAGCAGGTCAGAACCTGCTTGGATCCAAAGGACAGAGAAACAGTAATGAAGGGAATGCAAGTAATGTCAGGCCAGGTGGCTGGGTCCTCAGGGCCCAAACTTTTCATTTTCATCTGTCTCCACAGTAGGTTTACTGTGTGACTCAGAAAAAAATCTGTCCACCTTCTCTAAGCTAGGCAATACCTTCCAAAAAGAGGCTAGTGAAGTGTGGAACTCAGATAATCTCAGGAGTGAGCTGTTAGAGTATGACTTTCATATAAATACACAGCTCAGAAAGAAAAGTGAAAAACACTCCAGCTAAATCTTCTCTGCCTACCTGCAGGAACGCTTGTCAGGACATGCCAACTGGTCACTTCTAGGCCGTGACCCTCTGCTATGATCCTAGGAAGCCAACACTCCCCATCTAGTAAAGAGCTGTGCCTCTCCCAGGTTGGGCTGGATGGGGCAAAATAGAACATGGGTGCGGCTGGAGTGGCAGGTTTTGGGTGGTGTGTAGGGGAGTGGGTTTCCCTAGAATCCAGGTCAAGCTCTGGAGCCCCCGCCCGCCCGTTGGCTCACCAGGCTAAACAGCTAATCCTTTTCAATAACACCGCTGAGGACAAAAGCAGAGACAAGCTTTGTTCATAAAGCAGCCAGAGTTTTAAGAGGTATAGGATAGTGTAGAGGGTGGAGAGTGCTGGCTTCATAATGAGGATTCCTTCTTACCTAATGTCTTTGTTCTCATTCCCAGCGGGAGCCCTCTCTTGTTTGAACTGACTGCTAGGTTGGCTAAGAGCTCATGGGGAACCCTTTCTCAAAGTCAGGCTCAATTCCACTGGGCTTTTGCCAGAAGTGTGAAGGGAGAGGTAGAGAAAGAGCAGTGCTATCCTGGTGTACTGGATGGGGATATGCTCCCCCTCTTCTGATAGTGTTTCCCCAACCCTGTGAGAATAGGCTATGAGGAGAAAAGAGCAGGGAGAGCAAGAAGCAACAGAAGAGTAAAACCAAAGGGCTCCAACATCAATGCTGGATGAGCCTGAGTTGCTGCACTGGAAGGCCTCTGCTAGTCCTTAGAGTTCATACATCTATGTCCTAGAAGTCTGGAGGAATGGTTCTGAACCTTAGGAATAGGCTGACACAAAGTAGATGCTCAGAAAACATTTGTGGCTGGAGGGATGGGTGGATGGAGGGATGGGTGGATGGATTGAAGAAATAAAAATTAGATAAATCTGAGTGGGGAAATGAATGGATAATAGATGTGTGGATGATGGATGAGTGGGAAAAGAAGGATGGATGGATGGATGGATGGATGGATGGATGGATGGATGGATGGATGGATGAGTAGGTAGTTGGTGAATTGGATAAAATAATGAAAAAAAAGAAGAGATAAAAGCAGGAAGGGAGAGAGCAAGGAAGATAGGCAGGATGAGGAGAGGTAAGAGAGGGGAAGAGAAAGGAAGAAAGGAGATGAATAAGTAGTAGGTAGATGGGTGTACTCATAAAAGTTTAGTGACTGACTCTTCCAGGGTGAAAAAGCACTGGTGTGTAGTGTTTGTCAATTTCTCCCACCATGACCAATTTCAAGCTACTAGCAAAGAGATGCACATGATTGGCTCTCCCAAGCCAATGGGAGCCAGCTTCAGCACATCACAGATGACGCGTAGGTGGTTGAGGTAGATGAATAAATTGTAGGAGGGAGGATAGAAAGATAGATGCTGGAGAAAGCCATTCTCAGTTGTCCTGAGGAGGAAAACAGGTTCGATCAATTTCAAGGCGGTGGAAATCAAGGCTAATTTATCTCTTACACAAGGCTTTTCCTCTGACCCAGGCCCACAGTGATGGCTCCTTCTGAACTCTTGTTAATTTTCCTGTCTGTCCTACTCAGAGGCATTTAGCTCAGACCTCCCAATGTTGTTGATTATTCATTCATTCACACAGATTTCTTAAGCATCTTACCATGTGCCAGGCTCTAAACAAGGGACTGATTACACAGGCATGAATGAGTTGGGGAGCTCACAGTCCAGTGGGAAAACAGACCAGTGAGTCAATCATTTGAATTTGGCATGAACAGTGAAGGAGAGAACTCTGTGTGAGTGGCTTGGGCTGCGTAGAAAAGAGAGAGTCAAGGACATTCTGAGAGAGGCTTGTTCCTCCAACCAGGCTGAGCATTGTTCACTTCCTAGGCACAGAAGCATCCTCCCCAGCCAGACAGAGGGGATATTTACTTGGTTGAATTCTTACTTGATGTTGGTTGACTGGTCTTTTGATCCTCCTAGGCAGGGGCCCTAGACTCCTTCCTTCCTTGGTGGGGGCTGCTCCCTCCAAATGTCTGGTAGATGGGAGAGGCTCCTAGGGATCCCCAGAGTCCAAGGCCTAAAAAGACCTTCGAAGAGGAAGAAGCCAAAGAAACAATTGTTCTTCTAGGACTGGCTGCAGCCCTCAGATGACTACACCATGCCTACCAGCCCTGGGGCTGAACTAAAGAGTTAAGATTTCTACCTGCTTAATTACTGAGGTCTGGGATGGACAAAGAGGACCATCCATGGGAAAGTGATTGCTCCCAGAGCTTCCCCAGGCCCCTCACTCTGGCTCTGCCATTTGTGCCCATCGAAGGAACTACAGTCAATCCCATCTTCCTGGGTCCTGCCCCTCTCCAACCCCAAATCCAGTTGCACGCATTCCACAAAAAGGCTTTCCTACAGAGCCTATGCGTCACAAGCAAACTAGCAAAGGCCATCTATCTACCACTGTGGCTGAGCGGGGCTGGAAAGCAGAAGAAACTTCTGTTTTAAAGGCTTTGAAAGAAAGGAATCCCATGAACTTCTTCAAACACTCATCTTCTATCTTATCCTATCCTCCCTCTAGTCTAGCTTAAAGCCTTCCTGCTGCAACATTCTCCCTGTCTGAGATGATGGTGGAGTTTGATGTACTGCAGCCCCTACTCCATCCCTTGCAAGGTTTAAGAGGTAAGAAGAGATGGTAGGTATGGCTTACAGAGAAGAATCCTTACAGAGAAGGAGCTGGGGCAAATTATGCCTTTTCAGGCTAGGCATGCCCTGCCAGCCAGCCTGCACTAAGTCCCTTCCTCCCAGCTATGAGCCATCCTCAAGCCTACTCTCAGACTTTTTTCATGAGGCATCTCAAAGCTGTTCCATCCTGGAAGCCTCCCCTGAATCATCAGGTGCAGTAGCCTCACCCACCCTCTGCTATGGCATGGTAATACCTAATTTCCCCACCAATAACCTTCAGATGAAAGAGGAAACCCCTTTAAAGGATAAAACTCCTCAGCTTCTTTGGGATCCAGGGTTGGGAGGGAGCAACAAGCTGGTTGATCCTGTGTCTCTGAGCAAGACTATATCTAGAAACGTTTTCTAAAGGACTTGCAAGAAAGTTAGACTTTGAGTCAAGATGGCAGAGTAGGTAAATGCTGTGTTCGTCTTCTCTCATGACCACATCAAAATTACAACTAAATTATAGAACAGCCATCATTGAGAACCACCTTAAGTCTAGCTGAACAGAAGTCCTATAACTAAGGATATAAAAAGGAAGCCACCTCGAGACTAGTAGGAGGGGTGGAGATGTGAAACAGGCTGGTCGCATATCCATGTGTGGCAGGTAAGAATTAGGAGGGATATCTCAGCAGCAGGGGTCCCCTCTGAGGAGCTATGGGGTCCCAGCCCCACACCAGTCTTCCCAGACCAGAGCACCAGAACCCCTACAACATCTGGCTATGAAAATCAGTGGGGATTCTGTCCAGGTTAAGACAGAGGACTGCTGTAGACCCAGGCATTCTCTGAAAAAGCTAAAGCACAAACTCAGTCACTCACAAACACTCAGGCTAAAGGACAATGGCTTAAAAAATACCAGGAACATATAGGGAGGGACGGAATTATCTGGCTTTGTGATGAGGACTGGAGGGGCAGCTCTCTCCAAAACTGAAGTGCTGGCAGGCGCCATTGTTCCTTTGTCAAGCTCTCCCTACACACAGCTGGAGGACACAGACAGACACTACATCTGAGTCTCCACTTACCTGGTAAACATCATTCTCCTCAACCTGGTGATTTTTTGAGACCCTGCCCCAACCAACTCACCCTCCAGCCCAAACCTCTTTCAGTGGCTGTTCTACATAAGCAGCTGTCTTTGCTCACTCTGTGGATTTTCCTAAAATATGTCAAAGGTCCACAAACCCCAGACAAGCAGAGACTGGCCTTGGTGTGCCCTGTACTTCATGCTAAGCAGCTCCAAACCCAGCACTAGTGGCAACTGGCCTTGGCTCACAGCATAGCCCCTCCCAGGTGTCTCCAAGCTCAGCACAGGCAGCTACAAACAACATATCACTTTGTAGCTCCTACCAGGTGGCCTCAAACTAAACACAGGCAGCAGCTGATGTGGGCCTGCACCAGAGCCCCTCCCAAGAGGCTCCAGAAGTGACACACTTGGTGGCCAACTTCAGACCACAACAGAGCACCACCTGATTAGCTCCACAAATGACACACACAAAGGATAGACTCAGCAGGCACCAGAGTCCCACTAAAGCAAACCTTGCTCTGTTGGGTCAGATCCCACACAACAACTCCTCAACTATAGTCGTGGCCAGTCCTCACAGCCAGTCAGCTTGATAGTCAATCCCACACACTGATATGCCAACAGCAATCAAAGATCAGCTGTATCAGGAGGGCATGCATAACCTGGAAGGGCAATGGAAGGGAGAGGAGCAAGCATTTGTATCACATCTCCAATGGACCACGATTGCAGCTTTGGGCCATAGAGAAGGTAAGACACCATCCCCATATTCAAGGGGTTTTGGCCTATTGGGTTCTTCCAGATTTAAGCAACAGTTCTCTTACTCAGAGGACCTCCCACTGATTCTTCCAAGCCTTCTGACACCTGAAAAGATACTGAGTTTTAATTGTGGCTCTCAAGTAAGCAGAAGCAAGGTGGGGCTTCCCCAGGAGAAAGTGGTCAGATCTGGATCTGGTGAGATAAACCTGACTCAGGACAGCTTCATAAGGGGGAGGTCCACAGAGCACACTGCCATTCCTATTTCCCTGGCTTGGCACTTTCCTGACACTTACCTAGGACTCTGGGGAAAATTCTCATTAGATCAGGCTGATTTCTCCCGTGGCTTCCCAGCGACACCTATAGTGGAGTTGTCAGCCAGTTGTGATGGTTAGCTACAATACCCGGCTGTTTAATGAAACACTAATCCAGGTAGTATTGTGAAGGTTTTCTGTAGAATGTGGTTAACATACAGTCAGTTGACTTTAAGTAAAGGAGATTACCCTCTATAACGTGCTTGAGCCTCTTCGAATCAGTTGAAAGACCTTAAGAGTAAAAATAGAGGTTTCCAGAAGAAGAAATTCTGCCTCAAAACTGTATCATTAACTTCTGCCCAAGTTCCCAACCTGTCAGCCTGCCCTCCGGATTTCAGACTTACCAGCCCCCACAACTGCATGAGCCAATCCTTGAAATAAATCTTTTTTATGTAAATAGATATCCTGTTGGCTCTGTTTCCCTATAAAATCCAGTTCTGGCCTCCCTGGAGCTCTGACAGACTTTCTCAGTGACAGAGGAGTTTCCATAAGGGCCTATGGGGATTGGCTCTCTGTGGGTGCAATTGGGTGAGAGTAGCAGGTAGGGGAGTTTGGGTGGAGGAACCCTCGGACTTTCTTGGTGTGTGAATTTGGGCAAGTTACTTAATCTCTTAGAGCCAGTTTCTTTGCCTACAAAATGAGGCTAAATCATAGCTCCCTGGCAGGATTATTGAGGGATTAAGGAGGTAAAGATGGTGAAAATCTCTAGACAGTGCATGGCTCACAAGAACTGCTTAATAAGTTTTTGTTTAACATATCACTTAGGAAAAATGAGCAGGGCTTTCCTTTGCTGGAGGAGAAATGGGGAAGGGCATGGTGAAGGGGAACTGGCTGAGCCTCCTTTTCTTCCAGTGGCTGGGTGAGGCAGACCTTTAACTCTCTGCACCAGGCTCTCCATGCATTTCCTAGATTCCTTCCAGCTTTGAAATTCTATGATAATAGAGTTACACCCTAAAATATAGAAAGCAGTAAAAATAATTAGAAACTTGGGAAACAGAACCTGAGAGAAAAGAGTTAAAGACACTAGGATTATTTGGCCAGAGAAGGGGTGGCTTAATAACATCCTTAATTTAGGGAGGGTTATTTGGCTACAGGCACTGGCCAGCTTCTCCTCACCTCTCTAGAAGGCAAAACAAGTGGGAACAGGCTAATAGCACAGCTAGAGGGATTGCAGTTAGATAGCAGGTGTCTGCCTTCTCTGAGATAACACCTACCCTTTAGAGGACTTGAGGGTGGGTGTGAATTGCAGACCTGCCTTGTAGTAGGAAGTAGATTAGACAACCTCTGATTTCCTCCCTGCTTATTTGAATTCCAGAAATCAATTTTCCTAGAATTGTGAAAAATAGGAGGAAAGGGGAAAAAAACCTTGAGGGCAGACTGAACAGATGTGGTGGGCTGGTCCACAGCACTCCACCACTTTTCCCTGGGCTGTGGTGGAGTGTCAGCCCAGCAGTGCCAAGGCCATGAAGGGTCAATCAGCTCGAGCCCCACAGATTAGGTGAGATGGGGTGGGATGTGTCATGAAGAGAAGGCTGTGCTTTGGGCTTGCTCGTAAGGCCTCAGAAAGCACATTCCTTCCCTATCCCTTCCACATAGATTGAACATGAACCTGCCCAGGTTCAGGCAGTGTCAACATCTCAGAAAGACATTAAGGAAAATAAGATGTACTTCTTATCCTGAGGCTGCAGTATGTAGCACTTTCTCCCAAGGAATCTGCAGACTGACCCATTCCCTTTCAGACCCCTGAACTTCTTACCCATCTTTGTCATCATTGTCAGCATCAGAATAACAATAGCAGCTTTTTTTTTTTAATTGAGGGTATACTCTCTGTCAGGCACATTACATAGATTATCTATAACTGCACAACTCTCCATTGTACATAGTGCAGATGAGAAAACAAGAAATGGAGACCCAGAGAGGTGAAGCAATGTGCCTACGGTCACACAGCAGCAGAGCTGGGACTCAGCCCTGTGCCATCCATCCATGCCATCCGAACCTCACTACTAACAGGTGAGATAGCATAATCTGCATCTTACTGATAAAGAAATTAAGACTGAGAAGTTGAGCAATTTGCCCTCAGTTTAACTGTTAATCAATGAAGCCAGATATCCCAATTCCCAAACCTGAACATTTCCCCTACTAAATCAGAGTGATAGATGGTACCCCCCACGCACATACACCCATCAGCAGCTCTCTCATTCCCATGGAGGGAGGAAGCTAATCCCTGTGAAACCCGCAGTGGGTGGCAGGCAAGGGTCACTCACCAACTCATCGAAGGATTAGACAAAATTATATCAACAAATAGCATTGTTATCTATTAAGTATTTACCAGGCACATTCATATTCTAATGAAACAGATACTTTTATTCTCCCCATGTTACACAGGAGGAACCCAAGACACAGAGGTTAAATAATTTGCCCAATATCACAAGATTAATAAGTAGAACTGCATTTTGAACTCCACATACTCTGACTCAAGAACTCTCCTTCTAATTCCTTAAACTATACTGTTAGGTTTTTCTCCCTCTGAGCCAAGCATACTAACTGATTTTATAATCTAATAGCTACTTTTGTGATGCCTCTAAAAATTATTTCCATGTCTACCATGATTTTCCAGTCTCTACTGAGAAGTTCACCCACAGCCTGTCTCACCACCCCATGACTCTATGACCGCTCTGCCCCTACCCAGGCTCAGAGATGGAGAAGGCTGTGAGGTCAGAGTGTTCAAAGCCTGGCTCCTCAGTTGTATGGTCTTACCTGTGGGCACAAGTGAACCTAGAACTTGAACCAGAGCCAGATGCAGGGCCACATCCAGAACTAGACCCAGAACCAAATTCAAACTCAGAGCCAGAGAACTCCCTAAAGGCAAAAGGGCCAGAGGAGCCTGCCTGACTCCACAGAGGCAGAAGACATGAATCACATGGAAGATGAGGCCACCTCTGCCTGAGTCATTGCCCAGCCTAAGGGCCCTAGGAAGGGAAGAATGGTGAGGGCAGGAAGGGGACAAAGTAAGCGGGCACTCAGGCACCAGTTCAGCACCATCTTGCCCAAGCCCTGTGCTGCTCCAGAAAAGGCCAGCTCCGCCCACCTTGGAGTCCTCCTGATCCAGGCAGAAGCACCACTGCCCTGGGGGAAGGGCACACAAGGAGGCTGGGCAGGGAGGATGGGTAGCTCCTAACAGAAGAGCAGGGCTCATCTCCCGGCCAGACCCACACATCACACCCAGTGTCTAACCAGACTGAAATTTCTACAGTTCCCAGAAGGCCCTGCCAGTGAGCGCTCATCCTGGAGCTGTCATACATGCTCTTACTTTGCCACCCTACCCACTTTGGGTTTTAGCTTAGTTGGCATTTCTGCCAATAATTGCTTCTTGACCCCTGCACCCCAATCCAGACTTAGTGGCTTCTTTCTCTGCCCCCCAGTTCTTCCTAGTTCCCCAGTGGCTGCCCTGGTCACACTGCATTATAACCATCTATTACTCTGCATCCACCATTAGGCTTTAAGTCTGGGTCATCTCTCTATGGTCACAGAGTCTCATGTAGTTCCCTTACATAGTGGGTGCTTAATAAATATCTGTTGAGTTAATGGATGGTTAAAACAGAACAAAAGAGAGAGTAGACTGTAGGCATCTTGTAGGTCCTACCCCGAAGCCCAAAGTTTCCAGAGCAGTGCCAGGTGCTCAGCTGGTTCTTGAAAAGAACAGATCAGGGTTCAAGGGCTGAGATGTTGACAGTAACCATGAGGCCCAGAAGGAAGGTAGGTGGGGCAGGGCGGCTCCAAAATGGAGGAGGGTCAGGATGTAGGGCTGGGAACTTGGCTCAAATTTCCCTCCAATCTGATAGTTTTCAGGGAAACCAGGTGAGGAGACATGTCAGAGCAAGAGCAGCCTGTCTATCCTGTTAGAGTGCTGGCATGCAGACAGCAATGCAGCAGGAGCAGCCTTCCTTCGGGAGGAGGGGACCAGAAGGTGGCAGAGCTGGGGGAGCAAGAGAGAAAGAGAAAAGCAAGAAGCAGTGCTTTCCATAGTCTCCCCAAAGAGGGTGCTTGCTGTGTAGCCACAGCTTCAAGACAACACCCTCACTCAGACTGCTACCACCAGAACCTTCCTGCGGCAAATCAAGATCCATTCGTGGACAAAAGGCAATGGGACAGGGAAGGGAAGGGAAACAAAAGGAGAGCTACAGAAAGGATGAAGGAGGACAAGAATGCAGCAGAGAATAAGAACCCAAGTGAGTAAATGAGAGGGAAAGGAAAGCCAATAAGATGGAGAACGCTCACATCAAATTGTACCTCCCAACCTACAAAACCCTTTCTACAACATTGTCTCATATGAATGCACAACTCCATGAGGTATAATTATTCTTTTTTTCCCTTTTATTTGATTTCACTTTTTATTATGGAAAACTTCAAAAATTACACTAAGTAAATGAAATAGTATAATTTAAATCCCTATGTATCATCACCCTACTTCAGCAATTCTTACACTGTGCCATTCTTATTTCACTATATTTTCACCCATTCAATTTTTATTATTTTTTGACATTACTATTTCTTAGGAAAATTTATATACATTAAAATGTACAAATATTAGCTGTATAATGTTGGTAAATGTTCATATCCGAGAAATTCACATCCTTAACATAACATGGTACATTACTATCTCACCAGAAAATTCTTTTTTGTTCTTTCCCAGTCAATCCTTTCTTCTTCCTCACCCACCCAAACGAATTGAATTTCTAACTATAGATTAGTTTTTTCTAATCTAGAACTTCACATATATGGAATCTTAGAATATGTACTCTTAGTGCCTTGCTTTTATCTCTCAGCACATTGTTTTGGAGATTTATGTATCTTGATTCATATATCAGGAGTTTCTTTTAAAATTGCTGACTAGTATTCCAGGGTATGAATATATCAGAATCTATCTAGCAAGTCTCCTATTGATGAGTATTTGGGCTGTTTCCCGTATGTGACTATTGTGAATAAAGCTTCTGTGAACATTTGTTTTTGTGGGCTTATGTTTTCATTTCTCTCAGATAAATACCTAAGAGAATTACCAAGTCAAAGACTAAGTATATGTTTAACTTTAGAAGAAACTGTCAAACCTTTTTCCAGAGTGTTGCAGTGTTTAGCATTCCTACCAGCAGTGTGTGTGCATTCCAGTTACTCTAAAGTCATGTGAACATTTGGTTGTTGTCAGGCTTTTAAAATTTAGCTATTAACGATTGTTGTGTATTAGTTGTAATTTGCATTACTCTAATGACTAATGATAAGCAGTGTTTCTTGTGCTTATTGGCATTCACACATTTTCTTTCGTGAAGTATCTGTTCAAGTCTTTTGCCCATATTTAATGGAGTTGCTTATCTTTTTATCATTGAGTCACAGGAGTTCTTTGTATATCTGGTAACAAGTTCTTTGTCAGATACATGTTTTCTGAATATTTTTTCCAAATCTGTGACCTGTCTATTAATTTTCTTAATGGTTTTATTAAGGCATAATTTACATAAGATCAACAATTTTAAGTGTACGATTTGATGTTTTTGACAAATGTATACAGTCATGTAACCTCCATGAGAAGCATGATATAGAATGTTTCCATCCCTTGGAATCCTTTGAGTGAATCCCACACTCCTATCCCTTGGAAATCACTTATCTGCTTTCTAGCACCATAATTTTGCCTTTTCTAGAATTTCATATAAATAGAATCTTGCAGTATGTAATCTCTTATGTCTGGCTTCTTTCACTTAGCAAATATCAACCGATGGTCACTGGCACCAATTCAGCCAAGAAGAATCCCTAATTTGGGGTGCAGTGAAAAAAAGAAGCTTTATTCAGTGCAAACAGCTGAATTGTGATACAGCACAGCTGTGAGGAGGCCCTGACGTGAGGCGGCCCTCAGGCGAGGCCCCTCTTGGACTAGACAGTTCTGCTCTGGTCTGGTCTGGCTGTTTTGTTCTGCCCTGGCCTGCTCCACTCAGCGTGCAGTGCTCTATGCTGGCAAGATGTTTCCAGTGTCTCTTGCCAGGGAAATGCAGTCCTCAGTCTTAGGTGGAAAGGGAAAGTGCACTACCCGAGCCAGAGGTGAGATGACTTATACAGAGCGGTTCCCCACTCCTGGTCCCTGATTGGTCTATTCTCATGCAAATGAAACTCCAAATCCTAGCAGTTCGATCCAAAAACCGCTGTTCTGATTGGAACTGCTGTGATTGGTCAGTGAATATGCTAATAGAGATATAGCTGCACAGCTCTGACTGGATGGGGAAAGTCTCAGTCCTATTGGTTGAAATAGGATTCCAGGAACTCCTTTATAAGGGTTGGCTCAGATGGCAGGAACACAACGCAAGGAGGCAGTTCAGTACAGGTGGCAGGAAACTTAGTGCAGGCTTCTCCCTAAAGCACAGTTTGCATGAGAGGCCCCTGTTTAAAAATAGCTGCTAGGCTCTGTTATTAAATTTGAGCCCAGTTAGCCACCAGGAGCTCTCGTTGGTAGATATTTTCTTTCTCGGGGTCAAAAATGTTTTTGAGATTCATCCATGTAGTTGCCTGTATAAATAGTTACTTTTTATGATGAATAGTACTTCATTGTATGACTATTCTGCAATTTATTTATTCATTTACCACTCAATGGACCTTTGAGTATTTCTGCAGCTAATATAGATAAAGCTGCTGTGAATATTTGCATAAACGTCTTCGTGTGTTTATTTTTATTTCTCTTGGGCAAACACCTAGGAGTGGGTTTGTTGGGTTATGTAATAAAAATATGTTTAACTTTATAAATAATTACAAATTGTTTTCCAAAATGGCTTTGCCATTTTGCATTCCCACCAACTCATACCACTTCCAGTTGCTTCTCATCTTGCCAACACATGGTATAATCAGTCTTTTTAAATCTTAAACATTCTAGTGATTGTATAATGGTATCTCAGTGTGATTTTAATTTCTGTTTACCTAGTAACTAATGACGTTGAGCTTTTTTTCGTTTGTTTATTTTCCATTGGTTTTCATTTGTTTCCATTTGTTTACATTTATTGGCGAATGTCTCTCCATATTTTTTGCCCAGTTTTTAATCAGGTTGTCTTCTTACTGAGTGGGAAACGTTTTATTTTTTTAATATTCTGGATCCAAGTCCTTTATCTAATATATATTTTGCAAATATTTTATACCCTGTTGTGGCTTGCCTTTTCATTTTTTAATTATGTCATTTAAAAAGCAAAGGTTTTCATTTTAATAAAGTCTAATATATTGATTTTTTTTCTATAGGGGTTATGCTTTTTGTGTCCCATTTAAAAAATCTTGACTAACTCAATATTATAAAGATTTTAGGTCTTTGACCACCATTTCAAGGTAATTATTGCTTATGGTATGAGACAAGGGTCATTTAAAAAAATAATTTAGGCATCTAACTTTTTCAGTACTATTTATTGAAAATCTTCCATTGAATTACCTTGTCACCTTTGTGAAAAATTAATTATGTATGTGCAAGTCTATTTCTAGGCTCTCTTTTCTGTTCCACTGATCTAAATCTTATTGTATACTATAATATACTCTTAATTACTGTATTTTTTTTTAATTCTCGAAATCAGGCAGTAAGTAATTCCCCCAAACTCGTTCTTTGTTTTTCATAGTTTTTCTGTTTTGTTTTGTTTTTCAGCTATTATAATCGCTTGCATTTCCATATGAATTGTAGAATCAGCTTGTCAATTTCTCAAAAAATCTGTAACTTTGACTGGGAGTATGCTAAATATACAGATCAAGTTGAGGAGAATTGACATCTTAACAATATCAAGACTTCTGGTCTATGGCATATCTCTTTATTTGTTTAGATCTTCTTTAATTTCTCCCAGCGGTATTTTGTAGTTTTCAGTGTATTGTATAAATTTTGCTAATTTATCCCTAAGTAGTTCATGTTTTTATGCTATTGTAAATGTTACTTCTAATTTAAATTTCCATTTGTTAGTTTCTAGTATATAGAAATCCAGTTAACTTTGTGTATTGAACTTGTATCTTAAAACCTTGCTAAACTAATTTAATAGAACTAGTACCCTAGCTTTTTTTGCAGATGCTTAAGATTTTCCAGGTAGACAATTATGTTGACTGTAAATAAAGATAATTTTGAATCTTCCCTTAGAAACAACATTTCTTTTTCTTGAATTATTGCATTGGCTAGGGCCTCCAGTACACTGTTGAAGAGCAATATTTACAACATGGGGGTGAGGAGTGAGGGAAATGGTTGAAGGTGGTCACATGGTATAAACTTCCAGTTATAGTATTAATATATACTGTGAATATAATGTACAGCATGGTGACTATAGTTAACAATATTGTATTGTATATTTGAAAGTTGCTAAGAGAGTAGATATTAAAAAGTGCTCATCGTGAGAAAAAATATAACTATGTGAGGTGATGGGTGTTAACTAAATTTATTATGGTAATCATTTCACAATATATACATTTATCAAATCATTATGTTGTACACTTTAAACTAATACGACGTTATATGTCAATTACATCTCAATAACTGGGGGAAATTAGTTATAACAGACTTCCTTGCCTTGTTCCTGATCTGAGATGGAAAACATTCAGCCTTTCATCACTAAGTGTTGTTAGTTGTAGGGTTTTTTTGTAGACTTTTTTTTTAGGTTGTGTAAGTTTCCATCTATTCTTAGTTTTCTAAGGTTTTTGTCATGAATTTATGTTAAATTTTGACAAAAACTTCCTCTGCATCATTTGACGTGATTATATGTCTTTTAAGACTGTTTAAATGATGTGTTGGTTTCCTACTTAGCTTTCTATTGCTGCCATAATGAACTTAGTGGCTTGAAAACAACATGAAATTATTATCTTACCGTTCTGGAAGTCTGAAGTTCAAAATGGTTCTCATTGGGCTAAAGTCAAGATGTCAGCAGGTCTGCATTCCTTCTGGAGGTTCTAGGAGGAAATCCATTTCCTTTTTTCTAGCTTCTAGAGGCTGCCCACATTTCTTAGTTCATGGCCTCTTTGCATCTTCAGAGTTAGCAAGTGCATCACTCTGATCTCTGCTCCAATCATCACAACTCCTTCTCTGACTCTAACTCTCTTGTTTTTCCTTTTCATGTATAAGGATCTGTGTGATTACACTAAGTACAGCCACATAATTCAGAATAATCTTCTCATCTCTAAATCCTTAACTTAATCACATCTGCAAACTCTCTTTTGCTATGTAAAGTAGTATATTCACATGTTCTGGAATTGAGACATGAATATTCTGCCTACCATGTATGATAAAGTATACATTGACTTCTGAATATTAAACAACCTTGAATTCCTGGGATAAAAGTCTTTTCGTCATGATTTTACATATTGTTGAATTTTATTTGCTAAAATTTTGTTAAGTATTTCTGTATCTATATTCTTGAGGAATAGTAGTTTGTAGTTTTGGCTTTTAATTCTTTTCCTTATAATGACTTTGATTTCGGTATTCAGGTAACACTGGCCTCCTAAAAGAAGTTTGTAAATGTTCCCTCCTCTTCTATTTTTTGCAACAGTTTTTATAGATTTGGTATTTTTTCCTTAAATGTTTAGTAGAAACATTGGTGTACCAGAACTGGTTTGTAATGTCTCATGAGAGCCTATTGTTAAATTTTCAGGACTTTGTAAACCAGTTTTTAAACATAACCATTATTGAAATTAAATAAATTATATTAAAAGCAAAAGGAATACATACTGAATGACTACTCATCACTTCTTAAATATTTTTGCTATATTTTATTAATAGCAATGCTCTTGAGGATAGTTATGATGATTTTATCTATATGATATTCTACTCCACATTCCTTCCCAGCTCTATGATCAGTGAAATCACTTTGGTAACCTGAAATTGGCCATCGTGGGACTAGTTATACCAGGGGAATATTTACATCATGGAAATTGGCAAATGCTTAAAACCAGACAATTTTTTTTTTCTTTCCAGAAAGTCAAGTGTAAAACATTTATCAGCACATCAATGGATAGAATTCACTAGTGAAGCCATCTAGTCCTGGAAATTTCTTTATAGAATTTTTTTTTGTAACTATGAATTTAATTTTTAAATAGATATAAGCATATTCAAAGTATTTATTTCTTATATGTGAGCTTTGTAGTTTGTGTTTCAAGAAATATGTTCATTTTATCTAAGCTCCTGAGTTTAGCGGCATATAGTTAGTTCACAATATTCCTTAAGGTTTTTTTTAATGTCTGTAGAATCTGTAGTGACATTCCATCTTTCATTCCTAATTTGGTCATTTGTGTCTTCTCTCTTTTTTCCTGATCAGTCAGGTTAGAGTTTTATCAATTGTACTGATCATTCTGTGGTGTAAGGCCTAATAAAATCAAGTTCCAATATTATGTGCTGCCTTGACATCTAGTGATATCAGGAGGGCTTCATCAGGCCTATCTCAATTTCTCATCCGCACTCTGCTTCTATAGACAACTCACCTTATCAGGAAGACTAGGTACAGTTCTTACTAATTCCTGAAGAGCGGGTTTCAAGTTCCCTGATAACTAGTGGAATCATTCAAAAAATGCAAATCACATCTCAGGAACTATGGGGCATCTCTTCCACTTGGTATTACAAATTCTACCTCTTGACTGCCCTTGGTTGTTCACTCGGTTCCCAAGTGCATGCCCTATGTGGTGCTACATGGCATACAGTGTCCATCTCTCCCTGGCTGTGAGTATATGTGATTAATAAATTCCTGTCAATTGCATCTATCTGGTGTCAGGTGTTGCATGTTCCACCAGCCTCCTAACACTTGGGAGAAAAATCTCTCCTTCATCAATTGGGTGAATAGGAAGCAACCAAAATACTTTCCAAAAAAATATGTTTTGGGTTCTTCTAATTTTTCTCTCTTTTTAAAAATTCAATTGATATCTGCTCTCATCTTTCCTATTTCCTCCATTAAGTTTAATTGGATTTAATTTTCTCTTCTTTTTCTAGCTTTTTTTTTTTTTGGTGTTAGTTCTGATTACTGAGAACATTTTTTTCTAGCATAAGGATTTAATGGTATGCATTTATATCTAAATACAGCTTTAGCCACATCACACAGTTAAATTTGTTTAAATGTGTTTTTAAATTTATTTCAAGACGTTTGCTAATTATTCTTTCAATTTGATTTATGTAGGAATCTGTTGATTAATTTCCAAATATTGAGGGGACTTTCTAGAAATATTTTGGTTATTAATCTTTATTTTTATTTCATTTTGGTCAGAGAACATGCTTTGTATGATTCATACTTCTTAACTATATTGAGATTTGTTTTATGGCCCAGAATATGATCTATCTTGGTTAATCTTCCTTGTATTCTGCTGTTGGGTGGAGTGCTCTATAAATGTTAATTAGGTTGTTGATTGACGTTTCTCATGTTCACTGATACTCTGTCTAATTGTTCTATCAGTTATTGAGAGACGAGTGTTGAAACCAACTGTAATTGTGAATTTGTCTATTTCTCTCTTCAGGTCTATCAGTTTTTCTTTTATATATTTAAAGTTCTGTTTTTAACTGCATAAATGGTTAGAATTGTTATTATGTCTTATTATTTTACCCTTATTTACTTATGAAATATAGTATTTTTATCCCTTGCAATATTCCTTGCTATAAAGTCTACTTTGACCAATACTAATATAGCCTTCCCAGACTTCTTTTAATTGGTGTTTGCATGGCATATATTTTCCCATCCTTTTAATCTGTGCATTTCCATTTAGTACATGTCCTATAAACAGCATATGGTTAGGTCTTGCTTTATATCCAATCTTAAAATCTCTGCTACTTAATTGGTATGTTTAGACCATTTAGATTTAATGTAATTATTACTATGACTAGATATAAGCCTCCCATCTTGCTATTTGCTTTTTATTACTTATTTGTTCTAGATTCTTTTTGTCCTCTTTTTGTACTTTCTTTGAGATTAATTGAGAATTTCTGATGATGCCTCTTAAAAAAATTAGTTGCGCATTAGCTGTTTCTCTTTATTTTTAGTGGTTGCTCTAGACTTTACAATATACATCTTCAAATAATCTTTACCACGAATAGTTTATAACAGGAGTCAGTAAACATTTTTTTATATAAAGAACCAAAGAGTAAATATTTTAAGCTTTGTGAGCTATACAGTCTCTGTCACAACTACTCAACTCTGCTGTTATAGCAAAAGCTGCCACAGCCTAAATGCAAACGAATGAGCATGACTGTTCAAATAACGCTTTCTTTATGGACACTGAAATTTGAATTTCATATAATTTTCACATGTCACAAAATATTATTCACCTTATGATGTTTTTCTAACCATTTAAAAATGTAAAAACCATTATTAACTCATGGGCCATGGAATAACAGAAGAGGCGAATGGCTGGATTTATCTTCAGGGCCATAGCTTGTCAACCCCAAATGTAAAAACTTTGTAACAAAACAGTAAGTCCTCACTTAGTGTCATTGATAGGTTCTGCAACTTTAAGTGAAAAGACTTATGATAAAAACCAATTGTACCTTAGGCTAATTGATATAAATAAGGGTAAATCACTACAGCAACTCATCAACATTATAATAAAACTGTGTTGAACAAAACAATGTTATTCGAGGACCAGCTGTATACATTTATTTTCTATCTCTCATCCTGTGATATTCTTGTCACATATTTTACTTTTGCGTATGCTATAAACCCAGAATACATTGATATTATTATTATTTCAAATATTCAATTAACTTTTAAAGAGATTTTTAAATGAGGAAAAATGTATTGACCTACATATCTATAATTTTCAGTGTCCTTCATTCCTTTTTGTAGATTTGAATTTCTATCTGGTATTATTTTCTTTCTTCCTGAGAGCTTCCTTTTATTTTTATTGCAGTTCTCCTGACAATGAATTATTTCAGCTTCTGTTTGTCTGAAAGGCCTTTACTTCATCTTTATTTTTAAAAGATATTTCATTTGTTATAGAATTCTAGGATGCAAGGTTTTTTGTTTGTTTTTTGTACTTTAAATATCTCACTCCCTTGTCTTTGTTCTTTTTATGTAATATGTCTTTTTCTTCTGTCTACTCTTGAGATTTTCTCTTTGTCACAGATTTTCAGAAATTTGATTATAATGTACCTTGATGTAGTTTTTAAATTTTCGTTCTACTTGGGCTCATTGGGTCATAATTTTCTAATTCATTTTGTGTTTGTAAATTTTTATTAAATAATGGACATTGTAAATTTTATATGTTGGGTGCTACATTTCTCGTATTCCTTCAAGTAGTACTGGACCTTATTCTGGTGCACAGTTAAGTGACTTGTAAGCAGTTGGATGGAGCCTTTCAAAACTCGTGTTTAAGTTTCTTTAAAGCGGGCCCACAGCAGCCTTTAGACTAGAATTAATTTAGCTTCACTCCTAAGGTAACACCCTTCTGAGCATTCTACTCATGTCTCATGTATTGTAAGTTCTTCCAACTCTGGCTGGTGGAAACACAAGTTCCAAGTTCTGTGTGGGCTCCAGAAATTGTTCTGCCTATTCCTTTCTGACGATCCTTTCTCTCACTTTTCCTCTCACAGTAGCCAAATAAAGATAGAAGGGACATCTCTGAAGATCTCCAGAGCTCTTTCTCTCTTTCTGTGTAGCTCTCTTCTCTTTGGTACCCTGTCTACGAGTTCAGCACCTTGGCTTCCCCAATTTCAGTCACTTTCTCCTCAATTCAGTGAGATCACCAGGCTCTATTTGGGTCCTCTTCCACCTGTTCTGTGACCTGGAAACTGCCTCTAGGCAATAAGCTGAATTATTTGTAGGGCTCACTTCATTGATTTCCTTTTCTCAAGTATCACAGCCCTGTGCTGACTGTTTAATATTTGAAAAGTATTTATATATATACATATATATGCATATATATATATATACATATATATATATGTATATATAGTCCAGTTTTCTAATTGTTTAAGGTGACAGGGAAGATATGGTCCCTCTTACTCCATCATGTTGAAAGCAGAAGCCTTTATTGATGAACAAAGTTTTTTAAAAATTTTAGTGAAGAGTCTAATTTATTGTTTTCTTCTTTTATGGTTATTGACTTTGGGTTTCTATCAATACCTCTTTGTCTATCTGTGGGTCTCAAAAATATTCTCTCCTATGCATGCATATATATAGTTTTAGCTATAATATTTAGGTCTATAACCCAACTCAAATTTTTTAATGTATGGTATAAAGTTCAGGAGTCAAGCTCATTTTTTTTTTTTTTTCTGGAATAAGTTGTCCTACTGTTTCGGCACCATTTGTTGAAAATGTTTCTTCTCTTCATAGAATTACTTTGACACCTACATCCCAAATCAATTAACTGTGTGAGTGCAAGTGTATTTCTAGAATCTCTATTGTGTTTTATTGATCAATTTGCCTATCTTTATGTCTGTGCAACTGTCTTTATTGCTACAGCTTTATAGAAAGTTTTAAAGTAATCTGGTGTAAATTCTTCAGCTTTGTTTTTCTTTTTCAGGATTATCTTGGTCCTTTGAACTTCCATATAAATTTCAGAATAAACCTGTAAAATTCTATCAGCAAAGTCTTCTAGGATTATAATTGGAATTACATCTAATCTACAGATTAATTTGGCAAAAATTACATTTTATCGAGGTTGAATTTTCCAATAGATGTTATATATTTCTCCATTTATTTAGGTCTTTTACAAATTTTACTCAGCGATGTTCTATAATTTTCAGTGCACAGTTCTTGCATCTTTTGTTAAAGACTTTCCTAAGTATTTTGTTCTTATAATACTATTATAAGTGGAATTTTTCATTTTCTAATTTTTTTTTGCTTATATATAGAAACATAATTTAAGTAGGTATATTGATCTTGTATTCTGCAAACTTGCTAAATTCACTTATTGCTCTAGTAGGGTTTTATCCACATAAACTATGGTATCATCTGTGAAACCATTGTTTTACTTTTTCTTTTCCATTATTAATGTCTTATTTATTTTTCTTGCCTTGTTGCAGTGACTGTGATATCCCATACAATGTTGAATAGAAATAGTAAAAATAGACATCCTGATGTTATGGGGAGAGTGTTTAGTCTTTCACTAATGAGGATGATTTTAGCTATAGGTTTCATATAATGCTCTTTATCAGATTAAGTCTCTTGTTTTCCTTGTTTTCTGAGAGTTTTTATCATAAATGGGTGAAATTTTGTCAAATGCTTTTTGTGCATTTATTGAGCTAAACATATATTCTCTTTTATTCTATAAATAAGATGGATTATAATAATTGATTTACAAATATAAAATGAATAAACCTCATTAGTCAGATATATGTTCCTTTTTGTATACTATTGAATTTAATTTGTGAATATTTTGTTAAAAGTTTTTGTATATATGTTTATGAGAGATATTGGTCTATAATTTTCTCTTGTCTGTAGGATTTGGGCTCAGAGTTAAGTTGGACCCATGAAAAAAACTGAGAAATATTCCTTCTTATTACATTTTCTGATGTAGTATTGGTATAATTTCTTCCTTAAATGTTTGGTGAGCTCACCAGTGAAACCACTTGGGCTTGGAATTTCATTTGTAGAGGTTTTATATAATGAATTTAATGTACTGAATGGATATGGGAATATTTTATTTTCTATTTCATTTTATGTTTGTTTTGGTGTGTTTCCATGTATGCAAAGATTCTAGGTGGTCATATTTATGAGCACAAAGTTGTTCATAATAGTCTCTTATTAACCTTTTACTATGCTGTAGAACATCAAATAGTTAATAGAGGGCAAGATTCCCTCTATTATTCCAGATACTAGTAATTGAAATTTTCTCTTTTTTTCCTTGTCAGTCTTGCTAGAGGTTCATCAATATTATTAATATTTTCCAAAGGAAAAAGTTGTTTTTATCAGTTTTCTCTATCATTTGTTTTATATTTTATTGTTGTACCCTTCTATTTATTCTCAGTTTAGTTTTCTCCTCTACTTCTAATTTTTGAAAATGAAAACTTAGATGATTTCTTTTAAGCCATTCTACTTAGCTAGTAGAAACATTTAAAATTGTGAATTTTTTTCTAAGTACCGCATCTCACAAATTTTGATATGTTGTGTTTTCATTATTACTTAGTTCCAAATGCTTTTAAATTTGCCTTTTAGTGTTTTCTTGGACCCACAAGTTATTTAAAGTTTAATTGTTTAATTTTCAAATACTTGGACATTTTCTAAATATCTTATTGATTTCTAAATTAATTCCATTTTGGGTCAGAAAACATACTATTTCAATCTTATTAAATTTATTGAAATGTTATTTTTTCTAGCATATAATCCATCTTAGTAAATGTTCTAAGTACACTAGGAGGGCGGGGGAAGGCGTGTCTATCTAGCAGTTGTTTTGTTTAGTATTTCATTCAATAAATGTCAGTTCAATCAAGAGAGTCTATAGTATCATTCAGATCTATTTCCAACTGAAGTTTTGTCTAGTTACTCTATTAATTACTCAAACAAGGGTGATAAAATCTGCAAAAATGATTGTGAATTTGTCTATTTTTCTCTTTTGTTCTATCAGTTTTGCTTTGTGTATTTTGAAACTGTTATTTGATTTAGTATAGATTATAATAATTATTTTAAATTATGATTAAATTTTTATTTAATTTATACAGATTTATAATTATTATGCTTGCTTAAATTATTGATCTTTTTATCATTATGAAATAAACCTTTCGTTTCTGGTAATACTCCTTGTCTTGAAGTCTATTTTGTCTGATATCAATATAGTCACCCCAGCTTTCTTATGATTTGTGTTTGAACAGTGTATTAGTTAGAGGTCTAATAAAAATAGAACCTACTGGAGATAGAGATTTGTTTAAGCAATTGGTTTATGTCATGGTGTACATGGTGATGGTGGTTATAGTCACTATTTACCAGTGATGTGGCAAATCTGAAGGGAGCCTCAGGATATGCATATCCTAGGGTGGGGCGGGGATATGAAGGGAGGAGTACCCATGCCACCAAACAATGACTCGGCTATAGGGAGTGAGCAGGTGCTAGGTTAAGGGCAGAATCTCACATACATATGTAATTCGTTGGATTTTTCATTTGTGTGATCCTGTTCGTGTCACCATCCCGGATTTCTCAGGAGCCTCCTTCTGCTCTCCCCACAGCGACTTTGGCTCACCCCAGTTCATTCTCCATGTAGTAACCTGAGGAATCTTCCTAAAACATAAATTTGATCTCTCATTGCCTCCCTCCTTCACATGCTTTCCCAATTTAAATCCCTTCAATGGCTTCCCATTGAATAAAGAGCCAAGTCCTTAAGATGATCCAAAGTTCTGCAAAATCTGGCCCTGCTGTTGTATCCTCAGAGCTTAGCACACGGCAGGTGCCTATTGAATAAATGAAGTCCTTGGGCCACTCAACAGCTCTGAGCATCACCCTAATACCTCTTCAGTTTGTGATGCAGATCAAATAACTTAACTCAAGTGAAAGTGCTCCCTAAAGTTGTAAAGTGCTACACTAGTGATGGGCATTGTCTTCCCTGAAGTGAAATGTGGGGATGATGGAAGTAGAGAAAGCAGAGGAGGCAGAAGGGTACGGAGGGGCTGACGTCTCTTTGTAGTGAACTGGGGCCCGCAGGGTACAGAGGAGGTGGTGGCAGCACATAACAGTGCTGGAAAAACACCGGGCCCAAGCTTTCAGTGCTCCTGGGCCTGCCCAGGCTTACTTGGCTTTGTTGGCTGCTCCCACCACCCACAAAGGCCTGTGTCATGCTCAACTTTATGAGCTTTATGTCTAGTCTACTCTCAGATTCCCTGCAGCTTGTGCACAGGGGGCCTAAGTTTGGTGCATAGTGAGCATCTGGGCAGTGGGGGGGGGGGGGGGGGGGGGGGGGCGGGCGGGAACCTGAGCAAGGAGGCAGAGGACTGTTCTGAAATCCACTGTCTGGCAGGTCACTGGAAAAATGAGGGTCTTTCCTGGTCCAGCTAGTATTTCCTGGTGGCATGCTTTGTTCTGGGCTCTGAACTCAGGCCCATTCAATAGACATCTTGGGTTCTGTCTCTGTGTCTGTTTCCCTGCCCCTGGGTCCCCTTCTTTCTTTGTAGGCAGGTACTAAGTTGTATTAATTCATTTCCCATCCTAACACCAACTGTCTCCTGGTGCAAAGCAGGATTGCAAAGTCTTGCTGAATGAGCAAATATGCTTATTTAATACTTGCAGGTATTCTCCATGGTGGGCATTTATTATTTTCATTTTCCTGAGAGGAATCTGGGCCCCAGGAAGGTTACCTGCCCAGTATCATGTAGCTAGAAGCGAGCAGATGCAGGGAGCTGGATGAATGAATGAGCTGCTCACAGGAGATTCCAGGAGATTTATGGGCTTTAACCAGCCAACTCCAGGGCAGACAGCCCTCCCCAGACAACCTATCCCCACTCACACACAGAGTCCTTGCGCACTATAATACAGTCTGTGCCTGGCACCAGAGAAGCAGTAGTGGCAGCTGTTGAAACAGCGTCTGCTGTTCTGAGATCCTGGAAAGATTCAGAGACTGTATCTTCTGTCAAAGAACTTAGGGTTTAAGACAGAGCTTCTTGGCCTTTTTCATATCACGACACACAAGAAAATGATAATGGGACATGGCACATTGAAGTAAAGTTAGGAGCTGCTTTTAGCCAGAGATTATAGCTGGGGGAAGGGATAGCAGATGCTCCAGGAATCCCTGGGCCATCTGGAAGATCTGGTTGGGAAGATCTCTATTTTAACATATTTGTAACCCATTCTTGGCACACCAGGTGGGAACTCTACTCCTGGGGATATGAGACTGTACACTCTCCGAACTCTCTGACCAAGAGTGTTCAGCCTTTTACAGGGAGCCCCAATGACACAGCCTGTTTTTCCCTCTTCACAGCCTGACCCCTTCTTTCTAAGCCATCATTGCCTACCAGGATCTAGGGCCCTTTTCTGGCCCCGACTCTCTATTAACCTCACTTTCTGTCTAGCCCAATTGTCCTGCAGGCGTTATGCAGGTGTGATGGTGACAAGTAAGGGCTATGCAGTTAAATCCTGGCTCCACCATCTTCCAACTTTGTGACCTTGAGCCAGTTCCTTAATTCTCTGTTTAACTTTCCTCATCTGTAAAATGGAAGAAATGATGAAGCTACCTCATAGAGTTGTTGTGAGGAATGGTGGGTACACTGCTGCTGGCACAAGAAAGATGCATAATGAATCTTAGCTCTTGTCATTGTGACCCACCTTCTCCCTCTGACCCACACAGCTCAGCAACCTGATCCTTACCCAACATAAGACCACTAGCTCACCTCTTACTTTCAGCTCCCAGCCTGAATTGGTGCCCTCAGCAAGCCTGTGGTGCAGGGCACCGGTGTGGAGCAAACAAGATCCTGGGTAAGGCCACTGGCTACACAGTTGGCACCAAGGATGGCTTGGATTTGGCCTAGACATTTAAGAGCTGAGGACTAAGCAATGCCTACATTGTCTGCTGCATCCACAATGTCCACCAGGACAGCGATGTCAGGCCATTGGCCAATGGGACCAGCTTCTGAGGTGGTTATCTGAGAACCCTAGCAAAGAGTCTATCCCCTTTCTTTACCTGTTATCACCGAACTTGGCTTAGGCAGAGGGATTTCTGTGCCACCATTGAACCATCTTCTACCCAGTAAGTCTCTTCTGGTATCCAACTATAACTCCTCCTGCTGTCATTAGCTCATTTGCTGTGCTCTGGCTTGAGAGGAGATAAAGACTGGATCCTCACTCTCTTCCCTGCCCTTGGCCCATGGAAGGTTGTCGTAAAGCTGAGAGAGGAAGTGTTCTTGATCAACAGAGTAAATATGAGAGTAGAGGGCAGTTCAGGGACTCAAGGGCTAGTTGGCCCTTCCTCCAGGGTCAGGAGTCTGGCATGGGAACCAGGCACCCAGGCCGATGCCCTTGCAGCTCAGTCTGATGAGGTATGACCCATCAGTGTGGGCATCCTGGCATACCATGGCCTCATCCTGGAATTCCTCATCCATAACAGACATTCATGAAGATGCCTACACTCAGACTGGCCCTGCCAATGTCAGACTGTGAAGGGTCCTGGCAGTGGGGAGCCAGGGAAACAGCTGGGGCCTGCATACTAGGACACTGACCTGGGGACCTGGGGATTCTCCCAAGAAATCACACTTGGAGTTGGCTCTAGCATGTTCTGAGGTGAGATCATACCCTGGATTCTTAGGGACAGGATCCCACCCCAGCAAGGCCACAAGCACACCCAGGGGCCCGAATCAAACCAGGACTCAACTACTAGTTGTCTCTTATTCTGCCCATCTGGCTCCAAAGGATAAGGGGGTAGCCCTGCTCTCCTTCTTAGGGAGAAAAGGAATGGTGGCAGGGGCAGCTCTCCTGAACACAGCTCAGGCATCAGTGTGTCTCACAGATTCACCAGGCTATACTTGCCCTCTTCTGCCTCACAATCCTCTAGTGACCTTCCTTGGAGAAGCAAGAACAGTGGGGAAGAAAAAGGTGGCAAGTAGCCCTATTGGGAGCCTCTCAAAGTAGTCCATGCAGAGTGGGGAGGGAACGAAAGGAAGGCAGAAGTAGGATAAACCACATTTGAAAGGCCTGAAGGAGTAAAAGTACACACACCCAAGCCCTAATCTGGAGAAGATGGGGCGATTTGAGCAGTGTCTAAACTCAGAGATGAAGAAATATGTCCCACAGACCAATCTTAACTCTGTCCTTTGCTAATTCATTCTTGCCCAGATCACTTGGGTTTTCCAAGTGTATAATCTCCCCCTTTAAAATGGTAGAGAGACACCCCACATCTATATCAGATGCCTGATACAGAAGAAATGTAGGGGAAGGGGCCAAGAAGGGAAATAACAGGTACTAACACCTTTCCCCATCTCCAGCTCTGGGCCTGCCAGAAAACCAGGGGTGGCCAATCATCTCCCTCTTGCCCCACCTGAGGTGAGATCTAATTTACACCTTTTCAATCTCAGGAATAAACATGGTCTTGAGATGGGACACTCAATAGTCCCAACTCCGCTGCTTTTTGTAGGGGAGATTTGCAGAACCCTGATACAATCTCTGCTGTTTAGATCCTTTCTAGCTGTGTGGTATTGGGCAAGAAGCAATTCCTCTAATGAGTGGCCAGCCTTTAGACCTTGGAATAAGCACTTTGCCCCCACCCTTGCAACAACTTTATAAAGTCTCATTTCACAGTTGAGAAAGCTGAAGTTCCGAGACGTTGTGTAAATTGCCCAGATTTCACAGCTGGTAGGTGGTAAAACTAGAAGATGGGCAGTGCCCCTATTCCACATCAAAGGAGGCATTGGAAGAGCTACCTCCTAGAGCTTATTTGAGGAGTAAGTGAGATCTCACATGGAAAGTCCCTATCCACCACAGGTGTGAACTCAAATAAGACTCATTTCCGCTTTGCCCTATTTCCTGTGGGAATCAGACCGTGGTTCCACATTCTCACCACAAGGTGTCTCTACACCACTGCTCAACTCCAGGGCCCTGACCACTTTTGACAAAGTCCTTCATGGGTCCAACCTAAATCCCCCCTGCCACGATTTAGTGTGTTTCCTCCTGTTTGGTCTTCAGGGGAGACAGGCCCTGACTGTTGGCAAGTGCCAGGCCTGTCACCACCCCACATCCCTGCCTTATTGGGTTGAGCTGAGTGGCCTGTAGCAAGAGTCATTTTCCATGTGAGCCTGCACCCTAGATGGTTTATGACCTCCTCAAGTTCCCGCCTCTGTGTCTTGTCAGAAGTCTCAGGTAATGCCTCAGTCTCCTGGAAGTCATGGTGCAAGGTGCTTTTAAGAAATCCTGCCCGCTCCCAGGTGGGTTTTGACGGCCTGGAGAGGGGCTTATGCCACCTGTTCTGGGGACCTATCCCTAGTCTGGCAGAGTAACTGGTAATCTGGGTATTGCTTCCTAGTCTCCACAACCCACATTCTCATTAATTTCTCCCTTGAGGATAATTAGAAGTGTCATAATTATCTCCTTTTGGAAGATTAAATGAGGCTCTGTAGGTGAAAAATATTTTGTAGGCTCTTTATTACAATATAAATGTTGGTTGCCAAAGATAGGGAAACTGAGGCCCCACAAAATAAAATGACTTTCCCAAAGCCACACAGCAAGTCAGTGGTGGTCTCACGGGAGGAACTCAGGCCTCCTGATCCCAACCTAGTGATTCTCCTGAGAAATCACACTTGACTTTGAAACAACCTCCTCTGTATGATCCTACTCCAGGAGATTAAAAGGCAGAGAGCAGAGATTCTGGGAAGAGAGAGGAAGCCGGGGATGAAGGGGTTAAAGGAGCCTGGAGACAACATGGTGGAAGGCTCTGAACATACCAGTAGGAGAAGAGGAATCCAGAAGAGGCCTAGCTGAGATTAAGTCCCAAAGCCACCTAGACAATCAGACTGGAGATTGGTTGGTTTCATGGGGGCAGATGGCATAAATTATAGGGACTTTAAGGGGGCAATGGGACTCTCCCCACAGTGCTTTGGGAAGGGGTCAAAGTGGGGCCACTTCTGTAGCAGCCTGGACCAATTGCATTAGCTCCAGCCTTTGCTATGCCTTCCTGCCCTCAATACAATTCCGCCTCTCCACATGCCCCACAAAACCTACCCCCTGAGGAGTCTGGAAGGGTGTGCCATCACTCAAAGGAGAGAGAGAACTTTAATCTCTCTACATCAAAATGTAGTACCAGCCTAGAGCCACCATGTGACAGGTGAACCACCACGTGGCTCAGAGAATCATGAACAGCCAGCCAGCTTGCCCCCAAGATAACTGCAGAACCTTAGACATTCATCAAACCACATCCTTGATGGTGAAGGATTTGAAGACCATTCTGTCCAAACCCTTCAACAGAAGCCCATGGCTACACAGCCAATGACTCAGAGTTGGACTTAAACACTATACACCTAAATCTTTTTTTTTTTTAATTTTTTAAAATTTATTTATTTATTTAATTTTTATGGTGACATTGCTTAATGAAATCCAATAAATTTCAGCTGTACATTTTAACAGTAAGTTTTACATTGTGTGTTCACCTCCCATAGTTAGATTTCTTTCTGTCACCACATATTTGATCCCCTTTACCCCATCTACATCTTCCCTCCCTCCTCCCCTCTACCCTCTGGTAACCACTAGTCTATGTCCATGAATCTGTTCATTTGTTGCTTTTAGGTTTATATCCCACATATAAGTAATATCATGTGATTTTCAGCTTTTTCTGTCTGGCTTATTTTCTGTCTGGCTTATTTCTGCTTAGCATGATTATCTCGAGGTCCATCCATGTTGTTGCAAGTGGCAGAATTTCATCTCTTCTTATGGCTGAGTAATATTCCATTGTATATATGTACCACAGCTTCTTTATTCATTCATCTGTTGTAGGACACTTCGGTTGCTTCCATGTCCCGGCCACTGTGAAAAATGCTACTATGAACATTGGTGTGCAGATATCTTTTTGGATGAGTTTTCATGTCTTTGGGTTAAATACCCAGTAGAGGGATTGCTGGATCATATGGTAGATCAATTCTTAGTTTTTTCAGGAAACTCCACACTGTTTTCTATAGTGGCTGTACCAATTTGCAGTCCCATCAGCAGTGTATGAGGGTTTCTTTTTCTCTGCATCCTCTTCAACATTTGTTATTACTTGCCCTGTTAATTATAGCTATTCTAACAGGTATACACCTAACTCTTGAACCAGTACCTTTTCGTGACCACACTCCATTACACAGCCTTTTTGGGTCTCATTTTCCTCACCTAACCAATAATACCTTTTTTGGTATATTAGCTGAAATAGAATGAGATGTTAGCTGCAAAAGGCTTTGAAAAGTTAAATCCACATGAGTGATTGCAGCATTATTGCAGCTTGATGAACAGAACTGGGAAGACCCTGGAGTTTCCTGGGAGTAAGCCAGCTAGGGGCTCTGTTCTGTGGGGTAGCCCAGCTGACATCACAGTCCCTCTTCAGCAGCTCTGCTCAGGAGAAGCAAGTAATACTCAACCTAAGCAAACATCATTAGGAGAATGGACCATTCTACAAAATAAACCCCAAAACCTTTCTTCCTGTATCCCAAAGACAGAGATGATTTCTCAATCACACCCTGAGGGAATTATCCCCATTCCTGGATGGGGTAGGGGAAGGTGGAGGGACAGGGATGGAGGGTGGACAATCAGTTCTCTCACCAGTTTGAATGCAGTCATGGCTAGCTGGAAAACAACCTGCACAATGTCTGTCCACTTAAGGTGCTTATCTCTGACACAGCAACTCCTCTTCTAGAAATTTGCCCCTCAGTCGTATTTGCACAGATATGTATGTGTAAGGCTGTACATTGCAACTTCGTTCGTAATAACTAAAGACTGAAAACCTAAACGTTTATCATTAGGGGATGGGGTAAATAAATTACATTACATCCACACTATTTAATACCAGGCAAAGAAGGGAGTAGATATATATGTGTATACAAATGAATATATGTGCATATAAATAAAGTAGATTATGTGAAGACCTCTAAGACATATTGTTTTAAAAAATCATATCTGGAAGAGTGTGTATAATGTGTTCGCATTGATGGCAAAAAAAGAATGCATATAAAGCATAGAAAATTTATTAATGATACACAAAAAGCTGTTAATAGTTGCTTCCATGTTGGGACATAGATGGTCTGCAGTACAGAGGGACTTATTTTTCAGGATATTCTTATTTTAGCATTTGTATATGTACTACTTTTTTTAGTTAAATGAAGAAGAAAAAAACGGTCTAGAAAAAGAACTACTCTGGCTCAGCCACATTTCTCAACTTCATCCACCTTGCAACTTCCAAAGTCTTCCTTCCCATCTCTGACCCACTCTAGCCTGCAGGCCTATTTCCACCACAGCCCCAGCCTCCAGAGGGGCAGCTACCCTTCATTCTGTGAGGACCAAGGCCTCCATTTCTTGCCCAGCTGCAAGAAGTATACAAGGGCCTCAAATACTTGAAGGAGGGAAATTGCCCCAGGTGAAAGCCCTGTGAGCAAGCCAAGGGGTTTAGTTTCTTATTAAGTGCCTGGAAGGAGTGGCAGTTAAACATCAAACTTCAAAGAGTCCAGGATTTTCAAAACTTGCTTTTGGGGAATATGTAGCTTTCATTGGAGTTGTCAGACATTAATGAGAGTTCTAGATCTTTCTCAGCCTAAAGAGCACTCTCCCCCTCTCTTCTCTGCCCTCACTCTTTCCAGCAACTGGCTAGGCCCCTTTTGATGAATAAAGAGGGTTGAGAATTCAAGGACTATTATACTCCACTCCTTAGACCACATCACTCCTCCCTTTTCTTCTACATCAAGGTGTGGAAGCTGAGAAGATCCAGGGGAAGAGAGTGGGAACCTGAGTGAAGAGCTGGGGAGAGATTCAGACAGAGGCAAAAAAGGCCAGCCTTACTTACCTGCTCCCTTGAGAAAGGTTTCATGGCAAATAGTGAAGAATTCTGGGGCCTGCCCCATGCCTGTTGGGATGAAATCCTCAATACACAATTGCTTCCTCTGGGAAATGATCACACTCCTAGATATTTTGAGATTCTTAAACAAAAGGATCATGGGAGCTTCTTTTTCTCCAAATATGTACTTACAAACTAGCCTTACCTGACCATATTTTAAGAGCTGGTTTATTTCCCAGCCTTGGAATGTACCTGGTGATCTTGAAAGATAAGCAACATGTCTGAAATACAGGGGCATCTTCCAATACACCCAGAACAGAGAACTCCCTCAAAAGTATCTGTGGAACAAATGTATGCATTCATGTATGTATGAGTGAATGAATGAATAACCTGTATTACCTTCATCTATAACACGAAGATATAAGATTTAACATTAGATATTAGGTATAGCCATCAGATGACATTAGACATTTAGATTAGACATTAGAAATTATTCCTGTTGGTTAAACATTGGAACCCCTGAAAAGACTATATCATGAATTCTTAAAGAAAAGGATCCCTGTCTTACTCACCTTTCTATAAATGATGGTTAGATAGATGGATGGATGGATGAGTAAAGGAGTGGAAGGATATGTAACATCGCGATTCTTGGAGATATCGGAGAATAGTAAGACAATCATTTCTCAAAAGTTAGTTCTGCCTGAGGCAGGAGGCAGGACAAAATGACCTATTGGGTTTGTTTCCAACCTAAGTCTCTAAAGCTAGAGTGAGCATTCAGGGGTGTTTATATCTTGACCCTGAGCATATGATGTTATTCAGGTTTCTCAAAAATTATTCCTTGATAACCTGTGAATGGCCATCGAGAAATTTAGTCTTTCCATTGAATGGATGGGGTGGCCACCACTGCTGGCCCCTGAGTCCTGCTTCTGCTGCCATAACCAGGTGACTGCACTTGGTAACCCATATGGAACCAGTGCTCCTCCAGTCCCATCTCAGCAAAATCTCCTGCAGAAAAATGGGGGAAAGAATTCTGTCCTTTTCTAAATACCATCTTCCCTGTGAGTACATTTCAGATCAAACAGAGAACTAAAATAGAGATATGCCATGTTCATTTTTTCATTTCACTCAAGGAACAGGTAGATATTGACAGCAATATAACATTGGAGAAAAGTTAACTCGCTCACTTCCAAGTTCCAAAAAAAGAGGCCCAATAGATGCTGGCCTTGAGACAGAGTTCTGTCCTCTTCCCCCCATTGTCTCTCTCCAATTTCTCATCCTTTTCCTAAAGTCTCTACCTTCAACCAGTGTCCCTACTCCTTCACTCAGCCACTACAGAAATCTCTCTTATTCGTGGCCCTAAATTTGGCCAGATGTTCATGGAGACTCTCCTCTTGGCAGCAGTCGCTAGCTGCTCAGGAGAGAGGTGGTGAGTGCCCTGACCCCACTCAGTCTCTCACTAGACAGCTGTGGCTGATGTCCTTATTAGCTGAGAACCAAACATGTCTCTACTCATGGTGAGCATTAGTTATTTTTCCCAAGGCTAATATGGTCTGGTCTCATAGGAAGAAGGTCTATTTCTCCTCTAAGCTTGTCTTTAACCCTGCCCCTTATAAAACAATAACTCCAGCATTAATTTGTCTAAGAAAGCATTACTTGTTCCTGAACTTGGTTTACAGAAGAAGCATCACTGCATTAGTAGGTAAGTGCTTTCAGCATCTGGAATGATTCTAATTAGATTCTTTCTAATTCCTAATATTCCCTTCATGAAAGGTGGGGAGGCCACCAGATATCATAAAGAATGGCCCATCCAATAGATCCTGTCTCTGATGGGGTATGGAGAGTATGCTGTTATCATGGCATCACCATTGGAATACTAGTGGGAAATACATTCAAACATTCCTTATTCTCCTGGTTGACATTTTTTGAATGACTTGACCCTTTACATTTTACCAAGCATGTTAATGCATATTATGTCTTCTGATCTAACTCCTAGGAGTTTGATAGTATTGTTATTCCCTTCCTTCATACAGTTAAAAAAAATTGAAGTTTGAAGACGTGCCCAAGGGCATGTAATTAGTAAAAGACTGAGTCAAGCTTGGAACACAAGCCCCCTGTGTTCTCTACTTTTCTTCTTTAAAAATTTTTATATTTCCACCTAGAAGCCACCATTGTTGCCAAGACTGCTACTATGCCAAGGGAGAGTTACAAAAGCACTTCCTTCTTCCTGAGACAGAGCTAGATACTAAGAGTCCTGAAGTTGCAGGGAGACAAACACCAGCATTTATGATCTTCTGAGACCTAGAAAGAAAATGCCTTGAATAAAGACAGCTCATTACATTGTCTAAAGTGGAGGGAGAGAAGAAAAGGTGGAGGGGGGGCGGGGGGCGGTGAGGAGAGGAGAAAAGAAGGGAGGGAGGAAGGGAAGGAAGAGAGAGGGGAGAAAAGAGAGTCCAGTAAACAATCCTCTAAGGATTTCTGAGAAATCACAAACACTTGAACACACATGCACATGCACACCCTACACACATCTGTGTGAGGGTGTAATGGAATGAGTATAGGCTTTAGAGCCAGGTTAACCTGGTCAGTTTCCCAGCTCTAACATTATTGGCTGTGAAACTGTAAGTAAATTACCAGATCTCGCTAAGTCTCTATTTTTCCATCAGCAAAATGTGGGGATTTATGCCATCCAAAGACTGCAAAAAGCTCAAGAAAAATGTTGAGCCAAAGGCTGGAGGAGAGGGAGAATAGGGGAATGTGAGCAGAGGGAGACGGGAAGGCTTTAATGAGAAAATGTTTGAGAATATCAAATGAGGATCTAAGAAGTCATACTGAAGAAACCATTCTCTAGAATTCACAAATTTGAGAAAAAACATTCAGATTTCTTTCTCCTTATGATTTTGATACCAAGCCCAGCTCCTCTTCCTCTTAAGAATCTTTTCCAACCATCACCATCCTAATGTGTCCTCCGGACTTGGCAAGAGGTCTCTTCCAGCTACCTCTCTTCGGCCATGTTTTCTTCTCCCTTCACCCATAGCTCCTGTGCCAGAACCAAAGCCAGCCCAGCACAGATGGGCAAACCTGAGACAGACCTGGACCTGTGTCCCTTGCTGGGCCTCTTTACAGCACACCAAAGACACGGCAGTCTCAAATGCAGGAAAGATAATGGTGGACTTGGAGGGCTCAATCTGGAATGAAGATTTGAAAAGGTTCAGGGTAGAAAAGGGCCAAGCCTATTGTATTCACTTTGTTGGCCTATGCAAAGGGCAAAACTATGAGTCAGATATCGATGTTATTGAGCTAATAAGCTTGGCTGAGTTCAGAGCCATGCTCAAGGACAAAGGGAGGTGGAGGTAATGGCTGAGGCCAGAAAGGTGCCAAAAGCTGGGAGGGGATCTTGGCATTGATGAGATGGACAGTCTGCAGCCATAGACATCCCTAGACAGCAACCCAGTGGACTGAGAGTCAGCAACCCAAGCTGGAGGCAAGGAGAGGGAAATTGGGCTCCAACAGGCCTCTTTAGAAACAAGTTGGGGTGGTGGGCTGGGTATGAGGGAAACCAAGGCAGCTATATCATGTAGACCCTGTGAGAAGCTCAGGCATTAGTGCGCCCAGCACCATTATGCCATTCCCAGGGAATGATGCTCAGCAAAGCTCTGATCCCTGTAGCATGGACCATCATCACAGGGGTGGGCACCCTTCTGTCCAAGGAGCCAGCCCCTCTCCTCTTCTGAGGCTTCACTAAAATGGATCCTCCCACCACCACCCCACGGTTCTACCTTGTGCAACTTCCTGGATTTTTCTCTGCCCCTGACTTCCAGGCTTCCACAGGACACCCCACCCTCACACTCCCTCTTTTACTCCCTTTTTTTACATGCTGAGATCAAAGATCAGCCTTCCTCTACCCGGAGTCAAAATGCAGACTAGCTACCTCATCTGAGCCTAGAGTTCTTTTCCTAGCTATGTGACCTGGAGCATTCCACATCATCTCTCTATGCTTCATTCCTGGAGGGAAATGAAGAAGGTTACTTCTAGACCCTATGCTCTGTGATTCTTCTCTCCCTTGCGATATTAGTAAGGCTGGGATATCTTGCATTCTGAACACTAAGCGAAGGAGCCTGTGAGGCAACTGAAGTTCAGAGAAGTTAAAGTAATTACTTGATTGCACAGCTGGATTTAGCTGAGTATATAAGAGCCTCAGCAATCGTTGGTTGGTTTGCTACAGATGAGTATTCTAACAGTGAAGGTCTGGAGAAACTCAATGGGGTCAGCTGGCTAAAATAGCTCAGGGTCCCCAAGGCCTGGAGCCTTAGTAATGTTTCCTCCAGGATAGGAGATGCCCCCACAACCCAAAACCTATTCTCAGTCTCTGATGACTGCTGGGCACTCATCCTGTTCTCCCTCTCTTCCACTCAGACTTACACAAGCTATGCAGATTCCCCACTAGCAACAATGATGAGAGGGGGCAATCACTGCAGTGTCCTCTGGGAAATTCCAGCCCTGTAAACACAGCCTCCCAGTGCTCGTGCAGGACCTTGACCCCGCCCCACCCCCCTTCATGGAGAGACAGGCAAGGGTAAATCAGCCTAGCTCTCTACAATGGGCCCCTGAGAGCCTGGGCCTGGGAAATCCATGTTTCCTGGGCACCAGAGTCAAGACCTCATTAAAGGGAAAGTGGCTTGGAGCCCTGCTTTCTCCTGTTAATTGACATAAGACCCAACTCTCAGGACTGCTTCAGTTTGAAAGGGGCTTTGAGATGCTGGGATGAAAGGTGCTTGGTTGAGTACAAAGTACAGTGCAAGCTGTCCTGGAGTGGGAGGATGGGTGCTGAGTCACTTCCTCCCTCTTAGTCAGATTATGCCTCTGTAATCCAGAGAAATTGAACTCTCAGCTGGAGGGGGAAGGCGGGGACAGGAGAGGAGGAGAACAATGTGTACAGGACGCAGGCCAGGCTCGAACCTCAATTCACCACCAAAAGGCCCTGAACTAGGAGGGGAATGGAGTATGCTAGCCTTGACGCTGGTGAAGATACATTTATAGTTTCATGACTCTCCTCTTAACACGATTGGGAGAGGGAGATAGCCCAGTGATGAGTATCCTTTGTTTACACCTAAAGAAACTGAGGAACCAAGCCAAAGAGGTTCCTCAAGGTCTCAGAGCACATCTGAGGGAAGAGTAGATCTGAAGCCTCTGGCTGCCTGCATCCTTCCCCAAACGGCAGCCAGAAGGCACTTACTCATCCTTTAAATCTGAGGCTCTCTCACGAGCTTCATAGCACCATGCTTTGTTTCACTAGGGGTATGACAGAAGCAGCAACTCAAGCTTCGTCTTCAAGAAATTTCTTCTGCTGCTGACTAATATCTCTTTAGTGCCTGGAAGGATCACTGGATGTTTCAGGGTGAAGAAAAAAAAGTGGGTATGGAAGGAGGGAATGAGCTCTTCTGGAAGGTCAGAGAGAGAGGTGAGAGCTACCAAGAAAAAGGTTCCTGTGTTGGCTTCTGTCAATGGATTAGAAACAAACTACTCTAAGAAAGGCTTTTCCTGCTGGTCTTCAGCTGACTGAATCCCTCAAACTAGGTTGCTGGGGTTCCCTTTACCTGGTGGACCCCAAAGCTTCCTCTCCCGAGGGACTAGGGCTCCATTCAGCATTTGGACATAGCATTCTAACATGCAGATAACAGTTAGGCCCCACATCAGGCCAATTCTGTGCTATGGACAAAGAGGACATGGTTCCTGCTTCAGAGTAAAGAAGAAACGTGCAGCTGACCAGACTGGAAGAGATGTGAGCTGACACAGAAGGAGGTCCAGGTGACTGTGCTATGGAGACTGGGGAAGGAAGGACTGATCAGCTGAAAGCACAGAAGACTACTCACTTGTACTTTGAAATCAAGACCTTCCCCTTTCCACTGTTTAGGCATCCTCCTCCACCACCACCCCGCCCCGCCCAATTCAAGGCCTATCGTGATTCCTTAAACTAGCCAGATTTAGCTTAACTCAAATCAAGCTCTAAAAAGGTTCTTGCCCTGGGACCTTTCTCATGCCTGGAGACCTGAGAGCTAGGGGTGAGAACAGCAACAGCAGCCATTGGGGTTATGAGCTCATAAACATGTGGTCTCAGGGCAGCCCTGTCCCAGAGCCAGCACTTCAGGATTCCTGGTCACCTCCCCCTGGTGCTTTTTAATCAGAAAGCAGTGAGAAATGCCTGTGTGAACTGGAAAGAATTCTCCCAAAGCAAGGGCGGTTAATCTCCAGAGAGGTTCTGTAAGGACTTTATGGGAGTGCTTTAATGCTACTCAGTTGTTTGAGGTTGCTTGGGTGGAGTCGGGCCTGCGCAGGGGATCCTTGCAAAGACTTCTTGGGTTTCCTCTAGCTGGGCAGATCTGAAGGCTGCATGGAGGGCACAGAACTGAGTGGGAGTGTGAGAAGATGGGTTTGTTTTTTCTATTTTTCTGGGCTGGGGCTCGCTCTTCCTGGCACTGGGCCTTCCTGGGGCCCCAGCTCCAGCTTGTTAGTTTTAACTGGAACAGTTTCCTTTGAACTCAGCTTGATTTAGCATCACCATGACGATGGATCAGAGTTTTCACAAGTTGACCTGGTCTTCACCCCTTAAACAATTAGTTCCAAGGAGAAAAGCAGAAGGAAGAGGAGGAAGAGGGAAGACAAAAGAGTGAGGGCAGTGGGAGAAAACAGAGAGTAAGGGAAAGGGGAGAAGGAGGAAAGAAAAGGAGGGGAAAAGTAAAGGAGTAGGTAAAAGGAGAGGAGAAGGGACCAACCGGTGAAAGATGAGGAAGGGGAAACAGAAAAAGAGAAGGCGAGGAGATGTGGAGGGAGGAGGAAGGATGCCAGGAAATGAACAAGGGGCATTCTGACCTGCTCTGCTTAGGGAAGGCACTGGGCATGCAGTGGACAAAGTACCCCCCACCCCCCACCATCTTTACCTTCCCAGCCCTTCCCACAGCCCAACCTATCTGGGAAGCAATAGAACTGAGTACTAAACCTTCCACGTGTAGCCTGGGAAGAAACATGCACTGTTTGCACTTTCCCAGAGGATTCCCAGTAGCCCAAGCACAAAAGCGGCCATCAGTAGGCAGCAAGCCCACCTTCACCCCTTCCTCCTGCAGGAACCAGGCTGGTTAGAGCCAAAAACAAGGTCTTGGAGCCTGAGAGCTGAGGAGGGGTCAAGGATCCCCTACTTACTTGTCCTATGACCTTGGCAAGCTACCAGCCTCTGAAAATAGCAGTGGGAGGGAGGGTCAAGTGAGAGGGCTGCCCTGGTTTTTGCAAGGTCACTGCTTGTCTGCTTTTTGGTTCTCTCACTTGTCCAGGAACTTCAGGACCTGGCAGCTACTCAGTAAGTATGATCCTTGAGTTCTAAAACACTACCACATTGTCTGACACACAATAGACAGACAATAAGTATTTTTCAAATACGTTAACAAATGAATGAACTATTTTTTTAATGAGTGGTAATGGTGGAGAAAGGGTAATAGCAAACCTGAATCCTCCAGAATTTGGTGGAGTTGAGGATCTCTCTTTCCTCAAGACCCCATCTGTCCCCACTTCCTTTAGAAAGCCCTCAGACTTGCCACTCCTCCCACCAGCTCCTCAGACTCCTCACCCCTGTAGTCCTTGCCCTCATCTCCATCACTAGGCATGGTAATCACTGATTCACTCATCTATTTTCCCAGCTAGATTGGACTCCAAGAAACAGGGGCTATGTCTTGCTCCTCAGCTCCTTGAACACTAACCACTGAGTCAATGCTCTAAAAATGTTTGTGAATGCATGAAACTGAGTATTTGTGAAACAACAAATGTGTAAACAGGACTGGCAAGGCAGCATGCCAAGTGAAAAACAGGCCATGAGAAGATAGCGTCACAGGAGTTGGGAGAGGGGGGCTTTTGAACATCTTTATTCATGTCTGTTCTACGAAGAGCTGAGGAGAGAGGTATTTCCTAGGCCCTTAAGGGCACAGAGAATTTGAAGAAAGATAAAAACAGCTTCTATCTATTCTCAAAGGGAGTCAGATGAGAGGAAATCCTTACAGGCAGAAGTGAGGTGGTGTTCTATCAAAGGCTTTGTGGGACCTTCTGAATGACCTTGAAGGAAGGACCCAGGCTAGAATACGTGTATTGTCTTAGAACTAAAAGTGGCCTCTAGGCATGCTCACCTGTTCATGCTTTTATGATTTCTTTCCGTGTCCACTGGGTTGCACCAGACACCCCACCAAGCAGCACAATGAGTGGTATGAGCTCTGTGGGTTCAGTCCATCATTTCTCAGCTGTCTGATGTAATGTTAGGTATTAGCAAGTTGCCTAACTTCTCAAGATCTCCAGTTCCTTGCCCTTAAAGTGGAGATAATGATAGATCTGGCTAATTTTTCAAGAGGGTTAAATCAGACTGCTTGTGAAGCACTCAAAACAGTGCCCAGTGTGCCCAGTGAGAGCTTCGTTAGCATTGGCTAGTATGACCTGACATCCCTTTTGAGTCTTGTTTTTTCCATGCATAAAATGGAAATAAAATTCCTTCTCAGCACCTTCGTTTCACCCAACCTTTTGCTTCCAAACAAATGAGCACCATTTGTCTGTGGAAAATGACGTCACTACACTTGACTCTTGAACACACAGATTTGAACTATGCAGATCCACTTATCACAGATTTTTTTCAATACTGTAAATGTGTTTTCTCTTCCTTATGATTTTCTTAATAACATTTTTCTTGCTCTAGCTTACTTTATGCTTAGAACACAGTACATAATATATATAAACAAAGTATGTCTTAGTTGACTGTTTATGTTATCAGTCAGGTTTCTGGTTAACAGTAGGCTATTAGTAGTTAAGTTTTGGGGGAGTCAAAAGTTTAATGTGGACTTTTGACTGCATGGGAGTCAGCACCTCTAATCCCCATGTCATCCAAGGGTCAACTGTGTTCCCGTCTGTCCTAAGAACCTCCATTCTTTTCTCTTTCTTTCCCCATTTCTCACCTTTGGCTCCTTTTACATTTTCTCTATTTGCTCTTAGAACCTCCCTCTCCAGCCCTCACTACTCCCCCTCTCTTCTCTTTTCCTAAGTCTCGCCTTTGGTCTCTTTGTCTCTCCTTTCCTCCTCCTCCTCCTCTGCTTCTCATTATAAAAAAGAAATCTTTCTAGATACGCCAAAAATGCACTCATTCCCCAATCACCCCAGTTCAGCACAAAGGGCTGGTTCTTCTGGCTGCTCCGTGTGGCCTCCTTACCCACACTGCCTTTGGATTGTGGCCTCATTCATGTGACTGGAAGGGCTAACTGGGGATTTTCCCATGTGGCTGGTGGAAGGGAGGTTGCAAGGGCCATGAGTTGGATGAAGGAGGGTGGAGACAAACAGCTTAGAATATTCCCAAGATTCAGTTTATCCTCAGAGGGAAAAAACAAACTGCTTACTTGATATTATGAATAACTCCTTGAAATCTGAAGAATTCTATCAGACTTGCAGGAAAGATTCGGGTTAGAAATCAAGAAGACTGCAGACCAGGAGGGCCACCATGTGTAATGTTTGGTCTCGAGGATATATGGAGTTGGCCTTCTTCCTGTGGTGGGTTGGGAACCCTTTTGCATGGAGGCTGAGGAGGGGCTTCATGATCCCTAGGAGACATTCTAGATGTGAACGTTCTGAGATTCTTCAGGGAGCATCATGCTCCCTGTGCTCTGGGCCCCTTCCCCACCCCCACACCCCTGACCCATTGCTCTCTGTCCAAGTCCCTGGTCCAAAAGGGCATTGACCTAAAGGGTGAGCAGCTCCTCCCCTCCAAAGCCAGAATGACCTTGCTCTTGCAGAAAAGAAACATATCTGACACATTCTGGAGGAAGGGCTGAGGGAAGGGAGACTGGGGCTGAGGAAGGGAACATCCAAGGCCTTTCAATCTTATAGGAATCCAGCCTCTCATAGAGATTCAGGGACAGGCACCACAGGCAGGGCTGGTACAGGGTCTCAGATGACTCTTCTTCAGGCTGTGGCATTGCCCAGGCTGGAGAGAAGTGGTGAGAGAAGGCCTTGGCTTCAGCATTCCCTGCCCTCCTGCCCTCCCTGGACTTCTGAATTTCCACTCTCCTTCCTGCATTTTCCCTCAACAATCTCCCCTCTCTTCCCTACCCACCCCCATCCCACAGCAGCTGGGCTGCTGGAAGTTGAAGGTGCTCCTAAGTTAATCAAAAACTCCTGTACTTTGCCCTTGAATCAAGGCCATCATTCCTTTGTCCCAGGGCAATGGAGTTAGCTTGCTCTTCTCTGGCTTACATAAATTAGAGAGCAAAGGGGAAGGTGGGGGAAGGAGAACAGAATTAAAGTTTATCAAAGGCCTCCTGCTATCATCAGGTACCACGCTGGGCACTCAGCTGACATTGAGCTCACAACTGCCCTACCATGGGGCAGGGGTATCCATTTTGCATTTAGGAAACTGAGGTGCAAAGCCTTAAAGAAACTTGCCTCAGATCTCACAAATACGAAATGAATGATGGAAAATGCCTCAAGGCTTCCAGTGGAGTTTTGAGGGTGTTTCTAACCCATGATTGAGAAAGTTGAGAATAGCTGTGATGTTACAGCTTATAAAGAAGAGTGGGGGTCTGTGTACTGCTTGGGCTCATATGCAGAGCAAGGGCCCCAAGGGGACTTAGAAAGGCTCATGTGGTTGGACATTCATTTGGATCCTGAGGTCACCGGAACAGCCCTGTGTACAAATGGAGAGAGTTAAAGAGCACCTTAAGTCCAGGACACCCCTCCAGGAACTCTGGAGAATCCTGGTTGGGCCCTGAGAAGATCAAGACCTTGGGATACATTACTAGAGAGGCCAGAGACATCAGTTTTGTCCCCATGTGGGCTAGGCAGGCCTTTAAAATGGGTAGCCAGCAAATAAAGTTTGGGAAGCACAGATCTGTCCCTGCTCCCTCTGCACCTGTTCCCCTGGCCACCAACTCACAGGGCACTCTGAGGCACACTAAACTGGACCCCCCCTTCTCTCCTTGGCTGGAGTAATATCAGTTCTTTTTGCTTCCTTCTACCTTATATCTCCCACTTGACCTCTCCTCCTTCCTCTGCCTGCTCCTTCCCACTTCTCTACTACTATCTGCCCTAAAGAGCAAATTCTTGTCCTGACCAGGAAGCTTTGCTGGAATCTGGGAGGCCTGGTTTGGCTAAGGGAGAAGAGGCAGTAACTGCAGATCCAATAATAGGCCTGAAGGAATGAAGAAGGCCAAAGGAGGGGTCACCAATGGGAACAGATGAGTTCCTGGCAGAAGGAGAGGCTGCGAGAAACATGAGGCTTCTGGAGAGATGTGGGCTGCCGGAATGAAAGAGGCAGATCAGGATAGGGAGTACTCAGGTCCCAGCCCTGCCCTACAGAGGAGGCACATAGTAGTAGGGGACAGCTGGGGAGGTTCTTCCATCTACACCAGCCAAGTCCCAGCCTAGGCCACCAGGGTGTCTGGTTTAGTCTGAACAGAAAGCAAATCCAGAAGAGGGGCTGAACTAGGAGAGACTGAAAAGTCAATGGCAGACAGGCAGCCCTGAGTCTCACCAGGCATAGCAGCCATTAGTACTCAATCAGGGCCATACCCTCTCCAGGCCTGAGTCTAAGAAAAATCTGAAGCCCCAGGAGCAGGCTGCTTGGCTACCTTCCACCACCATCCCAGGTTAACCCTTGCACAGCTGGAAGCTTCAGCCTGCTGACTTGCACATCCAATCACAGTTTCTAGCATCTCACCATGCAGTAGCCTTCCTCTACCTCCCCAGCCAGTTCCTGGGGCACTGACTGTCCTGTCCCTAGTTTCCTCCACATAGGGCATGCTCCTGCCTCCAGTCCTCCCAGAGAGCCTGGCAATCCTACTTTACCAGATGGCCTGTGAGAGTGTTCTGTCCCCAACCCAGTCAATCCTAGAGAAACAGGCATACAGAGTCTAGAGTGCTAGAACAGACAGACCTCAGCAGCCCTCCTGGACAAGGAGACAACTGAGGACCAGGGCATACAGGTGCTGAGGACACCTTGTATGAGTAGGAGATCCAGGGTGCTCGGTGCCAAAGAAGAGGTGAGTGGCAGCCCCTGTCAGGGAAAAGGCAGAGGATGGGGAAGGATAAGGACATTCCCAGGCTCTCCCAGGGGAGGGCAGTCCTGTCCTGTTTCCTGAAGGGGCAGGTGTTACTTGAGGTTGGGTGTGGGGCCCTGACTGGCTCAGGGTGGGTTTCTGCAGGTGGCTGGAAGTGAATCACACCTTCTGTCCATGTGTGGGTATGCTGAATCAGTATGTGTTATCTTGCATATCTGGGGATATAGGCATTACATGTGTGCAACAGGTCCCAGGGTGCCGGCCCTGTGTGTGTAAGTAGGCTCTATATCTTGAGGAACAATACTTGAGATTGTTCTCAGAATGTGCTGGCACACCTGTATGCACAGGGACCAGTGAAGGGCTATCTATAGAAACACGAAGTCACTCTCCTGTGACAGCTGTACAGAGATGGGCAAGCACCAATGTGTTCTGAATCCCAGCAAACTCCAGTTCCTGAGTTTTCAGCTCTCCCAGCTAAACTGTGCACAGCTGTGTGCTGCTTTGCTGCAGCCATAAACAGACCTCCCAGGATTTTTCCAGAGGAAATAGAGAAATGTTTTGGTTTCTGCTCTGAGCATTAGGAAAGAGAGTGGGAAGGGGCTTGAGAATAGAGCTTCAAAAGAGTGGGACCTCAAGTTTAAGGGGAACCGAAGAGGCAAGATCATTTCCTAAAGGCCACAGAGTAGGTGTGTGTCCTGATGGTTTCTAGTTGTGAGGTCCTCAACAGGGCCCCAGCTACCACCTGGGGAAGTAAAGTCCCCGTTGCCAGGGATGCTGGATCCCTAGAACCCAGGCCACTGCTGCTCCCCGTCTGAACAGCCCTCTCTTCTTGAGGGTGCAGAGTCCCTCAGTGGGCCTGGGCGAGTCCCCACTGTCTTCTGAAAGACATGCCAGCACACCTCCATACCCTCCACACCGTCCACAACAGGACAGCATGCCAGGGGATGTACCACACATGCACATGCATTCCAGCCACCACTGCATTGTCACCAACATACCCGACCACACACACACACACACACACACACACACACACACACATCACTACCACATTCACACACACATATCCTATGTCAACATTTCAGAACCACATTTATAGATACCATACAAATAGCCCCACCACACACAGACTCTAAACCATATGCTCTGGCACAATGCATGCCCGCCCTCATAAACACAATGATCCCACACACTCATCCTCAACTCTTCATCAAAGTACATATACCTGGAAAAATTTCTCCCACCCCATATACAGTTCCAGACCTTTCCAAGCCAAAGAATAGGCATGATACCATTCTTAGGCTCCTCGTCAAAGCCAATTCTTTAAAGATTAAAAGAGTTTTATCCCCCCACTCTAGGGATGGAATTGCTCATTCAACTATACCCCTTCCTGGTCCCTCTTCAGGGGATAGAAGTGTCTCTCTTCTCCTTGTTTGCTCTTTGCCCTCTGGGATAGGAGAGATCTTGCATATCCACCCAGCAAACTCTTATGGAGATATTACTCTGTGCCTGGCATGTGCTGAGAAAGAGTGAGGCATACAGTTAAAAAGATGTTTTCTCTACCCTTAGGAAGCTTACAGTCCAGCAGAAGGATGGGACATAGGCTGTACTAAAGCTGCTAGGCACACTGCCAGGAAGGGGGATAAAGTCCAGAGGTGGGAGAGGACACTGCTGGCCTCAAATGCGAGTAGGCTTCTGGGAGGAATGGTATGTAGGCAGGATTTGACAGATAGGAAGCATTTACCTGTGCAGATCAACCGGGTAGGAAAAAGAATTTGGCTTCACTCCTACTCCACAGAATTCTCTAGCACAACACCCGGTTCTATTGTATTCCTATCACTTATCTGAATTTACCTAGCTTATTTGAATATCTGTTTTTTTCTATCTCCATTCCTATAATATAAGCTAAGTGAAAGCAATTCTGCTGTACTTAGAACAGGGTCTGGTGCCCTTTAAATCGTGGAAGGAAGGAAGTATAAAGGGAAGGAGAGAGCCTTAAGCTCCAGAGCATGGGAACATAGAGGTCCATCTTGCAAGAGGAAGATGTTGGTGGGCCTTGAAGGCCAGGCTGAAGAAGGTGGACTGCAAACATCCCCCTAACGGAGAGCCATTAGGTTTGTGAGATGGCACCCATGTGAACAGGGCACTGGACCCCTGGGCCAACTATGGAGAGTGCAAAATGTTTTTGACTGTGGGGCATCTGGGTCTCCGATATAGCCAATTGATAGGTAAACTCTATATTGTAACAGTATTCAAATGCATGGCATTTAGCATTACAGGTTTATATGTAAACCTACTATAGCAGCATAGCTTACACTACAGGGGTGGCCCAGAGAAAAATAGATAATCAGATAAACAAGATAAAATCAGACATGTCTTCTATCCTTAGCTTCACCCTCAGACCAGACAACAGGAATCAATCCTAGATGGGGACAAGTTATAATGCAAAAGTCTTGTCTTTGAGAAAACACATTTATATGGAGCAGCCACTTCCATGCCTTTATCTAGACTAGATAACACAAGGAGTACAGTGTCTTGCTCCTGCTAGAGAACAGCTCACTTGATTTGGGGTGAAGAAGGTGGGTGGGGCTGAAAAGGAATCCTTTTGTGAGTTATCTGCCCACTTGTCCCTAGCCGGGCAGAATGAATGTTATAGGGAGGTTTCAATTTAAACTTTCTCCCATTGGTGAGAGGTTTTATTTCAGTAAATACCACCCAGGAAGGCCTGGAGGTGCAGGTGGGCACTCCACAGCATCTTTAGCATGTTAACCCGCTATACTGTGTGTGCTGAGCTTCCTAAGACCTAACCATCTCAGCTGGAGCCATCTGAAGACTCATTAGCCCTTGAGCTCCTAGTCCTAGAGCTGAAAGCTCCAGGACTGCATGGAGAGGTTGCATGAAAAGGAAGAGCCCTGGCCCTGAGCTGGAAAGAAAAAACCTATGTTCTGGTCTTGACTCCCAGGGACCCCCTCTGGAGTAGAGCACCTCACCTCTCTGTTGGAGTCAGGTCAAGTCAGATGCCTCAGGTTCCCTGGGGGGAGGAGCACAGCAGCAGAAGGGACCAGACCCAGAGAGACAGAGTGGAGGGGTATAACCTCTAAACTCAGAGAAACAGAATTTCAGCCCAAATCTGACACTGGCCAGCTCTGCTATCCTAGGTAGGTTAGTTCCGCTTTCTGCCCTACAATTTCCTCATCTGTAAAATGGAGGTAATCATTACTAGTCTGCCTCCTTCAGAGGGATGCCGTGGAGATCAAATGTGATGGGAGAAAAAAGGAATTTGTGCTGCATATACAGGGAAGATGAGGCCATTCCCTCCTCCTCGTGGCACAGGATGTGGCATCAGGAGGGACTAGAAAGGCCCTGCACTCAGAATTATTCAGGAGTCTCTTGTTTCTCAACAATTGACCAGGCTCTGAATCTCAGCTCTACTACTCACCAGGTAGATAAATTTGAACCAGGCAATCTCAGCTCTCTGGCCCTTAGTTGCCTTATCTTTAAATTGGAAGAAGAGGAACTAGTACTAAATGGTTGCCAAACTTTGCATTTGTTCCCTGGACTCACCCTCCCCAGATTCCAGATTTTTCCCTTCTGTCCTATCTTACTTTCAGTCAAGTGGATCCTGAAGAAGAGGAAACTGGGCTCCCAGTGAATGCATCCACTGGCTGGTAGCTAAGAATGGCTGCAGAATGGGAACAGAGGATAGGACTCACCAAGTGGCAGGGACAGCAAAGAACCCAAATTGAGTCTATAACCACTCCCTATACAAATGGGCAGAAGATTGAGGCTTGGGGGTGCCAAAGTGGAGGCTCATTTGTAACCTTGACTTTTTGTGCTGCACTTCCTTTCTTTTGTTCAGTCTTTCATTTTCATTCATTCACCTACTTCTGCAGCAAACATTTTTAGAGCCACTACTACATGCTAGGCACCATCCTTGAGAACACAGCAGTGAGTTACGTTCACAACCTCATGGGGGACAGCAAGATATGTAAACAGATGGTTCCCACCCAGTTTGAGAAGTAGGAGAAGAGTAGCCTGCATTGGGTGCTGTGAGGCACAGAGGAGGGCCTGCACCCAGCCAAATGGGACAGCTCTCTCTCGGACATTGCAGTCAGCCTGCTGAAATGATGGGCAAATACAGAAATTGCTTGGCCAACAGCTTAAGGGGTGGTAGAGGAAAAAATGCCTGAGAGAAAGGTTACTGGGTAGGATAATTAATGTTTTGCTAAGGAAGAAAATATAAGCATGTGCTGCTCAGCACGCAAATACCTCAACCAATAAAACAGCTTGGAACAAATGGAACCATGGGATTTTTTTCACAAAGATATAGAAAAGAAAAGAAAAAAAGAATAGAATAGAAAAGAAAAAAGACAGTGGTCACAGACCTCCAGTGGGTGAGGAAACCAAGGCCCATCGCAAGGAATGGCCTGCAGTAGCTTCTTCCCAAGGGAAGCCAAACCCAGCACGCGAACCCCACACCTGGTTCCTGACCCAGCTTGCCATTTCATTCCAAGGCACTCATCTAAGTTACTGAGGTGAGTGGAGTTTCGGCACACACTGGTCAAGCATTTTAAGGACTAAGAGATTTATAATTCTACAGGGTACATTCAGCAGGTGTTACTTCCAGATACCTGCCTTCCAACCCTGAGACTCCCATCTACCTGGGGAAGGTTGTGTTGTCTACAGCTCATGTTCACAGTGGAAACACCTGGTTAAATAGGAGGAGATAGAATAATTATTTTTGTTTCTATTCATGTGAACTGTAAATATGTGCTCAGAATCTCCAGGAGACAGGATAGGCCCAAATCAGCACTTTCCAAAATGATGCCAAAGTTTGATAGGATCTGCTAATTAGCACTAAGAAACCTCATCTTCTCAGGAGCAATTCCAGGAGCGCTGTCCCTCTGGGGGACAGCTCTAGCATTAGGTGCCCCTCTAGAACAGGTCTGAGCCTTAAGAGACAAAAGTTCCAGAAGGGTCCTTTTTCCATTGTCGTCTTCAGAATGCTGAAGGGCTGGGGCCTGATAGAAAATGTATAAAACAGTGTCTGCAGCACCAAGCTGCTGACTTTAAACTCCCCTTTCCTCCCTGACTACAACCAGATCGGTCCCAGAGTCCAGGCAGGGGCGAATCTTCAGTTGTGCAGGGACCAGCTGGAGCATCATATAGTGAGAAAAGTCTTGGCCCCTTGTTCTTCGCTGGGAAAGGATTGGGCCTGGGTTTTGCCAAACATCTTGGGCAAGGGCGACTCCACTTTGTGTGCCCAGGAAAGATGCAAATCTAGCAGTGTCCACCATATGGGCTGTGTGGGGAGACGGTACAAGGTTTGCCAATGTGGCTGCCACTGTCAGGGACTGGCAGTATTTGCAGCTCCAGCTCTGGGACCTGTGGTCAGCTTGAGGTCTTCCTCCACTAGAGCTGCCTGCTGCCTCCTTGGCAATTAGAGATTGCCACATGTGTCTGCTGTTCTCCCCTCCTTGCTTCCCCCTCCATTTGCACCCAAGGTGTGAACACACCCCTTGTGGATGTTTATATCTCTACTTGAGCTTATAATAGGCCGAGTTTTGGCCATCCAGCTCTTAAGAGTGCTCTGTCAAAGTCAACATAGATCTGGACTAGAATCCCAGCTTTGCCAGATATTAACTACTTGGTCTTGACAACATCTTTAACCTTTCCTCAACAATAAAATAGCAAAAATATTTATTTCACAGATTTATTGTATTAAATGAGAAGTTTTAAAAAAGCATCTTGTTGATGTTAGTTCCCTCCTTCGTTTGTCTAAAGGTCTTAAGGAAACTAACTCTAAGAGATTTGTGTGCTCTTATCGAAGTGCTCTGGGGATAAACACCTGTGAGGGGAATGAAGGAAGCAAGATTGGGTATAAAGAGAATTTGGACTTTCATGCACTGGCAACCAAGGCCTTAGCTGACTCGACAGGGAGTTCTGGAGCTGGAATGGCCCTGCTGAAAATTGTGGCATTACAATTGCATGGTAACTGCACATACTATAAATTCAGTCAGTACTAATTCAGAGATGTCCCACACTGAAGCAAGGGGGCCGGGCCTTGTACCCCACATCAACCTGTCTTTGGATGCACACTATCTCCGCACCTCAGGAGGGGGCATAACCTTGAGCAATGCAGCTCTCTCCAGCTGAGGGTAATTCTGCAGAGACAGAGCTATGAGCTTTCCCAGCCAACCAATGGGCAGCTGAGCAGTGAGCCCCTCTAACCTAAAGGGGGTTCTGGACAATGCATCCCAGTAGCCACTACTACAACATCTCATCACTCTCTCCTCCTATCCCAAAAAGTGAGTTAAATTCACTCTACAGATACTCTTAGACTTAACAATCGGGTTACAACCCAATAAACCCATTGTAAGTTGAAAATATCGTAAGCCTAAAATGCATTGAATACACTTAACCTACTGAACATCATAGCTTAGCCTAGCCTACCTTAAATGTTCTCAGAACACTTACATTGACCTACAGTTGGACACTTATCTTGAGTTTCATATCAAGAGTAATTGCCTTCCTCTTCTTCTTCTAATCAGAAGCAGGACATGTGAAAACGCAAAACACCGTATCCAAAAAACGCTGCAACACAGTACACTGTAGAGTATCGATGTTTACCCTCGTGATCCCATAGCTGACTGGGAGCTGTGACTCACTGCTGCTGCCCAGCATCATGAAAGAGTATAGTACCACATATTGCTAGCCCAGGGAAAGATCAAAATCCAAAACTGAAAATATGGTTTCTACTAAATGCATATCACTTTTGCACCATCATGTAGTCAAAAATTATAATTTAAACCATCATAAGTCAGGTTCTGACTGTAGTAGAGAGGAATGGGAAGGCTGTTATTACTATTAGGGCCCAAACTCTTACATAGCTGTGTGGCAGGGATTGCAGGGAGCATAAAATGCCATAATAAAAACTGTGAAGTTCTCTGAAAATTGTGGCATTACGATTGCATGGTAACTGCACATACTATAAATTCAGTCAGTCCTAATTCGTTATTCTTTCTTGTGCCCCATAAGTTTGCTCCTCCCTGTCAAGCTGTTTGTCCTTTTACGAGGTGAGAAAAATGGATCACCATAGCCATGGCCCACCCAGAGGACACTGGAATGCTCTGCTACAAGGCCTAGTGAGGAAGCTGCTACTTACAGGACAGGAGTGGGTTGGGTGTGTAGGCAGCAGGTATCTGAGCCCCTGGATGCCATCTTTTGAGGGGAGTTGGACTCAGGCCTGGCTTTCCAAGATGTTGAAGAATAATGTTGAGGTGTCTGAACAGGAGATGGCGGATGCAGTGCACTAAAGTACTTCCTTCAAGTGCCTCCTTTGTTGGTTAACCATGTTCTGGCGGTGAAGTAGGTGGCACTCTTGGCCCACTTACCCCTCATACCCCTGCTCCTGACCTTTAGGAAGTCTCAGTTGCCATATTCATCCCTCATCAGCCTCCCTCTCAGGGAGAGAGATGTGCCTGAGAAGTATTCTTTAAATCAGCAGGGCTGCCTCTACCCACAATGTGTCTATCTAGCCCTCCACAGAAGTCTATCATATTCGCTACACCCACCCTCCACCCCGCCACGCACACACCCACTCATCTTTGGGCATCATTTCTGGGTGTTTCAGAAGCCTGGTTATATTGCTTTTCCTTTCAAGCAATTGTGCTGAACTCTTCCACCTAGACCATTTCACCCAATTTAATTTCCTTTTTCTCTTCTCAGCCCTCTTTTACTTTAAGTCTTTGATGGTGAGGAGAGAGGAGGCCTTCAAAGGAAATTAAATTTCCAATACCAGTGCCCTCTACAGCCGAGGAGTTAAAGGTACAGAATTGGTGTTCCACTAAGGCTCCCATACCAGTTCTCTGCGTAATTATAAACGTTGGCCTCTTAGGGTCCTAGGTGATTTGGAAGTCTGTACACCAGCATCCTGGAGTCTGCCTAAACCTCCCATTTGCTTCAACTGCAGATCTCCAAGAACAGAGGAAAAGAAGCCTGAATTCTGGCAAGACCACTCTAGCCAGCATCATCAGCATCACCTGAGAACTTGTTAAAATACAAATTCTCAGGCCCACCTCAGACTCTGGTGGCGGGGACTCCACCATCTGTAATTTAACACAGGCTTTCCAGATGATTCTAATGCACAGGAAAGAAGAGTATGCAGGAATTCTCCTTCCTTCAACCTTCAGGAGAGCATGGTTGGCCTTGACCTTTCCTCAGAACAGGACAGCCACTAGCACCAGTGCCACCCGGTCTAAAAAGCAAAGGTGGGTGTGGCTTGTGGGCAGTATCCAAGGTTCCTGGGTAGGTAGTGAGGAGGGAGTCCAGAAGGACCTTGGGGGAAAGTTCTGGAATGCAGCTCAACGTTTATAGGGATCAGGCCTCTCCATAGACCCCAAGGCAAAGGAGTGGTGCTTGAACTGTATACAGTACTATCCATCCCAGAGTCAGCCTCCGATAAGTGTTTCATTTCCCAGGAAAAAACCCAAAACCCTAGAAAGTTGTCTCTCAGAAAATTAGTGGCTGAACCCAGACTCAGGCAGAAAGGAACTGATTTGGAAAAAAAAGTCCCAGCTTTTGGGATTACAAGGATTTGTTGATTATTTAGTAATTTGGCAAACAGCACCTACAGACTGCCACTGCCTCATGTTTATCTGCACTAAGCCAGTGTGGTAGGGGTGATCATTTCCATTTTTCTTATGCAAGCATCCAAAGGTGAAGTCATTCTCCCAAAGTCTATAGCTTGGAAGCAAGTAGCAGAGTCAGGGTTTGAATACAGGTGGCCATCTATAAATCCAGAATTTGACCCATAGATGATTTCTCCTGTGGGGAAAAAATAAAAATAAAAAATCCTAATGGCCAATGCCAACAGCTCCTCTTGTCTCTAGAAAAGCCCATGCGTAGAGATGTGTCCCAACAGTTCCCCCAGGGACACAAGCCAGCTCTGCTCCCAGTGCCAGCCTAAGAATATGCAGAAAGGGCAGAGGAGAATCAACTGGGGGAGAGGGGCTTTGGCTGTACCCTTACACTTCACTAGATTGAGGGTCTGCCTCAGAACCCTGACTCCCTCCTCCAGCCTGCAGTCCCTCCTACCTCCAGTTCAGCACAGCCCCATTATTTCCAGACACTGTGTCTCCTCTATTTATATGTTTTGTTTTGTTTTGTTTTGTTTTGTTTTGTTGTTTTTTGTTTTGTTTTGTTTTTTGCTTCTATGGTTCTCCCTGGATGAATGCTCCTTTCCCTGGATTTACAGCATCCTCCTGTGGTGGGGTTGATGTCACTTTAATGAGAGTTACAGCTGCCTTCAACTGTGACTGCTGCATTCCAATTTACTGCCTGGCCTCCAGGAGCCCAGCAGGACTTCTCTCTGGCAGGGAGGGGTGGCCCTGCTCCCTGGCCTGGGATTGGGTAGAGGGCGGAAAACAGCAGTCTCCTCCTTATGTCTGGAGACAGCTGGCCCAGCTCTGAACTAGGACTTCAGGCTCTTTGGTGGATCCCGAGCAACAGAGAACAAGAACAATTGGAAAAACAAAGAATATTAAGAATCAGGACAATGGGGAATTATGGTAAAGGTGTATGTGTGTGCAGAGATCTCTCTGCTTTCCTGACCCCATTCTCCCGATACACCCCTGTGAGAACTAAAGTTCTGAACTGGAGGATCCAGGGCAGAGGAAGGTGGAGGCATTCACAGAAGGCCTTTTGTTCCCTAGTTGAATCCAGATGTGGTCAATAGTAGGGGAAAGGGAGGGAGGGGCCCTGGAGGCAGGCCTGGTGGGAATAGGGGAACTGGGAAAGCACAACTCCCAGCAGAAGTGCCAGAGGTAGTCTGAAATCATTTATGGATCTCAGTGTCTTCTGACTGGGGTCTAAAACTGTCACCCTAAGTTAGCCTAGTTAATAATGAAGTGGTGTTGCTGATGGCTCAAGCACCTATAGAAAAACTGCTACCATTTATATTAAGTACTTCTTACTATGCAGCCAAGGCTTCCAGTTATGTGGACTTTCCCCTCTGCCCAGCACCCTTGCTACAGGCCCAGCTATGGAGAGAAATGCCTAGCCCTCACATCAAGACATAGGGGGATAGCATGGAGTCCCAGGGTACTGAACATATTTTGGTACTTCATTTAGTTATCACATCAACTCGATGAGATAGGACTTATTACATCCATTTTACTAAGAACTCAGGCTCTAAAGCTTAAAGGTTTAGTCACTGGTGCAATACCACACAGCTAGAAAGTGGTAGAGCCCATTTTGGAGCTATAGTATTTGCTCATCTTTAAGCAAGCCAGAAGTCTGGGGGAGGCTGACTGATACCATCAAATGGCCAAAGACCCACTAGCTCCTAGAAATCTTAAGTCAGCTCAATGTTGCCCCACAGTCATGCTGGAGACAGACTCCCTCCCAGGGGCAAGACCTTGGCCACATGTGTATAATGCCCCAGCCAGCTTTATGCTCCACCTTGCCCTCTTGGGAGGTGGGAGTCATCTCCCCAGTAGCTGTAGAGAGGGAGGCCAGCACTGTTCAGGAGGGCTTAGGATGCAAATTCTCCTATAGGCTGTTGACCCCAGAGAAAGGAAGGGCCTGTCCCTGCTCTTCTCCACTTCTCTGTTGCCTCATCCTCCTCACAAACAGGAAGTCCATAGTCAGGTCTAAAGGCACAGCTGGGAGAGGGAGCCAAGGGCTGCAGCAGTGTGGACACCTCCCTTGGCTAGCCCCTCTGGGACCCAGTGTAGAGTGAACACTTGGCCTTGAGCAAGAGGCCATGGCTAGGATAGGGAACTCGGGCTGTGTGAGTGCAGAAGGCCCTGGATAGCATGAGTAGGAGCTCAGATTATGGAGTCAGGTGGCCTGAATGTGATCCTACTTCTGCCACACGATCTGTGTGACTTTGAACAGAACATTGTGCCTTATTGTGCCTCTCGGTAAAGTGGGAAAGTCAGAGTTCCTATCTCTGGAGTGCAAGTGGGTATTTAAATATGGGATGCCATATTTAAAGCATTGGGGCCAGTGCGTGCAGTGTAGTGAGTGCTCGAGAAGTGTTAGCTATTATTGTTTTAGATTCTATTTCCCATGTCACTGCTTATTCCAGCATCAGTCTCCTATGTTCATTATGGGTAGAAAGAGCCTTTTGGATGACACCATTCAGTTTCCCCAGGTCTCCACCAACCTTTCATTCCAGAGTCCCAAGAGACCATAGAGGAATTAATTAGCAAAGCCTCAGGACAGGTCCAGGCAGTGAGCAAGTCTAGTTGATGTTAATTGGTACTATCAGATCTTTGCCCAGTTGGATGAAGCAGTGTAGGCTGCAACAGCGTCTCTGTCCTTGGGGTTCACAATCTGCCCAAGACTGCACCCCAGAGCATCTGTGGTGGGTGGATAGGCAGGCCACTCTGTCCCTACTCCCACCTTCACGGGGCCCAGCATGTGAAAACGGCAGGGGAAAGGCAGGGAAGTAGGAGGAATGGGGCTATCATCTCCTATAGAGGGTTAGCCATGTTCTCAGGCTAACCAACACTCTTTGAGTGCAACCATGATGCAGGCACTTCATGTATACCAACGCCAAGGGCTGTGAAAGATGCCACTCTCTAGCAATGGCTCTTAACGAATTTAATGGCAGCTTGTTTGAAATGCATAGTCCCAGGCAATGCCCTCAGTGGTTATATTTTTAACAAGCACCCAGGGGATTAGTGAGGAAAAGGTGGACGACTTAAATGTTGGTCTGCAGGACCACATTTTAAAGAACACTAATCAGGTGTTTGTATGTCCAATATTACATACTTAGTGAAAAGCTATGGGTATACAATAAATGCTGATTGACGAAATAATGAACAAGTGAATGAGTAGAATAGAAAGGCTATGAATCATCCTGTAGTGTTTGAGCAAAAGATCTGCCTTCCTCTAGGAATTCCCTTACTCAGCAAAGAGGTGGGCCTTCATCCCCAGTTCACTTCCTTGTGTGTCTGGGACCAGACTTTCCTCCTGAAGTTGAAAGTTCCTGTTTAAGTTCTAAGGGAAATTATAGCCACACAGGAGAAACCTGGCAGAGTCCCTCTCAAACCTGGAATCTATCCAGAGAAGTCAGGAATTCCTCTGGATTCTATTTTCAGAAAAATGCAATTACACACAAAGGTTTGCCTATTATTTCTAGAGTTCTGGACCCTGAAGCTATCAGGGTTTAAGGATTCCTGCTGTGGTATCCTTTCATCTGTAAGTCATTGTTCACAGCAGGGACCTAGATGAAGGAAGGGGAAGACCAGGAGGAGGGTCTGGGCAGAAGGGCAGCTAGGGCTCTGCCCTCTGGGGCAAAAAGCCAAGCTTTGGGGCTTGGCTTTCTCTGTTCCTTTCTCTGTCTTCTGGGAGAGATGAGGGGCAGTTGGACAGCAGGGTCATAGCGGGGGGTCTGCAGGACATGGGGAAGGAAGCAGCTGAGTTTCTCTAAGTGTGTCACAAAGTGAGACTCCATACTCATTCCAGGGAAGGCAACAAAGGAAGGGGAGGAAAAGTTTTACTAACCCCCACTTGGTGCAGGCACCTTGCTAATTGTGTGTCTGGTCACATTAGTCCTCACTGTAACCACCACAGTAGGAACTAACACCCCCTTTTCACATGTGAGGAAGCGGAGACTCACTGAGGGCAGGGGGAGACTTCACAGACCCGCTTTTGCACAGCCAATAAATGGCAGAACCAAGATTTCAAAACCAGGACTAACAAATACCAAAGCCAGGATCCCCTCTAATCTATGGGCCTGGAATGGGCTCAATCTCTGCAAACCCACTCCCTCCCAAGGGACAGTTGTCCTCCTCTGTTGCCACTGACAGCCCTTTCACAGGTTCCCTACTGTTATTTGCAGGAAATGAGAGTTTCTGAATGGGCATCAGATCTCTTCCCTTCTGCCCTCACTGTGATGGCTTGGATCACCCTGATGGCCTCCACCCCTACCCAACACAAAGTCTTGGATTTGAAAGCTGCTCTGGTTTCCTCTGACTTATTCAAGGACATGTGGGCAACACAAGCACAGAAAGATCCCCAACTTCCAAGAAGAAGCCAAAGTTATTTCAAAAAATTAAGAGCCAGTCTCTGTATAGATGACACAGACACTGAAACATTTAGGGGAGACTGTAGACAGAGCCAGAAGCCCAAGACCTCAGGATGAGACTTTAGCTCTAGGTCTAGTTCCACCACTTTCTGGTGTAAACTTGGGCAAGTACATTCACTTCTCTGAGCTCCAATTTCCTCACCCCTTAAATGAATAATAATACCAGCCTCCCAGAGATATTATGAGAATTAAGTAAGAAAATGTTAATTCTACTTTTAAAAAAGGGAGGGGGGGAGGAGGGAGATTGCTTATCCAGAGTCACGCAGCTAATTAGTTCTAGACTCAAAACTTTAACCCATATCTCATGTGTCCCAGTCACTAAATCTTTATACAATGCCTTCAGTCTCTTAAATGGTGTCTAGTCAATAATCTGGGATTAATGAGTGCATAGACCTTTCTATCTTGCCCTAACAAAATACTTCAGTACTTTACTGTTTCACTTTTTGTGAAAAAATATTTTTAATTGAAAGAACAGAGATTAATATAATAAGCATCCGGATTTTCATCAAAAAAAAAAAAAAGGAATTAAGAGAATGAATCCAAAGTTCCCAGGCTCAGGCTTACTTTAAACAATTGATGAATAGTCACCCAATTTCTCCCCATTTCATTTTTAATAATAATAATAATATAATAATAACAATAATAATAAGTGGGGTATTTGGGGGAAATAATTTGAAATTCCAAATAGGAAACATAAAATGAGAAATAATTTTTAAAATGTGGAAGTAAATTTAATCATCCTTTCTCATCTGTAAAATGGAAATCATAGTAGTACCTATTTCAAAGGGTTTTTCTGGATTTGATGAGAATTCATGAAAAGCCTCAGACCTTCTCCAGAATATTAGCATATGTAAATGAATCCTATTATTGATCACACTCCTCTGATTTGCACAGGGACACTATATGCAGGTCTGAGGAACTGTTTACACGGAGGAAAAGGTGGAAAACTTAAATTCAAATCAAGAAGATTTATATTGGACGTTAGGAAGAAATTTTTAGTTGAAAGCTGGCTAAGATCTTGTACTTGCACAATAGTAACTAAGTTCCCTCAGGACATTATAGGCTGCTTTCCTTTCACAGACATTAAAAGAGAGATGAAACACTCTGTCTCAAAGGCTACTAGATATGGCCCTAGCTGGAGGCATGAATTAAAGTTTATGTCTGGAGGGGCGGAGGTCAACTTTTGCAGAAAGCGTTATTATTCACATTATATTGATTCATATTAGAATCATATTCGTATTTCTTTAAAATCTTTTCTACAAGATCACATAGGAGAAAAATAATAATGATTAGAGTAAGCTATCAACTGTTTATGCCTTGGCATGTTCTATAACTACTAAGAATGACATGTGACGATTTCAAAATATAAAAATATATGTGTGAAAAAATGTTGAGAAAAGCAGAACAGGAAACAGAGCATGCAGTAATAATTTCATAAAAGTCACAATGCTCAGAAGATAATTTGGAATAAATATTGATCAGGTTTTATTCTCTCTCAAGTAGCCTAAGGCCATTATATGCATTTTAAAAAGTTTATATATATAATGTGATACATAGGTGAAGCACAGGGGATATTTAGGACAGTGAAACTACTCCGTATGATATGGTAATAGTGATCCATCATTATACATTCGTCAAAACCCATAGAATGTACAACACCAAGAGTGAACCCTAATGTAAACTATGAACTCTGGGTGATAATGATGTGTCAGTGTAGCTTCATGGATAATAAAGATACCACTCTGGTGGAGCATGTTGGTAGTGGAGGAGGCTGTGTTGGGGATGGGGCAAGGAGTATATGGGAACACATACCTGCTATTTTATTTTGCTATAAACATAAAATTACTCTAAAAATAAAATGTATAAAATTTTTTTAAAGTTCTGTTAGAATGATAATCAAATATATGTATTATATGTGTGTGTGTATGTGTGTGTGTGTGTATATATGTTATTGTTTTCCCATTAATAAACCTGATGTATTTTTCCATTTGTTCAGAAAAATAAAATAAATCTTAAAAAAAAAACACACACACACATGACAGTAATGGTGGTTCTGAGATCCAGGTTTAGAAGAGCGGGTATTCCTTTTTCTGTTAGATAAGAAAGAGATATAACCCCCAGTTCCGGCCCAACGAGGACTTGACCTTCCTTTTCTTGGCAATGGTAGGCCCTTCCTACAATCTCTTGTCTAAGCCCCAATGCTACCATCTGCCAGATAGGAGCCAGAAAAAATGGAGATGTTAGAGGACTGCAGCAGCAACTGTAACAGGAAAAGCTGATGGCTCTGGTTAGAAATGGCCCCTGTCCAGGCACCAATTGCTCATACTCAGATCCCTGATGAGAAGGCAGGACTACTCATCTCAAACTACAACATGTACATTCATTTTGTAAGAGCAGTAAAAAGCTGGGCTAAAAATCCAACTGATTTTAATTTTAGTAATCAGTTCCCTCAGAGTTTTGCATAAAGGAGAGGATATATTTACCCATGCAAAGTATAATAAACACAAGGCACCCAACCCTGCCAGTTCCCTCCTCTTGCTGCAAGCAAACTACAACTCCACAGAACAGAGTCAAGGGTTGGGTGTGCCGCCTGGTGATGGAATTGCTGGGGCATGAGGGGACAGGATGTTCTCAGGGCCAAACATCTGTGTCTCCCATGGTCTGTAGTATACTCTGTAACTTTTGTGGTTTTTCAAGGATGAGGAACACCACTGGCAAATGGCCTGAGGTCCTTTGTTGACGAGGTGGCTCTCCTGATACCTGGAGGGCCCTGTTCTCCATGGACCACACAAACAATAAGATTCTTAACAGCAGGGACTGTGTCTCAGATTCTATCCCCACAGCACAGTGCCAGGTACACAGGGCTATAGAAAACCTCATTAATGAGGTTTGCTATGCTAGGCTCAGGGTAGATATAAAGATGGGCCAGATCCAGTACACCCCACCTACAGCAATGAAATGGAAGCCCTGTGTGGTGTTGCAGGAGGGTAGGCCTGGCTTCAGAATGCTAAACTTCTAACCTGAGTGACGCCACTCATAGCTTGCCTCAGTTCTTTCGTACCTTCTGGTTCAAACCCAATGCTATGAAATCATTAGAACACAAGGCAGAGGGTGAAAAGTACCTGAAGTGTTACCAAAAAGGTAAGAGCTTCTTTTCCAGTCTTCTCAAACTCAATTCATGGTACACCCGATTGCCAAGCCAAAACCAGGAAGTTGTCCTTGACCCCTCCCCTCTCACCTTCGAGTCCAAAGAAATATCAAATTCTCTTTCCAAATTCTACTTACAAAATGTAGCTGAAGTCCAACCTCTCTCTATATTCCCCACTGCCATCGCCAGAGTCTGAGCTACCATTATTTCTCATCTAGACTGCTGCACTCCACTTAATCTTTTTAAAACACAGGTCTGATATGTCACTCTCTTACATAATACCTTTCAGTGACTGTCCATTGCTCTTAGGATAATGAAACAAAACAAAACCCACATCTTAACATTGCCTGCTAGGCTCTGCATTCCTTGGTCTCTGCCAAACTTTCCTGTGTTATGCCTAGGTAGTTAGCGAAGTTTCTGGGGAGCCCACCAGATTAAGGCTCCATACAGAAGTTGTTCCCTTTGCCTGGAACATTGTTTTTGCTGATCAATCCTGATTCATCTTTAAAGTCAGCCTAGGCTTTGCTGCTTTCCAAGGCCTCCTGGTCTAGGCTAAAGTGTCCTCTAATTCTACATGGTACCAGTTATGATGATTGTAATTTAAATATTTGTCTTTGCACTTGTTTTTTAATGTTTACTCTCTTTGCAGCAGTCGGTTTTATCTCAGGTTTTATCTGCCTTGTTCCACTGCTGTAACCACAGCATCTAGTATAGTGTCTGACTCTAGATGATCGACTGACTGGATGAATGAATGAATGGGATGTCCAAGCAGGGGAGCAGGAAAGGTATCCTAGAAAAACAGCGTGGAGAAAGAGATAGTTATGTTTGGAAACTGCAAGAGTCACAGGTCTGGAATAAATGAGGTGACAGGAATCTTCTCTTGCAATTCGGATCATTCAGGCTTCCTTTTCCTTCCTAAAAATCATTGATTCAGCCCAATTCCATCTAAACTTCTCCTCAGTATGGTTTTTTGTCCAGAGAGACCAGCTGCTCACCCAACTGTCCTGGTCTCTCTTCCTGTTCGACTCTCTATACAGGCCCACTGCCCCTCCAGTCCACTTTCCCACCACACCCTTGGATTTATGTAACTGAGTAATTGTGCGATGCTATAAAACTAATTTGCACTTCTGCTTGGGCAGTGAAGTAGCTAAAGCTTTGTAGTTTGCCTCAAGAGGCAGAGGAAAGCATCCCCAGCTCCCTTTCAGACTCAAAGCACAAGTAGCCAGCCCTATCTGCAATGGCCCAGTAACAGAGTGCTAAAACAGAACCCAAAATAAATGCCAGCCATGGAAAGAAATTGAAAGAATAATCTTTCTATTGTGCAAAGACAAGCTCCCTATCACTTTCTCCCCATTTCCTGATAGAGTTCACTGGTTCGGTTTCCCTTTTGACCTTCCACAGGACTCTGTTAGCACCTGTTTTCTCGGTCACAGATTGGGAGATGGTGTGGCATTTCTCTTCCTGCCAACTCAAGGCACATCAAGATGGAAAAGCAAAGGGCAAGTGCCTACCAAGGTTTGGCTGCCCAGTTTTGGAGGTCTCAAGCAGCATGAAACTGGAAAATCTAAAGAGAATAAAGAGAAAAAGTGTTCCTGAATGAGTGTGTGTGTGTGTGTGTGTGTGTGTGTGTGTGTGTGTGTGTGGAGAGTGGGCCAGGGGAGGAGGAAGGCAATGTAGATCACACAAAGATTTAATATTTGATACCATGGGAAGAATAAACAGTATTAAATAATATTAGCCACCGTATACTGGGCCTTTACTATGTGCCAAACATGCTGTGAAGTGTTTTGAACTCAATATTTCATTTAATTTTTAAAACGACCCAGTGAGATATTTATGTGTCCATTTTACAGATGGAGAAACAAGCTCACTGAATTGCACAGCTTTTGAGTAGCCAAACTGCAGGACTGAGATCCTGATGCTTTTGCTTTGAACCACAACTCATAACTGCTTTCCTAAGGCTAGAAATCAGAAAGAAAAGGAAATTGGTTTATGGTGTAGCAGATTAGGGCCATTTGGTTGTTAGGGCCATTTGGTTGTAGTCAGGGTAATTAGGCTTGTTAGAGCTCTTCCTCTGAGGGCCTTTACATGTAAGATGAATGGATGCTTCTATACCTGGCTAGTTGAAGAGAAACATTCTGTGTTCGCACCACGGGGCTGGCCTGTTTGAACTGACAGCTTCACTAGGGTATGAGATTGCCACACATGAAACCATGAGGTTACAGGAGAAGATAGCACAGGATGTGTGCCCAAATGGGGCTGGAAGAAAGCGAGAGCCATAGGCAGGCAGATGCTACTGTGGTTAAAAGCAAGAGCTCTGTGGTCAAGCAGACTTGTGTTTGAGTCCCTGCTGGCTCTCCGGCTTGTATGACCTTGTGTACGTTACTTAACCTCTCTAAGCCTCGGTTTGCTAGTCAGTAAAAAGAGGCTAAGAATAGAACCTATTTTGGAGGGTTGCCATGAAAATTTTAAAAAGATGATACATGTAAAGTGCTTGGTACAGAACTTAGACATAATAAAGATACAATGAATGGTAGCTGCTATTATAACTGTTATTGCTGGAGTACAGAGGTAGGATAGTGCAATATGGAGCAGAGCTATATGTCAGTCTTAAAAGAAAAACATAGTTTGATTCGTGGTTGAACTAAAGAAGAAAGTTGATTATGGGGGGAAGAGGTGGTGGAAAGAGATGAGGTCTTCTATCCTTGTTTCTAAACGAATAATTTTAATAGAGACAGAGACAGCCTCAGAGACCTAAAAAAAAAAAAAAAAAAAATCAGACACAGAGGGTTTTTTGCTTTCTTCTTCTGGGAAGGGACCTGGGACTATGGCTGGGGGCAGAGCTGATGATGGATGGGGGACAGAACCTGAAACAGGGAAGTTATGAAATGTGGGTAAGGCCCTATGACTATGTGGGTTGACTCACAGGGGAAGACCTAGCTTTAAGGCTGAATTGACATGAGTATCCTGTCAGTCAAGGGGACAGTTTTGAGACCCTGGGCACCTTTTTCTTCAGTCCTGCTAGCACAGGGTAGGAGGCCCTCTGGGAGCAAAGCCTGTTTTGTGCTAATTCATTAATCTCTGATAGCCTGCCTTATCCCTCTGATATGAAGAAGATAAACTCCTTCCGGGCCAGGATGGTTCTCCAGGAATGATGCTGTTTGTTTTAGATCCTCTGTGTTTAACTCTCTGTCAAGTACCAACTATCAACCCCTTATATCAAGCATCACCAGGGCATTTGTTTTAAAATGCAAATTTTCAGGTTTTTTCCCTAGGGAGTCTGATTGGCTAGATTTGGGGATGAAGTATATGTTTTTAACAAGTACCCAGGTGATTCTTTTGGTGAGGCAAATTCAGAAAACACTGGATTAGATAATCCCTCAAATCCCTTTTAGTCTTAAATTTAGGCAGCAAAGTGTAGTAGAAAGAGCCCTGGATTGGTAGTAAGGAGACAGATTTTGGCTTGACTCTGACCCTGCAGTTCAAGGGAGTCTGTCTCTGTTATTGATCCTGTCACAGAACCTGCATGCCTGGGTATCTGTTGTCTTCTTTGCTGGTGATGAGAACCCTGTGCTGAGGAAGATCTAGAAGAGAAGGAGGCTGCAGAACAGGGCATTCACCTATCTGCCATCAAGATTTCAGAAAAAAGTAGGGGAGGCCTAGAATAAATGGAAATGATAAATGGACATCAGAACACAACAGGTTCCAAGCATCCCCTGGGGCATTCTCCTGCATGGGACTGGCAAGACACTGTAGGTCTCAGCAACTCCCACTACATAGGGAGACACTTAGGCCCAAAGAATTTTTAAAATATGCCCAAAGCACACAGTTAATCAGAAGAAGCAGGAATCCAGACCCCTCTGCTTTCACCCAGTTCATTGTTGGGGTGCATGGCTGGGCAGTCCTATTTTCTTGGGCCTTGTGGAGAGCCCCTGATGGTCAAGTGCCAGTGTCCCGAGTTCCTGGACAGTCTCCAGAATGGACTAGAATCTAACATTTCCCTGGATTTGCTCAGCCTATTACTGAGAATAGGGAGACAGAATGGTCTGGAGAGGTAGACAGGACTGAAGAAAGGCGGTGAATGGGGGAAGAGAGGGAGGCTGGACTGAAAAGGAAAGCCGCGTAGGAGCTCACAAAATTGGGCGCTTCGAGAGCTGCATCCAGAGAGGTGTCCTGACTTACCAAGATCTCACACCTGAGTGATGTCAAAGCAAGCAACAGCCTCAGCTCCCCTCTCCAGACTAGGGCAGTCAAAAGGCTGAGTGCTAGGCGAGATATGATTTTGCAGAAATCCAGGTTGTCAGAGGAACTGAAAGATCAAACAAAACCCCTAAAACACCAAGCCCGATTATTTCATCCACGTGGCACAAGAACAAGCCAAAAAAAAAGGGGGCGGGGTAAATGTGACCCGTCCCGCCCCTGCTGGGAGGAAGAGATTTGCCGGGAGAGCCAACCCGGGACAAAGCCGGGGGAAGCAGACGGGACGCAGCAGGGAAGGAAGGAGATTGAGAAAGCGCTTTTCCCACAAAGCCGCTGCGCAGCGGTCCCCTCTCCCCGCCCTGGTCCCCTGGCCGCGGAAGGAGTGTGGAGAGCCGCTGCGGACCCTTTAAGGGCCGAGAGGTGCGCGGTCTCTTTAAGGCAGGTCCCGGTGCTTTCTGTTTTCTGAAGGAAGTGACGGGGGGGTGGGATTGAATGAAAAGTGCAAAACAGAGTCTCTAAGTGCTGGGTCGGGGGCCTCGAGAGCCGCGAGAGCGCCGCGTCCACCCCGGAGCCGCCTGGGTTACGCCGCGGAGCACAGCCCATGTGAGTGTACGCCACCCCACTGGTGACCCGCGTCTGAGACCCTCGGGGAGCCACTCCCGGGCGCCTTCAACTAGCCATCAACTTCGAGCGAAGTTTGGCAACGCCTCTCGCCGCCTGCACGCCGAGTGCCGGAGCTGAGGAGGGCGGCGGTGGCCCACGGGGATGTGCCCACCCGGCTCCCGCGGAGTCCCCAAGGCGTCCCGCGCGCTGCTGTTGCTGCCGCTACTTGTGTGGCTATTGGGGACGCCGCGCGGCGTGGGCGCGGGGGCGAGCCAGCGGGCAGAGCTGCGGGTGCGCGTGCGGTTGCCCGAAGGCCAGGTGACAGAGGAGAGCCTGCAGGCGGACAGCGACAACGACAGCATCATTCTCGAGCTGCGCAAGCCCGACGGCACCCTCGTCTCCTTCATTGCCGACTTCAGGAAGGTGAGGCACCCTCACTCTCCAGGATGGGACCTTCTAGCCAGAGTGCCCGAGATCTCTGTCGCACTCAGGCCTGCAGACAGAAGACTGGGGCCAGGAGAAGGATGAGAAGGACGTGACTTACCCAAGGTCACGCCGGGCCCTTCTCTACACCTCTTTGCCTAGCTCCCCAGGGCCCAGCCCCATCATTCTTCCCTAACTAACTCCTCTGCTACTCCCTCCCAAGCCCCCTTCCAGCCTTTCACCTCTTTGCTCAGGGTGCCTAGGCCCTGTCTCACACTCTCTGACCAGCCCTTTCCCCACTTCCTTTTCCAGCTTGCCCAGACCCTCCAGGTGCAGACCCTCCTTCAAAAGTCAACTTTAATGACCCTGACTTCCTCTTGGAGTAATTTCTGTATGCTCTTGCAGAAAAAATCCAAGGCTAGGAATGGGAGATCCAGGTTCTCACTGTGTGATCTAGGGCAAGTCCCTTTCCTTCTTTGGGCTTCCTTTCTCACCTCTGTGCGGGACAATGAAGTGTCTCTTGGCCTTGCAGCCCTGCCATCTTGCAGTGTGTGAACCATTTCCCCTTCTGTTTCACTTTCCTTGGCTTGGGGGACGGGGTTGTTGGGCCTAACTGATTTTCCCTGATCTCTCCCAAGCTGAGGAGAAGCTACCTCTCCTTTTTGGTCTGGAAAGTGGGGAAGCTTGCAGCAGGAGGACGTGGGGAGAGGCCTCAGATGAGGTCCCCATGCTCTAAGATGCCACTTCTTATCCTGCCTGAAAGGGGAGCTGGCCAGCCCCCACAGTTTGGCCCAGATCGTGGGAGGGGAGCAGAGACCAGCCTCTACTTCAGTGTGTGTGTATGTTGTGGAGAGAACCAGAAGGTGGACCTGGCCCCTGAGGTTGGAGGGAGTAGAGAGTAGAGTGTTGAGGGTTTATCAGCAAATGGGCCTGGAGGAGTGGCGAGTGACTAACAGTGACCCAGCGGCAGGAATCCTGGAGGAAAAGAGGATAGGTGAAGTGTAAGTGCCCACAGGGAGTCTCCTGATCTCCTATACCCCATCCCCTACCCCTGTCCTGATAAAAAGAAGCCTGGTGAGGCTCTCTTTCTGGGGTTGTGAAGAGATGAGGCCTATTAGCTAGGCAGCTGGAGAAGGCCAGGACTGTGCGACCCTTGCCTGAGCCACCTCTCTCTTCTCCTTAGAGTCTGAGAACTTGAGAGGAGACAGGGCAGATTTGGGGAGGTAGCTTGGGACCCGGCAAAATTGCCATAGATAGAATGGGGGACAGAGATCCAGAGGACAGTGGGAGAGGACTTGACTGCTGATCTGTCTCAGGAATACTGAGTTGTCATTGACATGGGACATAGGTAGACATAAGGGGTGAGGTAAGGGTGAGTGGTCACAGTCGGAAAGACTTTGTGGTCCTTCCTTACTCAACAGGCCCCAGCCAGGTTCTTAGATTCAGATAGGGCCAGGTCAGTTTGTATGTGGCAAGGGGGAAGCTGATGGGAACAGAATACCTCCTGTTTTCCCACTTAAACTCCAGGGGAATTTTGTCAAGTGTGTTCTTTTCCCAGAAAATCCAAATAGTGGCTGCATCCCTCAGGAGGCAGCTATCGAATCTTCCCCTCTAACATTCCATTGAAGCCCTTTGCCCTTGAGAGTGAGCCTCCAGCCGGGCTGAGCCTCCAACCTTCCTGCCCACTGCCCATTTTTCTATGGATTGTATCCCTGGAGAGAGACTCCCCTATCCCTGGGACCTCTCCAGCAGCCAAGGCTGTGGTTGGGACATCAGTGAAAGAGGCAGCAGGTAGAGCTAAGTTTTTACAGCCCCTAGGTGCAGCATGAAATATTTATTGCTCTACCCTGAGGGCAAGGAGAGAGGAGAGCTCAGGAGGTAGTGGGGTGGAGGACTGAGGATTGGGGCTGAAGGTGTAGTGGGAGGGCCGACTGCCCAGTTAGGTATTCCATTTGTTGCTGATTGTAAGAACCCCATTTTAATTTCCATAGCAGTTCAAACCTCCACCCAGATTTCTAAAGTCTGCTTTTCAGGTTAGCCTCTGACCCAGAAGCTGCCATTTCACACCCGCCCCTGGCATCTCTAATTTCATAAGCAAGGGCAGGAATTGGGAGTGGAAGGCACAGAAAGAACCAACTCTCCAAAGTCCCCTCCAGCTCTGAGTTTCTCAGACTGGGGCCGGGTAGAGCTGGCAAACGCCGAGGTGTGGTAGAATAGCCTTCCCTCCCAACCCAATCCAAATCTTTCTGGGGTGGATCTCTCTGGTTGCCCAGTCAGTTCTCAGGCCTCAGGCCTCAAAGTCTTTGGTAGGTTTCCACAAGAAGGTTCTATCTCGAAGTAATGATATTTTCTGTAGGAAAAGGCCTGCATGTGTTTTTTTGTTTGTTTTGTGTACCAAATCCATTTGGATTGGTTTGGGAAAAGTCCTTAGTCTGCTTGGGAATAGGGACATTTGCCATTTCAGCACCTTTGGGAGATAGTCCAGAGACAGACCTGATTTAACCCTGGGAAAAATTCTTGATCTCTGCAAATCTTCGGTTCTTTATCTGCAAAATGGGGATAATAATAGTACCAATTCCATGGTTATGGTGAGAACTAAACAGGAATACATGCAAAATACTATGTGTCAGCTATTGTGCTACGTGCTCAAGAAATGGAAGCCATTAACTTTTTAAATTGTGGCTCACATAGCATCTTAGCATGGACCCTCCCTGCTAAGCTTAGGCTCAAAGAGGTTGACTGATGGACTCAAAGTCACACATCAAGTCTACACTGAGCCTGTAGGAGCCTCGAGTCCCTCACAGTAACCTTCTCTTTTAAGTGCCATGCATTAGAGTTTTTCTGAGAAACAAACAATAGAAACACATAGAAGCAGAAACGCACACACATATATAGATATATAGAAAGAAATTTATTATGAGGGATTGGGTCCCACAATTATAGAAGCTGAGAAGTTCCTCTATTTGCCATCTGCAAGCTGGAAACCCAGGAAAACCATTGGTGTGGTTCCATTCCAGTCTGAGTGGCAAGGCCTGAGAACACCAATGTCTGAGGGTAGGAGAAGATGGTGTCCCAGCTCAAGCAGAGAGAGCAAATTCCGCCTTCCTTTCCACCTTTTTGTTGTATTTACACCCTCAATAGACTGGAGGACTGCCCACCCACTTTGGTGAGGGCTATCTTTACTCACTCTGCTGATTCAAATGCTAATCTCATCTAGAAACAGCCTCATAGATACACCCAGAAAATAATGTTTTACCAGCTCTCTAGGCATCCCTTAACCAAGTCAAATAGACACATAAAATTAACCATCACACTCCAAAATTGCTGGTCAGTCCCTTTGTTGTGACATTCTACACGGGGCAGCATTGAGGCCCTTGTGCTGTGTGCATTGCAACCTTCTGTTTGGCCAGTTTCACCCACCACCTAGCCCCCTTTCTATGCCCCCTCCCAGCCTCAGTGTTTGCCTCTGCCAAGAGCAGGCTTCCAACAGGGTCTGCCTCTCACACTGCTACACTGGACCTGAAGCTGGTGACACAGTGACAGTAATTGATTAGACTTCTGTAGGACACATATCCTGGAGCCGAGGCGAAGATTACAACTCCACTAGTAGCTTGGAGCTATCAAATGGCCATTGTGCATTATTACTGCAAGTCTTGCCCAAAGGCTGCTGACCATCAGGCAGATCGAGCTGTGGCTCTAGAAGACATGCCATAGCTCAGGGGCTTTCAAACTTTGCTGCACATTAAAATTACTTGGGGCGCTCTGGAAAATCCTGATGCCTGGGCTGCTATCTATACCAACTAACTCAGAATGTCTGAGGGTGGGAGCCAGGCAGCAGTATTTTTTAAAGAGATCCAGGTGATTCCAGTGCGCAGTGAAGTTTGGGAACCACTGGCTTAGCTGCTCCAGGAAAGAGGAAGGGACTTGGAAGAACTACCAGGTTAGACTGTCAAATGAAGGTAGAGCCCAAACTCAGTCACCTATTTGAAGCCTATCATTCTACCAACAATAACCCTAATGTGTTTAAGCAGCATATATTTAGGCCTAATTCTACATGCCTTCAGTACAGAACTGCAATTCATACACATACTCAATAGTCAATGCTCTTCTTTATAATCCAAATTCTATATATGTAATTATACCCATATGTACATTCTCACTGGGCATATCTAATAGTGGGCATGTCACTATCCCCAGTCTCTAACCTGGCTTTTTGTGTGGTAGCCTTCTTGGTCTTTCTCTCCATGGCTGCTGTCCCTATGTAAGTTCTCTTTACCTTTGTCCCCCAGTCTGAGTCTCCAAAAGCTGGGAGAGGGATGAGTCATGTTTCAGGCATGGTTTGGTGCTGACCAGATGGGGAGGGTGGGGCCGAAAAATATGAGAGTCATGTGCAACTGCTTCAAGGTGGTGGGTACAACAGGAGCAAGGAGGAAGGAGCTACAGACTCCAAAAGGGTAGATGGAGGGGATTGTGAGGGCTGTGGGCTGGAGCTATGAAAGTGCAGCTATATGGCGGTATGAGTCAACTCAAGGTCACTCTGAAGGACCCAAGGAAATTGGAACTCGAGCCCTTCCCTGGGCACTGATGATTGAGTGGGAACCAGATAAAGGAACAGTACAGAGAGTGCCAGAGTCCCTGCCTTGGGGGCTCCTGATGTGGGGAGCAACATAGGAAGCTGCATGGCTGTGAGATACAGTCAGTGAAGATGTGGAATGTGCAGATGGCTACATTGCTGCCTGAGGTTGTTTATTCTAATGGGATATCACATGACATGGATGTCAGGCAGGAGAACCTTTTAGAGCCCAGTCTCCCCCTACCCTGTCTATGTTAGGTCCATGTCTGTGCAACCTAACATAGGTTTTGAGGCATGTGATGGATAGAATGTCTTTTGCGGGGAACAGAGGGCAGTACGAGGTGCTTTCAAGAGAAGCCCAACTTTTTGAGAGTCCAGAGCATTTCCTCACAGTAGTTTATGAGAAGTCACGGGGAGGAATGACCTGGCTCGTATCCATGTAAGAGCAGTCCCTGTGCCATGTATGATAAATTCCTCCATGGATCAGGGATCAGCAGTCCTGCCCAGAGGTTCAGATGTGCTCCCTGGAGGTTGGCTAACAGCTCCCACTTCTGAATGCCTATGTCTAGGTGGAGTCCTAGCAAAAGATCTGGATTAGATAGTGAAAACTGCCACCTGGGAACAAGTGAGTAGCCTCCTAGAAAGAAGGTAGGGAGAGATAGAAGTGAGGTTCTTCTCTACTAGATTTCCCAAGCTCCAGAGAGTTGGTGGTGGTGATGGTGGAGGAAGAGGAAAAGCTCAGGACAGACTCCTCTTCCACAGGAAGACAGAAGGTCCAGCCTTGAGATGAGAATTGTGTATATCTGGATCTCACACTTGAAGGGTCATTCATGTCACACAGTTAGTTGCTGTCACAGACCTGGCCTCATTTGATCCTCACCACTGCATCATGAGGCAGATATTGCCTCTATTTTGCAGATGTGCAAGCTGAGGCTCAGAGCTATGAAGTGACTTTGACAAGATCCAATAGCTAACAGTACAGGATTAGGGCCCAGAGATCCTCCCACTGTATCCCAGTTGACTGTGTATACTGTGGCATTTAAGTGGGCTCCTTCCAGAAGGCTTAAGAAACCTAAATAGAGTAGGGGAAAAGGAAGAAAGAGGCTGAAAAAAGCCTTGGTGCAGAGGAACAAATCCACAGAGAAACCCTCCCCTATACACACTTGTGCCACAAACTCGTAACTCCCAGTGAATTTTGAGTATTGACCCCTTAGCAGCTTTGTGCCCGAGACTCTTTCCTCCCTAACTCCTTCTTCTCAAGGAGATGGGGGGCAGGGTTGAGGGGACCATTTTTAAAAGGTCTCACAGATACTACTGAGCACTCACTGTGTGAGTTGACAAGCTGTGTGACTTGACAAGTCACTTAACCTCTCTGAGCCCCAGGCTCAGACATGACAGGAACACAACAGGGGCAATAGTATGGTGCTTGCAGGCTTTTCACTTGAAAAGTGAATAAGAGGCCTTTGCAAAGCAAAAGCCAGTGTAGGCGTGTGCAAAATGAGATGGTGGTGCCAGCCAGGTCCAGACAGGGCCCTCCTCCCCTGCTCTCTTAAGCAGATTGTTCCAGCTCCTTTTTTTCTGCTCTGGGGACCAAAGCATCATTAGGAACTTCCATCCTTTAAGTTGGCAAAATGTTTAAGTGGCTGCCCCTGGGGATTCTGTTAAAGGGCAGGAAGCAAGGGAGGTGTTGGGGCTGGGAATCTCAATGAGAGGGAGCCGTGAGCCCCATCTTAGGAGCCCTGAGTCAGCGGGACAGTGGGGCGCAGAATACCCACATAAAGCCTCACATTGTTCCTGGGGCAGTCAGGACAGTGGTGACCTTTGTGATTTGGCTGACAGAGCACTAGGGGCTGGGGGAGGAGAGGGGTGGGGGTGGAAGGCACTGCTCCAGGCTGGTGGTTGCACTAATGCCCTGTAACAAGAAGCCTCTGTCCCAGGCCTAGTGCTGAGAGTGTACAGACATCTTGAATGGGCACTAGCCTGGGGATGTGCTTGGCCAGCTTTGGGTTGACTCCATCTACCCCTGTTTTTGCTCAAGGAGACTGGGCACACCAGCCAAGGTGCTCCTGTGTCTGCCACATGGCAGGCAGCATGGGGTTAGGAAGACATTAATTCCTGGATTACTCTCCAGGCCGACCCCTTTCTTCTCCAGCCCAATGAAGCTGGCCCCTCTCTAGTCATAAAGCAGTTCCAGCCAGGAGCAGAGGAATAAATATTTAGATTGGCTCAGCCTGGGCCTCAGAATCACACACTCTGGTGTGATGGGAAGGAGACCAAAATGGCAGAGGGAACTCCTAGGAGAGAGTGCCAGCTGTCCAAGAGCAAGGAGGAATTGAGGAGTGGCTGGGGGGCAAGTTGCTTCATGAGAACCCTGGAGAGGTGGCTTCCAACCTGGGCTGTACAACCACTGTAGTACAGTGGTGGGTTGGGAAAGGGGCATTGAGGAAAGAGGCAATGCCTCCATCCTGGCCCCTTTAGTTTTCGGCTTCCCTAAGGTGGAAGGCTAGATGGACAGCAAGGTCTGAGACAGGAGAGCCTCACTACCCCACTATCTAGAGTGGGCTCTCTGGAGAAGGGTATGTAGAGAGTGGGGAGGTAGCTGGGAGATGGTGATAGGGAAGGCAGCAGGGAGTGGGAGGGCATGAAGGGGTAGAGAAAGAGGAGATTTGCTAGGCTGGAGGTGCAGTATTGAGCCTATGAGAGGATGTGTGTGAAGCAGTGTCAGGAGAGATGCTACATATGAGGGTGTGTATGACTGACTGAAGGGAAGTGCATGTGAGGGGGTTGTTAGACTGGTGAGAACGGGTGTGTGTGAGATGGAGCATGAGATGCTATGTATGAGACTGGGGGAATTCAGTGAGGGAGAGAGGGTGTGGGAAATCAAGTGAGAAGATAGGTTTGTGAGACTGTCTATGAGAGATGTTGCATATGACTCTGAGAAAAAGGGGTGAGGTAGAGGCTCCATGGGAGAGACTGTGAAAGAGGAAATGTGTTCATATGAGCAAGTGTGTATGAAGGAGAATGAGAATGTGCAACTGAGCCAGTGTTAGCCTGGGGCAGGAGAAAGCTTTGAGAGAGCCTGGGTGCCACTGGTGAGAGATTGGGAGCAACTGTGTGCAAAAGAAATACTGAGAAACAGCAAGAATGTGTGAAAGATTATGGACATGTGGCCTATGAATGGGGAAAGCAGATGTATGTCTGTATGTATCAGTTAAGATTTGACTTGGCTGCAAGTAACACAAAACCCCAACAGGGACTAAAGAAAAAGAGTTCATTTCCCTCTTTCTAGTCTTATCTAAGGCTGGAAATTGGCAGTTGGCTAGTGTGACAGCTCCACAATCACCAGAGTTCCAGCAAGCTCTGTCTGTGGTCTTGCCTCTAATCCTCAACATTAAGCTTTACCTGGGGACTCTCCCCATCTAGGAAAACCACATCAGGAGCCTGGCACAGAATACCTATTGTTAAAATGCAGAGGGCTAGGCCCCCTGTTTTTCTCAGAGCAGGTCTTTACTGCCTCTTAGGTGTTCACCTGGAGCCCCAGTATAGCTGAACCAAAGCAGTCTTCTTTCTGTGGGATACAGTGGATCTCAAAAAAAAAAACATGGCAGGGAATGGACACAGAGAAAGGTAGACTATCTGAACAAGGGTTAAGGGGCAAGCTTGGAAGAGCAGAAAGGTCACTGGACTGAGTCAGGAGAGCTGGGCTTCAGCTTCTGCCCCTGCGGCTGTGTGACTTGTGAAGGTCACGTCTCCCGCTGAACCTCACTGGATCATGAATTTTGATCATATGCACAGTGGCACAGCACTATTAAGGTTTCTCATTCAGCTCTAAACCACAGACCTGTTCATGTCACATCCAGGCTCAAAACCCACTGATGACATCCATTGATCTATTAGATTAAGCTCAGACACCTTGGCTGGTCTTGTGCTTTGCCCTTCTTGCCAGCCTCTTCTTTCAGCCACTCATTGCCCTCCCCTATATTCCTTCCCCATCCTATGTACATCCCATCACTTTTCTCAGAACTCTTTCATGCTCTTATTTGTTCACTCATTTCTTTGCCTATTCATTATCAGATACTTATCGAGTTCCTGCTGTGTTTTTAGAGATGGGGATACACTGAAAATAAGATACTATTCCAGTTTCAAGGAGTTGAGTTTGGAAGGAAAGACAAGTAAAGCAATCTTTGCAAACACAATGGGATTGGTGCTATAGAGGTCAGGGGTTGAGCCTCTGCTGGAGGGTTGGTTGAGGGCAGCGTTGGGAGGACAGGTAGAGGTGACGCATTTGAACTGAGTCTTGAAGCATGGTAGGCAGATCTCCATGCAGGACATCCCCAGCAGAGGAGTCAGCTCATGAAAGACACATGGCATTGCTCATTCTGGGAACCACCAGCTTTTTGATTCCATGCTCAGGGAGTACAAGAGGAGTTATTTGCAGAGATTCGGATGCCAGCCTCTGGAGGGTACACTTTATGGAGAGGACAGAAGGAGCCTTTGAAGGGAATTGGGCAAATCAGATGACAGTAGAATGGAGGGATGGATTGGGTGGGGGCATTGAGACCCTCATACCTTCCTATCTTCTGTAAATGTTTTTCTCTCTTTGCTAGAAAGCCCCTCATCCTTTGACTGTCAAGGACCACTGAAATGTCCTTCACTGTGGGCAGCCTTTCCTTCCTCCCCCACTTCAAGCCTCATCATCAAGGGGACAACAAACATTCCTCCATCCATCTTTTGCTCCATGGCACTTAGCATAAAACTTAACCCTAGGCCTATCATAATGCACTGACTTTGGCTGTAAGAGGTCTGGCTCCCCATGAGCCTCTTGAAGACAGGTGTCTTTGCCATAGTCTTGCCCACCCCACTGCCCAGCCTAATGGCTGTGAAGGCCCTTCCCCAGGTAATGCTAATCAGTGCTTTCCCACTGATTTGCTGATTATCTGCAAGCCCCAGAGCAGTCACCTGACCTCTGTGGGTCTCAGGTGCATCTCTAAGAGAAAAATCTTTACTCCTGCCTCTGCAGGTCTAGAATAAATCACAGCTGGAGCAAGGCCATGGGTTGCAACAATGACAGAGAAATTTAAAGAGGTCAGCTCACAATGTTTTGAAACCTTTCATTCAGTTTCTCCTCTCAAAAATCCCTTGAGGTAGGTACTATTAGTTTAAGTCATTTCACACATGTGGAAACTAAGGTGCAGAGAGATTAAGTAAATCCCTAAGGTTATGTGGCTAGTGTCAGCAAAACCAGGGTTTGAGTGCAGGTAGTACTGGCTCCAGAGCCTTTGTTCTTAACTGCTGTGCTCTCCTAGAACGTACCTACTCTGTTCCTTACTAAAAACCACAGAGGACTTTAGCAGATGCTCTCTCTCTCCATGGCACATTTTCTACACCCTCTGCATGGCCAAGAATTCATCCCTGCTACTACGTTCCACTTCTTTCTGGTGGCATGCTCCTGGTGGGCTGCAGGTTCTGAAAACTCATAGGAAAAGGAGCCTTGTAGAAACCTCCCATCTTGGGAGCCTAGCCTTAGTCCTAGTTCTTTGAAGCTTGCTTCCAGTCCCCTGCCATTGGCTCTTCCCCAGCTATGCCACCTGTCTTGGGCAGTAGCCCACATCCAGGTAAATCATCCCAGGGCAGAAAGTGAGGGGAAGCCAAAAAGCCAGGCTTCCCTCTGGGCTGGGCTCAGCTTCTGGCCAGATGTTTCCTGAAGCAGGGGAGCCTCTTCCCCTCCCCTTCTGTGCTAGAGATAAAGGGGCCCCTGGAACCTTAGTAGTGAGTCTGAGGTGTAGGGAGTAAAAAGTAGTAGGGATAACTGTCAGGACGGTAGAGCCAAAGAGATCCAGAAACTAGGGCTGCCCATTCCCTCTCAGGGGTCAGCTTGGAGAATATAGGTTTTCTGGAGAAACAGGACTAAGAAGACTGGAGAATTCAGGGTTTAAAGAGACTCGGCATGACAGACAGACAGCAGGTTAGAAGGATGTCCTGCCTCATCTTACTCTGATATTTGTGTCAGATGCTGTTGTTCTTAGTCATGTGGAACCGTACATGGGAGCTGCCACATTCCCCCAGCAGGTCTCAGAGGACTCACAGACCACCACTGGATGGATGGGCAAAGCTGGAAGAGGGATCTCACCCCAGCTCTGCCACTCACAAGCTCTGTGGCCGAAGGCAGACCACACTACCTCTGTGGGCCTGAGCTTCAGTTTCTTTAGCTGGGTATCGAGGGAATTGAACTAGTTGATCTAGGAGGCAATTAAATATTATGGTTAAGAGCCCGGACTTTGGAGTCAGACTGCCTGGGTTCGAATTCCCATTACATTTTCTCTTGGTCCCATGACCTTGAGCAAGTTACCCATTCCAAACTTGGTAGTAATCATAGTTACCACCTCCTGTTGTAAAGACTTTAAAAGGGACAATATATCCTTTTTGACTCATTGTAACAATGACTCGTCCCTTCTAGGTTATAAACTTCAATAAATCTTTGTCCTACACAAATAAATAGGAGATGCAGAGGAAATCTCCTAGCTCAATGAGAAATCCTTATTCCCTCTCTTCATCCCCAGTTTCTACTGTGTTAGCATTCTGTTGTTATTTAATATAGATGCAGGGGAGAAACTCAAATTTCTTTCATCCTCTGGTCTGGTCCAAGAATTCAAATAAATGCTTTCTATTATTGGTGGGCAGGTGATGTACCCAAACAATGAGACTACCAACAGCCATAAGACTGTAGGGTATTGCACGTTCTTGTGGCATTGGAGAAGATGCTGTGAATATTCCAGATAGGATTCTTTTAAAGGATCATTGCTGATAATACCCTCGGAAGGGAAGTCCGGTATCAAATCTCACCTGGCAGGAATTGAGCCTGGAATAGAAAGTACATAAGTATGGCCAGCCTCCATTCTCTCCTTAGCTGACCCAAGGGAATGGAAAATCAGATAGCCCAGGCTAGTGGAGCAAGGAGGTTCCAGCCTTGTGGCCCAAGAATGGATTTCCTATTGAGAGGAACCTGGGGTTAACTCAAGCTCTGATTCACCTTCCCCACAAGTCTGGAATCATAAGGAACCCAGTGGAACCTTTCTCACCAGCTGGGCTTCAGTTTCCCTTTCCACACTATTGGTGGTAAAATCTCCCCATACACTCCTACAGCTCATTGTTCCAGAGATCATTTATAGTAAAAGGAGGAGAAACATCTTAATAAAATCAGAGGACTTCAGTGCATGGAGATTTATGGAGTAACAGCCCTCATTTGTTCAGATCACCTGTGACATTTGCGATTACCTGCAATGATGCTGATCACCACAGCTAGCACTTACAGAGCACTTACTCTGGGCAGGCATTCTTCTGTGCCCTCCACAATAACTCATTTAGTCTTTACCACAACCCTGCCAGGTAAATGCGTTATCATCTCCATTTTATAAATATGGCTTAGAGAAGCTGGAAGATATGCCTGGGTGCTGGCTAATACATTACAGAGTTGGGGTGGAAACATGGGACCTCACTTCCTGTCCTGGGAACCCAAGGTGGACCCTAAACCCCATTCTCAGAGCACTTATACTCTAGCAGGCATACAGTGAGCACTCACTGAATGGAGGCTCTCTTAGTAAGTGAGGACATATGTATGTTGAAAGGTGAATACCTACACAGGGCTTTATACTCTCAGTGCCAGTGCAGAGCCATTGGAGTTCCTAGAAGAGAACCATCATTGTCACTAGGGTACCTCCTAGGCAGGGGAGTCTTGACAGATTCAGACCACTTCTGATTGAGACCTGCTAACTTCTCACTGGGAGCAGTTAGGCAAGGTGCAGAGATGGGTGAGAGCAGGGGGGCATCTCAGGTACAGGTGGGTTGGAGCACAGGGTTCCAGCAGTCTGATTGGGAAGGGGACACCATCCCATGGCCCTTCTGCCCCTCTCTTGCCTCCTTCATTCATGCAGTGAGTCAGTAACAGGAAGGAGCCTTTGGCCTGCTGGTGATGCCATTAGTAACCCTGTGGGGAAAGGGGAACCATCCCAGGTCCCTTAGGCCGGAAGGCAGCAACAGCTGCAGCCAGCTTGTGCATTGTCTGCCCTTAACCCCATTCTGCCTCTACAACTTCCATTTGAGATAGGGTGGCCAGGAGCTTGGCTGATCAGAATTCTGCAGGGCATTTTGAAGAGCTCTAATTTCTAGGCCTTTCCCAAAACCTACTGAATAAAAATGTCAGAGAGAGAAACTCTGGAATCTGTACTTGTAAAAAGTATAGCCTTTCCCCCATGAGGTCCTGGCCAGGTAATCATAGGGGTCCTGACCCACCCCAATCAAAGTGACACAGGGGTGTCACCAAGAGGAAGTATCAGCTATGAATGAACCAGGTGCCAAAAAGGGATGCTACTTGTTTCGAGATGAGGTTCTGTACATCTAAACAGTTGTTTTGAAAAACTTTCTAGCAGTTCATTATGTGTGTTTTCCAGCAGGCTCTGGAATATCTGGGATATGTTCTTTCTTTTAAGTCACAGTTTAAAAATTCCTAGACCAGCGGGAGGGAAGTATTGCAGGGCAGTGTGTAGGCATGTGTCTGCTCCAGGGCCTGAGCTAAGCACTGACTGGGCTCGTGGGAAGGTCCCACTCCCCTCCATCTTTCTGCCCTTTTCCATCAGTATGTGAAGATCTTCCGGGCCCTGATCTTGGGGGAGCTGGAAAAAGGTCAGAGTCAGTTCCAGGCCCTCTGCTTTGTCACCCGGCTTCACCACAATGAGATCATCCCCAGTGAGGCCATGGCCAAGCTTCGACAGGTGAGTGCCTGCCCTGGGCCCGCCTTGGCCCAGCTTCTGCCCCAGAGCCCCTATTGCTGCAGCTAGACTGGCCCCAAAGTAAATCTCCCACCCAGCACCTGACCCGCCCTCATCCCTTGTACCCCACTCTCACCCTATAGTCCTGAAGTGATTTTGCCCCAGGCCAAATCCTACCCCATTGCTCCAGATCCCTAATCTGCACGGAATCCCCAACTCCTATATTCCTCAAGTCCCCTAATCTCAGCTTCTCCCCATTTATGATGGAAGCCAGGGGCTTGGACTCCGAAGTTGGATCTGCCTTCAGACCCAGAGCCATCCTCATTATCCTAGTGACATGGGATAAGTTACCACACCTTCAAAACCTCTATTTTCTTAATGAGAAATGGTTATAGCAAGAATTAAATGAGATGATGTGTATAAGTGTTCAGTGCAGTGTTCAAAGCACTTCAGCCTGTCAACCTGCTCCCATTCTCTTTCTGGACCCTGGGCCTCTCCTCAGCCTCATCTTAATTCCCTAAACTATCCAGCAGGGCCTACCATAGGCCCCTCCCCTCGTGCTCGCCCTTCCCAGAGATACTCAGTTCTCTGAATTCTGGAAAGTGTGGTCCCCCAGGTCTCATTTAACCTGGGACGGCTTGCCTGGCCTGCCTACTTTTAACACCCTCCTTCACCGCCTGTCTCCCCCCCAACCTCCCCTGCCACACACGCACAGAACAACATATCAGAATTCTCCATCAGGCTACAGAGGACAGCACAGTGGCCAGCTGAAAAGGCTTGACTACACTCTGGGTATTACTTTCTCTGCTAGTTGGAGCGTGGGCTGGGTAGCCAGCCCTTGACTACCACCAAGCAGATGGCTCCCAGGTTCTAAAGATAACCATCCTGAGCTTGTCTGATCGGGGAAAATGGGCAGGGAACATTCTGAGACCATGTGGGAGTGGCTCTTGTACTCCACACAGAAAAATCCACGGGCAGTGCGTCAACCTGAGGAGGTACGGGGCCTGGAGCACCTGCACATGGACATCGCTGTCAACTTCAGCCAGGGGGGCCTACTAAGCCCCCATCTTCGTAATGTGTGTGCCGAGGCCGTGGACGCCATCTACACACGCCAAGAGGACGTCTGGTTCTGGCTGCAGCAAGGTCAGCGGGGTGCTGTCCACTGCTGTATCACATCAAATATGATAGATATGAGATGTGAGAGTTGAGGAGAGGGACATCTAAACTAGGCCAGGATTGATTAGGGAAGTGATGCCTGTGTGGCTCTTCAATGAGAGGAGTTAGCCAGGTGAAATGACCCATTCCAGGAAGGGACACCCAGAACTGTGACTCTGCTGGGCCCTGTGGAAGGAGATTCCCCGGCAACTCCCACCTTATCCCTGACTTTAGTGAGAGTGGAGATGGGACCTTCTGTCATGTGATGGGGGCACAGGCACAAGGGTCTGGGTGGGGCCCAAAGATACCCATGCCTACCTGCCCACCTTTTAGAAATCAGCTCCTCTCCTTTCCTTCACACCTTCCCTGGTACCAGCATCTCTCCCCCAAGAAGCTCGAGGCCTCCTCTCATCTTTGCATGATCTTTGACTTTCTGGCCCATGTGACCTCACTGCTGGGCTATCTTCTTAGTACTTTTCCCAGGGCTGTCCTCAGGTCCTCTGTAGAAAGGACAGGGAGATGTCACCATTCCAACTCCAGGTCTCTGGTCCCTCTGCTCAGCTAGCTGCAAACTAGAGAAATGCCTGCCCAGGGTAGCACTGGATTTAGAAATGCCCAACGGAGCTGTGGTCACACCCTCCACACACATACCCCTTCCCAGTGGGCTCTACCCCAAACTGAGGTACAAGCTTGATACTGTCCCCCAGGGGCTGGTCCCTCCTGTGACCACTGATCCAAGCCAGGGCCTAGGTCCCTGTTGTCTCCCCCAGCAACTCTCATGTGCACACTCCCATCTACCCCACTCCCTGGCCATCCTGACTTCCCAGTGTGTTTGTGCTAGCCCTTCCTCAGCTGGCCCTACTCAGATATCATTTCCTTTGAGAAGCTTTCCTTGATTTCCTACTTATTCCCCCACCACACACTTCTATTCCATCACAATCCAGTATAGTAATGTTTTTAAGTGTAGGGTGGCAGTATGGCTAAGCAAAGGTCTTGAAGTCATATAGACCTGGGTTCTAGTCCTGACTTCACTATTTACTGTGTGATCGCAGCCAGACTGTTAAACTTCTCTATGCTGGTTTTCTCATCTGTAAGACAGGGATGAGAATACTTATAGTGGTAATGGATGCCTAAAGAAGCCATACAAGGAATGGCCCTGCCCCCTGGCTAGGGGAGCCCCTCACTCCTCTCCCCTCCTTGACTTTTGCCTCTCTCTCCCAGGTGTGGACAGCTCCATGTTCAAGGCTCTGCCCAAGGACACAGAGCAGGCTTTGCTGCCTCACTGCGGGCAGGTAGAGGACCTAGGGAAGCCCTGCGTCTGCCACTATGGCCTGAACCTGGCTTGGTACCCCTGCATGCTCAAGTACTGCCACAGCCATGACCGGCCAGTGCCCTACAAATGCGGCATCCGCAGCTGCCAGAAGAGCTACAACTTCAACTTCTATGTGCCCCAGAGGCAGCTGTGTCTCTGGGATGAGGATCCCTAGCCAGGCTGGGGTACAGGGGTGGGCCCCAGGAGGCTGCTCTGGGCTTACCACTCCTCCCCCAGCCCATTAGAGGATGTGACAATCCCCAATGAGGCCTTATTTCCCTTCCCTTCACCTAATTCTGGAGCCTCTGGCCCCATCACTCATGACTGTGAAAATAGATGTGGCATAGCAGGGGTTAACTTATGAAGGCAGCTCCCACTCCCACCCTGTGCCTTCCTTGAGGACAAGAGGAGAATGGGGTTCTCCACACTGCACCCCTCCCCTCAACGCCCCCTGAGGTGCTCTCTTTCAAGCAATGAAAATATCATGGCCTATGATTCTCCTATTTAACTCTTTGAAGGTTTAGACCCTAAAAGGTGTCTTTTCCTGTTATACTCACCTCCCCACACACAACCCCACGCCCAACCATCTGGAAGGAGCTGGCCCTTCTGCACCTTCAACTGTTCAACAAGGAGTGAGGATCATTGCCCCAGAGAGGAGGCTGTTGAGAAGGTTGCCACAGCCTCTATACCAGATCATTATGCCTTCTTCTTATCACTGGCCTCCGAAGTCCACATTGGGGCAGGTGGGGACCTCCCAGCTCTGAGACCACCTGTGCCTTCCCCAGAGCCGGATTTGGGACTTGGCCTCGAGAGCAGGCACTACCTTGTCCCCTCTAAACAGAAATGTTTGTAGGGTTCTGGGGCAGAGAGAGAGCATGAAGTATGAGGAAAACTTGAATCCCAGATATTGTAATGCAAAGTATTTATCATTTCTACCAGAAATAAAAGTTTAAATTTTTACTTGATGGACAGCTCTAGACTTGAAGTTCTCAGAGAACTTTTGGCCAATGCTGCCACCTGGTGTCAAGAGAATTGTGCCATACTCTATCAGTGAACAGTCTTGGGACAACTTCTAAAGCGAAAGCCCCCAACCTTTTTGGCACCAGGGTCTAGTGCTCCTATGAGAATCTAATGCCAGACGATCTGAGGTGAGCTGAGGCAGTGATGCTAACGCTGGGGAGCAGCTGCAAATACATATGAAGCCTTGCTTGCTTGCCTACCACTCACATTCTGCTGTATGGCCTGCATCTTAACAGGCCACCAACCAGTACTGGTCTGCAGCCTGGGGTTGGGGACCCCTGTTCCGAAGCACCTACTGTGTGCTCAGCCACTGTGTGGTGGGAGAGCATGTAGGTGCGGGGGATGTTACTAGGGAAGGATAAGACAAAATTTCTACGCTTAAGAAGACATACATGGATAAGCAAATCAGACAGTAGTAGACAGCATGAGATATGTTAAGTCAAGAGATAAGGTGAAAATTCTGGAACCAGACTTCTGGGTTGAAATCCTGAAATCCTTATTTGCTCTGCACTCTTGGGTCAAGTTACTTTGTCTCTGTGCCTCAGCTCTCTCAACTATAAAATGCTCTTAATTATGAGACTTAAGACATACATGTTAAGTGCCCAGCACACACTGAGTGTTCACTGTGTTAGCTATTATTATATAGTTACTATTAGTGAAAAAAGCAGACATTTTCTCATCTATAAACTTGAGACAACTAAACCAGACATCTCGAAGGCCTCCTCACTTCAAAAGTATCTTCCATTATAAAGAGGTTGTAATATGAAGTGCTGAGCCAGATGCTGGAGGACATCCAAGGAGGAGGAATATTCAAGCTGGATTTATTGCAGAAAGTTTCCTGGATGAGACGGGACATGGGTTGAGGCTAAAGGACGGTAAGAATTTGGCAAGGTGGAGGGGACTGTGTATTCAGGGCCTGGAAAATTCCTGGGGGTCCCATGGGGAGCCCAACCCCTTAGGAAATAGGGGACCGGGCAGAGTCTGATCCTTCCTCACAAGCCTTGGAGAGGGAAAGGGGCTTGCAGGGCAGTCCCCATTACTCTGCTTCCCAGCACTCCCAGAACAGTCTGCTTCTGCCTGTTGAACCAGTGTAGGCCAGAGGGTTGTGGTGGGAGCCAGGCTTGCTTTTCCATGGTCAAGTTAGGGGTCAGTAGAGAGACATCCTCTTCATGTGAGCATGCCCCTTTCTGAATCTGTTTACGAGAACCAGCTTTAGCCATGCTGGGGTTAGAGGAGGAAGGTGTTCCTCACCAAGCCCTTTCTTCCTTCCTCTCCTGCTCAATATGGGGCTTCAGTCCTAAGCTCCAACTCCTCCTCCAGGTAGGGGAGGTGATTACTTGGAGAAAGCAGCTCCTACCCTATGTGTCTGCCTTTATTGCTGGCATATACCTTCCTTACTCACTTCCAAATAACCAAAAATAATGCTTTTTTTTTTTTAAAAGTACTGTTTTTAAGAATTGGAGTGTTTTCTGATCTCCCTTGGGAGTGACTAGCACCTCCGAGCCTGCTTATTCCATGCAAGTAAGGGGGCTTCTGGACACTGTCACTATAGACCACTATGTCTGCCGTCCCTTCTTGGTCTCAGGGCATGGGGATGAGAATTAAGATCCCCTGAGATTTGAGCCTGACCCTACATGCAGATAAAGCCCACACCCACCATCATTCCAAACAACCCTCTTGAACTCCAACCCCATGCTGTCACGGTGCCTCCAATTCCACCATTACAATCACTTTTCTGCCAAGTAGTTTCAGCATTTCAGCATGCATAAGAATCCTTTGGGAGCTTGTTAAATAGATGTAGGTGGTTAGCTATTTGAAAAACACTGAGATAATGCTTTAATTTCCTCCGCAGGCCTTTGTGGATGTGTGAAAACACCTGTGAGGGGTAATCTACCTATAGTAAGTTCCTCATTTCTCTGGCACTTTAGGATTTACAAAGCGCCTTCACATAAATTAGCTCCATTGGCTCGTTGTAGTGATTTTGTGACATTTTATAGATGTGGCTAACCTATAAAATTGTGACTTACCTAAGGTCAAACAGTGCAGAGCTGGGATCCAACACCCTGCCTTCTTACTCCATGCACACTTACTAATCCAAATGGGCTTGTCAGAATGGCCAGCTGGAAGCTCAGCACAGTGCAACTACCAGAGAGAGGAAGGGTGGACAAGGAACAGTGAAAAGTGTGGAGTGCAAGCTAGGGCCAGTCCCGCAGTAGCAATCTTTGGGGAGGAGGGGTGGTGTCCAAAGCTTCCCTGGGACTAGTGTTGGAAGGAACAGGCTCTTGATTGGTCCTCTTTGGCAAGGTAAGCAAGGCTCTTGGGTGAGAGACCAAAAGTCCAGACCCTGCCATTGCCTCTTCAAGCCAGAAGAGATACAAGTGGTGCCATGCGTCTCCTGGCAGGATCACCCCAGCCTGGACTGGGCTTTACTGTACTTTCTGCGGGTTTTCTTTGGGTTCCTTCCATGCAATGTTATTAGCCAAAATAAGTTTTAGATGGGAGAATTGTAGGGCCCCACAGTTGAGGCATCTCTACCTAGGGTTTTCACAAGACCTGGATGTGGTGGGTGGAGTTTCTGAGGAGTCTGGCAAAAAAATTGGGCAAGGACCTCTCCCAAGAAGCAAAGCTTGAGGCTAACAATGCAGGTGATACATGTGAGGTATGTGGAGGCCGGCCTAGCCCCAGCTCTATGTGATCTGGATAAGTCACCCTCCCCCCACACACAGGCCCCCAGTTCCCTCATCCATTAAGAGAGAGGGCCTTGCTAGATCACCTCTAAGTTCTTCCCTGACACTGACATTCAATGTATAATTGCTGTCTGGCATTCTACCTCAGATTATTAGCGACTTGGCTACTGATAGACAATTGAATTGTTTACTGTTAGTTGTTCTACAGCTATGCTGGTAAATGGTAAAAATTGAGAACTGCAATGGCCAGTATTTGGTAGGTATCATTATATTGCCCTCCAAATGGGGCTGTCTCAATTTATACTCTTACTAGTAGTGTACGAAAAGCCCTGTTCCCCCTACTTTGCTGTATCAGTAAGGGTTCTTCAGAGAAAAATGTGCGAGAGAGAGAGAGAGAGAGAGAGAGAGAGAGAGAGAGAGAGAGAGAGAGAGATTGAGAGAGAGAGAAGGGAGAGAGATTTTTAAAGATTTAGCTCAAGCAATTGGGGCTCTGGCAAGTCCAAGATTCTAGCAGGCTGGCAGCTTAGGCAAAAGTTGATATTGCAGTCTTGAGTCTGAAATCTGTAGGGCAGGCCAACAACTGGAAATTTAGACAGGATTTCTATGTTACAATCTTGAGGCAGAATTTCTTCTCTTTCAGGAAACCTCAGAGTTTTTGCCCTTAAGGCCTTCAACATATTGGATAAGGCCCATCCACATTGTCAAGGGTAATCTCCTTTATTTAAAGTCAACCGATTGTAGATGTTAACCCTATCTATGAAATACCTTGACAGCAACATCTAGACTAGTATTAGACCAAACAACTGGGCATCATAGCCTGGCTAAGCTGACATATAAAATTAGCTATACTGTTGCCATCACTTGCTATTATATCATAAATTGCCATTTTGACCATAAAAAATATACTATCTCTCATATTCATTTTAGGGTTTATTCTCAGATATCAGTTATTGACTATAGCCAGGTAATGGCTGTGCTGGTTATTCCCCCACTTGCCCCCACCCCAACTCCTACCCCATTCATTCTCCACCCTCCTCTGCCCTGCTCTGTGCCCATGGACACCAACCTCTACATCATCCCCACCTGGGCTCCTTCGCCTCTGGCTCGGCCAGTGAGAAGCACCAGAGATCTGAGGGCAGGATAAGAGAGACTTCAAGACATGCAATCCCCGCTCCTTGCTTCTTCAATTCTGAACTTCTGGCATTAGCTTCCTTTCCCCAAGGCTCCAGACCTCCTTGGGCTCCTGGACCACTGTTGCTCCTTTTGTGGATTGTGCCCACATCCCTTGAGGTGGTCAGCTCACTGCCTTGGCCCTGGCTCCTGTGTCATACTGGGAGAATGTTCTGACACCTAAGCAGAGAGAGGTAAGATGAAGCGACACTGCACTCATGGTTCCCACCTCTCCTACATTACAGGATGCAGAAACATCTCTATCCAACCTCCATCCATGCCTCCCTTTCAGGATTCCCACCTGTCATATGGTAGGAGAGATGTCCTTTCTCTTCTGACCCTGACCCCAGGGCTCTGAGTCCCAGCCTCTCCCCTTTCCTCTCTGGAGAAATTGTCCTTTCTCTTTCTTTTCTCTCTTTCTTGACTCTTTCCCATCAGCCCTGAAAATATTTAATCTTTCCCATCTAAAAAACAAAACAAAAATACCTCAAACCCAAGTCCCTTTCTACCTTTGCCCTACTTGTCCCTGTTCTTTCACAATGAAACTTCTTACCAGAGTCCTCTACCTCCCCAGCAATTCCCAACCTTGCAATCAGTAACAAGTCATCCATTACTGAAACTGGTAAACTATTTCCACCAAAATGAGGGCAAATTCAAAGTCCTCCTTGTAGAAATATCATCACCCTCATTTACCTATGTTTTTCCACCTCTTTGCTCTGTGATCTGGCCAGCCTGTACTGCTTGGGAGCCCCCAGTGTTCCACACACCCTCCTGCATATGCTGTTCCCTTTACTTGTATTGCTTATGCCTACTCTCACCTCCTTCCTCCTTGCTGGAGATCTCTTCTTAGATTTCCCTTCCTCTAAGAAGCCTTTCCTGATGCCCATGGCCAGATTTGCGTAAGGCATGCCCTGCAGCAGGCCCCCCATAGCACCCTCTATTTCCCTGTTAGAGTACATGCCACAGTGTGAGGGACTTGCCTGTTCAATGGTCTGCAAGCATTACCAGATTGTGAGCTTCCTAAGGGTGGGGACAACATATGGTCTCCATTCCATTCCCAGCTCCTGGCCTGATGCATAGCTCCAGTGGATACTCAATACATGCTCTGAATGGATGAATGAATGAATGGCCACTGACTTCCTACATGTGGGGGTATAGGATTGGCATGTACCTCAGAAGCTCCAGAGGGCAGTGTGGGAGGTAGGACATTTTAACCAGCAGACTGTCCAGCAATAGAAGAGACTGCCCAATAAGGCCAGGGGTCCTGTCCCTGTGTTGACTGGGCTGAGGCTGGCTGACTACAACTGGGATCCCATGGTAAAGTCTGGCCTTTGATGTGGAGCATGGACTAGAAGACCCAACAGCATTCTGAAGCTAAAAGTCAATATCTTCAGCTTGCCTGGAACTGGGGCCCTCACCTGTGGTTTCCCCAGACAAGGATGGACAGGAAATCACTACAAGATGGTGGTGAGACCTCTCCAGTCTTGCAGTAGAGATGCTCAAAACAGGATTACACACCCCTATCACCACAAGAGGGCACCTTAGGCTTAAGCTTGCCCTGAGCATGCAGGTAAATCAGGAGCTTTATCTGGTCTGAGGTAAGTTGGGAGAACCAGGAAAAGACTGACTGAAGCATAGCCCAATGGTGGCCCCAAGGTCAAAAAAGTTCATTAGAAAACAGTTGTTATGCTATTTTAAAATTAATACATATCATTATCTATTATTCAGAATCTTCAAGCACAAAATAGACAATGAGTTTGTGTATACTCTCCCTAGATGTGAGTGAAGGCTAGATACTAGATGGCGTGGAATGTTTGGGGTTGGGGGCTCAGCATTAGGGATATCAGAGGCAGGAAATAGCTTTGTATCCTGACTCCTCTGTCCTCTACAGTCTCATCCCCAGAAACAGCTTTATCCTGGTTCCCAGAGACCCTCTTACTTTATTACCCTGCTACTAACCCCCTCTACCCGCATCCTACAATGCTCCCCTTGGCAATGGTGCCCTAAGATGGACTCTGAGGTGTGATTTTAAAAGAGGCCTAGGAGTTCTTCTTGGCCTCTACCTGTTGTCCATCAGCTCTTTTGAGAAGCCTGAGCTTGGATTCATTCCCTGTGGTTGCCCCAAGGCAGAGAACTGACCACCACTATATGCCCCCACACTCTGGGCCCTACAGTCCATCTGACAGACAGGGAACTTGTTTCTTAGTGGTTTTCCAGGACGCCTTGCTCTCCACCCTTCTTCCAGCCTTGACAACTCAATCCAGCTGACATGACAGGAAATAAGAGTGAGCAGCAGGGCCTGCAGCCCAAAGGGCTATTTTCCTTTGCTGAGGTGGGAAACAAAGATGGGAACCCCCCTCCCTCCCCTGAGTACCTTTTCCAGGGCAATAACCCATTTCCAGCAATGTGTCTGAAGCTTGATTCCTAGGGATTTCTAGAAATGGAGCCTGTAGAGCTAGTGACTTCCTAGAGGTATAGCTAAGAGACTCAGATGTCACCTCCAGAGGACCAGAAGGACCTGGGAAGAGGTCCAAGTTGATAACAGTTTGGGGACCACAGAATCCTGGAGTAAGACTAGCTACTCCCTGAACAAGTCCTTTAGCTGTTGAGAGAGGGTGGGGAGGCAGGGAGAGAGTGTTTGCATTTTATTTGCATTTCATTTGCATTTGACTCTACTGATGTCCAAAGGCACTAAAATTTCCTGTCCTTGCTTCTTTTTCCCTTTCTTCCTCTCCCTTTTTAACCTCTAGGCAACCCCCTATTTCTTTCCTCTTCCCCACAATTTTCCCTCTTCCAGGCTAAACACAGATATGGAGTATTAGGCACAGGGGAGTGGTACCTTCCTCACCACCTCCCATCTGCCTAGAACTCAAAAAGCTGATTTCATGGAGACTATGAGTACTAGGGAGGAGAGAGGGATAAAGGGGTCTTTTGAGATTCTATTCCAGTTCATTTCGTTGAAATTATCACCAAGCAAGTCAGAGAGGGAAGGAACAAAAATTGTCCAACCCTGCCCCATACACAGGAGCCATAAACCCACCCAGCCTTCTAAGACCCAGGAAAAGCATATGAAGGAGGAGCAGAGAGAGGGTCTCTGCTCTGCCTTTACTTGCTGTGTGACCTTGGGGAAGTCCCTTCCCATGTGGACCTCCTATTCTTCATATAAATGTTACCTAGGCTCCTTCCACCTCAAGTTATAAGATGATAGAAGGGAGGAGAAGAGAAAGGAAAACTCAGGCTCAAGCACTGGAAGCAAAATTAAAAGCACCAGTTTTGGAGTCAGGCAGATCTGGTCTAAATCCCAATTCAGTCATCTACTGGCTGTATTAACCTCCCTGAACCTTAGTTTCCTCTATACAAGGAGCCTAAAAATTGTTATCTTCTCTTTAAAGTTGTGCTGATTAAATAAGAAGGAGCATGTTCTGCATGTAGCACCTTTCCTGGCAGATAGGAAGTGCTCAATCAATATTTATTGAAAGAATGACTAAAGGAATGAGTAAATGAATGAACGTAAGGTAATGCCTGCCACTGTCCTCCAGTTCCCACCACCTCCCACACTCCCATCCTCCCACTCCATGTCTGGAACCCAAAACTGCACTTCCAACTGTGAATCTCCAAGGTCCCATCTCTGCTTCAGTGGGCATGACCCCCAAGGTGCACCCCCACTCCACCCCAAAATCCTAGGCTGCTGGAGCTTGGAAATCTTCAGGTACAAATACCTCTGGCAAACTAAAGCCCAGAGGGGGAAAAAAAAATGTAATTTTGCACATGAAAAAGAGAAACAGGTCTCAGACATAGTAGTCAGAGAATAAGACCCTCAGCACATACAGCCATACTATTGCTATGCAAATAGTGATATGAAAATCACAAGCACACAGGGGTATATAAACTATGGGCAGGTAGTTTTCTAGAATGATAGCAGGTGACATACAGTTGTATATAAGAAATGGACCTCAGGGAAGGGGCCAAGCCTGAAGCGGAGGAGGGGAGGGTAAGAAGGGAGAAGCGGAGGGAAGGAAGGGACAAGCTACAAGTGTCCTGAGTTGGGGGCGGGGGTTCCTGGGTTCACTAGGCCTCAAAGAAACTTTGATTACTTCCCCCAGCCAGAAGAAACAGGAAAAAAGTTCCCTGTCTTCTTACTGAGAGTAGGAGGAGACAGGGCAATGTGATTAGGGGAAGGTAGTTTTAAGGACCTCAAGTGCAGTTATTAAGCATTTCTTATTTCTCCAGGGCCACTGTAGCACCCACTGAGCCATTTCTGATACCTGTTATATACCCAGCACTATGCTCAGTGCTGTGGGGCATCAATTAGTTAACAAGGAGGTAGGGTAAGAAAAGTCCCAAGAACCCACCACAAGGGCTATTAAGAACATTGAAGTGTTATGGTAATTTAGTGAAAGATCAGATCACTTCCAACTTCAGAAAGGCGGTGGCATTTGAGTTGTGCATGGAGGGAGTAAAGTGCAGTGCTTTAAAATAGGAGCCCTAATACTTTACTGGCTGTGTAACATTGGACAAGTTAAATTCACTAAGCCTTATTTTTCCCATCTGTAAAATGTAAATAATAACAGTTTAATCTACAAGGTGTTATGAGGACTAAACAAAATGGATGCTTTAAAGTGTTAGTACTGTGCCTGACACAAAATAAAAGTTCAATAAATGCTGGATATTACCATAGGGATTATTGGGGTAGATGGTGGGTGGATATACTAGGTGGGAGTAACACTGTAAACAAGACATAGAGACAGAAAAGCCCAGGACCTGTTCTGTGAGCAGGAAATAGTCCTTGACACTAAGGTAGGTTGATAGTAAGACATCTGGAAAGGTGAGACCCTGCCCTTCCGTTGGCATATGGCTTTCTGTGCTTACAAGACAGGTGGCCCCTTGACCTTGGCACTACTTACTGTGACCTAAAGAGTAGAGAGAAGAGGGATGGGGAGCTCAGATCTATGATGGGTGCTGCAAAGAGCACCGAAGTGGGAGTCCGGAGACCTGATTCCAGCCAGGCTCTTTCTGTCACCGGGGAATTGTGTGATTTTGTCATCTCCCAGCTCTGTAGATGAGAGGGGTGGCTGTCCCCACAACCCCTGACATTGATAAATAACTTTCATATCATCCTGTCATAAAGCCTCAGAGCAACCTGGGACCTTCATGGGGTAGGCAAAGGGCAGTGTCTTCACCTGGAAGATGTAACAATAAGCTGGGCCCCATCTAGGTCCCAGGAAGCTGTGAGGATGCATGGGAGCTGGTGAGCTTGGCGAACTGCTAACTCCATCTAGAGAGATGTCAGTTAGGATTCACACTTGCTCCGTTTTACAGATGAGTAAAATGAGTTCAGGGAAGTGAAGAGCCTGTCTCATTGACACAAACTGATAAACCATTGAGACAGGCTTCCAAAACCAGATTCTTTCCTGTAACACATGGCTTCTCCAAACATTCCAGGCTCCTTGCAACGCTTACACTTCGGAAGTCTGTCCAGACGGAAGTTCAGTCCGGCTGGGTAATAATCTTCCAGGGGTTCCTAAAAAGGGCGAGCTGGACCAGGAGTCTGGGTTACTGCGGGTATGGTGGGAAGAGGCTGCCAGGGCGGGTTGGGGCAAAGAGGTGTTCCACAGGGTCGGGACCCGCCCTGGCAGCACCCCTTGCCTCCTCCCCAGACCCCTAGCTCCCGTATGCAAATTATTGCTTTGCATGGGCTGGGGGCCAGGTGCCGGGGACAGGCCAGGGGGCGTGGTCGACGGCCCCCGCCCCGCGCCGCGCCGCGCCGCGTGCTCACCTGGGGCGTGTGGTAATCCTGGCTGTGCCGAGTGCTGCCCCGGCGGGAGGAGCAAAGCGTGCGACGGCGGCGGCGAAGGCTCTGGCAGCAGCTCCCGCGGCGGCGGCGGCGGCGGCTGGAGGCGGAAGGAAGGAGACCCTGGCTTCCCAGGGGGCCCGGCTGGGGCCGACGCGAGGGTCCTGGGGGGGCGCTGGTTTTGGCCCCGCCTGGGGCAGGATGGTGAATCTGGAACTCATGCACACAGGTAAGGGCGGAGAGAGTGAGCTCTGACAGGTGTCACTGAGCGTGAAAAGGGGCGAAGGAGGGGGCCACCATTCTCCAGGGTCTTATTCCCCGGCGACCAGGTCAGTGTGGATAGCGGGTCACCCAGGGGCGGGAGTGGGGAGGTAGATTTGGTGGGGGGGAGGGGACTTTGGAGAAGAATAAATGTGGGGGCTACAGGGTTGGGGGGTGGGAGGGCTTCTGAAGATTCCAATCTGGAGAGTGGCAGATGTGTGAGACTTGGGTGTGCTGAACTGTTGTCGACTCGCTGAAGTTGCCTTATTCACTGATTGCAGAGGGGTGGCTCACTCATTCAGCTAGGGGTGTGGACCAGGGAGTACATAAGTGAGGAAAATACTTGTATCCACATGTTACATGTTTTGTGTCCTGGGCAATTACGTGAAGTGGAAACAAAGTGGGCATCTGTGAGGTCTGAAGTTGGGCTGAGGGAGCCTAGAAGTAAGGGGGCTGGGCAATTACAGAGGCACACCTGGGGCAGGTGCCATGCTGCACATGTATTAGATTGGGGCTTGTGGAAGCATGTGTCTTGTGTATCAGAGGTGAGTCTATCTGTCCCTATGTGAGCTGGGAAAGGTGGTAGAGCAGACCCCATGTGTGAAGGTATGCCCCCCCATGTGTGAAAGTGTGCCCACACACATGCTCTGCAGGTCTTGGCAGTGTTATAGGCTCAGTGCTGGAGGAGGGGTGGTGGTGAAGAGTCCAGTGTGCTGATCAGGAGCTCTGTAAGACCTCACAGGAGGAGCACCCTGCACAGGGGGCTATGAGATAGGTGCTTCCATCTCTGTGTCTGAGATGGGGTGGTGAGAGACATCCTTTGTGTCCCATGTCCCATGGATTCAAATATCAAGCCCTCCTTCGGGCATGGGAACTTAGGAAATGGAAATACTTTTCCAGGAGTCAGTTTCTCTTGTGCGAATGGTATGTGGGCATAGAGTGAACCAAGCTGATCTCTCCTTCCACAGCTGGGTTAGAGGAGGGAGCACTATTCCTGAGGGGCTGGGCTTGGTGTTAGGGTAGGCCTTATGGAAGTCTGAGCGCCTGAGCAGAGAATAGATTCAGAGTGAAGAAAACTAAACCTAATTTGGCCATTTCAAATCAGTAATTTGCCTCTCAAAGTGGGCAGCACCCAATGACTTTTATTTAGGATTTCAGCATTGTTAACAGGAATTTTGTTGTCTGCTCTCCTTTCTGGATGAGTAGGAAAGAAGAATAGGATTGGGGGGCAATTTTCCCAGCCCACCTCCAAGGAGCAGAGTAGACTGGAGGCTTTGGCCCTTCCTGAGGCCCACCAGTGCTGAAAACAAGCAGCAATGGGTACCTGGGGAGCCCTAGAGTCCACAGTTCCCAGAGGCAGTCTTGGCAGGGCTGAGAGAGGTGTTGACTCTGAGTGCATCCCCAGGTGCCAGGACCTGCCAGAAAGGCTAGGTGAGACAACAGGAACCATCTAACTGGTGTTACCCAATGTTTGGGGAAAATCTGTTTTGAGACCCTGTGACACCAGCCCTGCTCTCCTTCTTTTACCTCCCACCAAGAAGGTCTTGGTTTGAATGGAAGCAAGAATTTAGAAAGGTGGGCTCCAGGGGAAAGTTCTTTAGGACCAAGATAGGAGACTTCCTGGGAGGTTTCCACCTCCTGCTCTGGGGGAAGTGGGAGGAGGTGGGACAGCTGGCACCCAGCAGGAAAGCAGCCTAGGGGCTAAGAAGATCTAGCAAAGAGCAGGAGAGAGAGTGAGGTTGAGGTGAGAGGGCCAAGCCCTCCTTGCCTTGGTCTTGGTGGAAACTCCAGGATGATGCTTTTCAAAACCCAGATCCCTCCCTCACACTTGTCCTCTGTAAGCAGGGGTTCCAGCTACAAAGGGGGAGACCGAGCTAAACCTACGGTGAGGTGACTCCCCAGAAGGGGGTTTCCATCTACCTTCAGTGGGCTACCTGATTCATCTCTGCACATTTACTTGTTGCTCTTCCCCAGCCCACTTTTTTTAGTCTTTCTCCCCTCAGGGCTGTCTGGGCCTCTGTGTGGCATCTAGTTTCCCTTCAGTGGCACCTCAGAGGCTCTCTCAGTTTGGGACTTTCTGTAGAGTCTCTCTGATTAGTTCGCTACTTGAGGGTTCTCTTTGCTGGGTCTTCTCAGTGGGCCTTTCAGTCCAGGGTTGTCTCTGCAGGGTTTTTCAGTGCAGGCTCTTCTGTGGGGTCTGTGAGGGAGGGTCCTTCTGTGGAGTGTCTCATTATGGGCCCCTCTTTAGGGTCTCTCAGTCCAGGGTCCTTTTGGTGGAAATTTGGTCTCTTTTGGGTCCTATTTTCCCCCTCACAGTTATCCTATATCCCGCAGATTGTTTATTAACACACTTCCCCCTGTGAATTCCAAGTTCTGGGCCCTTGGGGATGACTCCTCAATTGATTTGCTGGAAGAATTTGGTGGTGAAAGAGGGGGAGCAGGAGTACACAAAGTAGGGTATAGGGTTCTCCCCCCTGCCCCCCCGCCCCGACACACACTGAGCTCCAAAATCACTGCAGCCCCTGAGTCGGCCCATCTTTTTCCTCTGATAACTTGGATGTAAGCCACATCAGGTTAGCCTGAGGCCTCAGCACTTTGTACTCCATAGAGCATCTCTCACACAGGAGCAGGAACACCTGAGTAAGCATGAGGTCACCAGACACAGGGGCACTCCAGCCAAGGAGGGGCTCCCTTTCCTAGGCCAAAAATAGTCAGAGGGGTAGATAAGAGACAGACAGACACATGGGGAGGGAGAGAACAAAGAGGAAAACAGTGGAAAGCCAGCCAGAGGGGGACACTGGCCTGTCTCAGGCATCTCTTTTTTCTGTCTTTCTCACTGAGCTCTTCTGCATTAGGGCTGGGAAAGAGAGATCAAGTCTCACAGACTGATACCAGTTATAGTATACCATTTGGGATGGAAGGCCTCATTGAGAGAGGAAGTGGATTTCTCTTGAAGAAGAAAGAAAGAAGTCTCTTGCAGGGAAGAGTGGGAGCCATGGCTGGCTCAGAGTTAAGACTACTGGGTCCCTTGAATTCTCTATGGTAGAAGTGCCCTCATCAGCAGGTATGGGAAGAAGTCAAGAGGGATCTCCAGTTACTTCCAAAGAAATGAAGATAGACAGTAGGAGAGAGAAGGATGGTTTCCCTGTATAGCCTATAACCAGGGGTTCCAGGACAGTGTAGATGCTCAGCCTGCAACCTGGGGAAAATGCTGCCTCCTGGACTTTGCTCCTGCAAATTCATGTACACATCCTTGTTCACGAATGTGTAAGAAGGATCTACTCCTGGGTCATACCAAGGCATTGAGAGGAGCAAGGCCAGCCACCAACATCTTGCCCCAGCCTCAGAGTGTGATGGTCCCAGCGAGGCAGATGAAGGTCTGTGTCTGGTATTTGTGCTCTTACACAGAGCAGCTGAGCCTCCCCAGGGAAGGGAGTGATGGCAAAGAGCCTACTCAATCGGTGCTGAGATAAGAACAGCCAAGAAGCCTGGCCCCACCCCATACCTCTCTCACTCACCCCTGCAAGTGCTGTCCAATAGGCGAAGGGTTATGGCATCTTGGGGAGTTTCGGTGTTGGCCCATTTTTAGGCTGAGACCCAAGAGCTCGTCCCACCCAGCAGCCACAGCCTCCTACCCAACAGGAACAGATCCTTGGTATCTTAGCATCCTATGGGACTTCGAGCTTTTACAGATCATCTCAGCCTGCCCCTCTATTCAGGCTCAAATCCCTTTCCAATCCAGAAGTGTCACAGTGTTGCTCTCATAAAGAGTACATCAAATTAGTAGATGTCCATGCAGAGTGTGGGGTTTTTGACTCCTTCAAAAGCTATTGTTAGACATGATTAGGACTACTTAAGCTCATTTAAAGGATGAGTGAGATGGCTTTGGGGTATATTTAAAGGAAATGCAGAGAGTATGGGTATTGGAAGCAAGTTTGGGTTACAGACATAAAATTATGGTTTAAAGAGTTACCCTTCTTAAACATCACAAATTTGAAATAAGCTGATTCAGAGAATCTAGTCATCATCCCAGCCTTACTACATCTTAAACTCTTCCTGTCCCCATGAGCTTTTTTCCTATGAAGTCAGAATTTGAAGAATGCTGATGGTTCCCCCAGTTAAAGGACAAGTTATAATAGGGCTGAGACAAAAGTAAAGCTGTTTGTTGTAATGGAAGAAGGGAACTAACATCAAAGCCTGTTTAGTTAATTCGTTTATCACATGCTTACTTTGTGCCAGGCAATTTTCATTCAGTATTTCATTTGCTCCTCATAATAACTCCGGGAAGTATCATTATTCCTGTTTTTTAGGTGAGAAAACTGAGGTTCAAATATGTGGCCAGAGTTCCCCAACTAGTTAGAGATGACACTGGAATTGAATCCAGGTCTGTCTTACACCAAAACCTATGCTTTTAATACTAGGTGCTACTGAAGCATTAAAAAACCACCAAGGGGCAAATTCTTCCCCTCCCACAGTTTCTGAGCAGTCTTTTTCTCAGCATTTCTGAAGAATCTCTAAGGGAAAGTAAAAGCTGAGCAGGTCTGTTAGGCCATGCACAGCTCCAGGGATAGTACTCAGGAGTAGGATGAAGCAAAGCTTATTTCTCCATTGGAGTGAAGGTGAGCAGCAAAAGAAGCCCTTTGCAGATCTGTCCAGGTGGCCCACACTAGTCTGCATATTCATGCCTAACAGACTATACAGAGAGTTTCAAACTGCAGTAGGAAAGACTTAGGTTAGGCTAAATAAATGCATTCCTAAATGCAGTACACTGGGATAAGTGGTGGGGTATGGTTGCAGCGTCTCCCCTGAAGGTCTGTGACCATGCAGGACGTGTGGAGGTCCAAGAGGGTGGTTGTATGGAGCTCCAAGTATTTACCTGGGACTTATCACTTTGGTGGGTCTCCAAAATATTCTTCAAACCACAGTGGCTTACTCCTTCCTCTGTTCCAGTGTGTTCTAAGGGCTGGAGAGGCTCTGGACTTCCATCTCTGTCTTGCTTGGCAAGACAGTCACTCCTGCCCTTTAGTAACTACATGCCCAGGAGCCACAATTTAAATCTCTGCCAGAGCCACACACATCATTATTCTAAAAAAATAATAAGTAGGTTTCTCCCCGTTTTTCCTGAGGCAGAGGTCCACCCTTTCCCCTCATCCTGATCATCTCCAGACCACCGGTGTCCAGACTGCCAACTGCCTGATTACCTCGTGCAAATTAAGGCTGCCTGCTTAACTAAGATTGGCTGGTGAGCCAGGTACGCAAATTGGTTCACCAAGACTTTACCTGGTTTGAAAGAGTTAAAATGCTGTTCGAGAGAAGAGGATGGAGGTGGGGATAGGGGTGAGGGTCAACACAATTTGAGTAAAATATTTTTCTGTCTTTAACAGCTTCAGTGTTTGGGTGGTTTAATAAGGAGAGTAGCCAAGAGAGTGAGTGAGTTCAAAGTTGCCCCTTTCCTTCTCTCTTCTGACCCTGGAGGAGACTAAGGGGCCTCTTAGGTGGTGGCAGCTATTTATTGTGGGTAAATGTTTAATTATTGAAATGAAGCAGGGCAGAGAGGCCAAACCCACAGCACTGAGACTGGCCTTGCTTGGTCTTATCTCTCTTCGGGGCACTGACCCATCCGCTATTCCTTTTTCACTGAACATATGGAAGTATAGGAGAGAAGGTAAGGGTCTCCAAAGGATAGGATATCCAAGGAGCCCACACAGGAGCTAGGGTGTGATTCTCAGACAGTAGGCTGACCTCTGAGAACCAAAGAACAGAGTCAAGAATTGGAGAAAGGCGAAGCGTTGGTTCAAGGGTACTCCTGCCTTCCAGCATAGGGCTATTATGGGGGGAAGAGGGGAGACGGATATTTCTTATGCTATTTTAAAAAGTAAAATAAATTCCCCAAATCCAAAAAGAAATGAGGATTAAGAATGGGAAGCATCCTCTCTGCTGTACCCCTCCCCTTGTTAAATTTTTACTAGCCTGAGGCCAATGATAGAAGGAATGACAATGGTGCAAAAGGTGAGAGACCCTGCAGTAGCACGGGGGAAAGAGGGAAAGAAAGGCAGGGGAAAGAGAGAAAGAAAGGCAAGGGAAAGGAGGAAAGCATGAGAGGAGGAGATATGTGCCCTGAGTTTGTGAATTTTCTAATGATTATGTGTTCAGGAATCAGAAATTGGAAAGTGATGGTTGTAATTACACTTTCATCTTTGCTGTTTAGTTAAAGCCACATGTGTTATAAGCAAGAAAAATTGTGACCTTTATTAAAATCATTCATGTTTTCCCTGCAGATATCAAGATGAGTGGGGATGTAGCAGATTCCACGGATGCTCGCAATGCTATCAGCCAGGTGGAGACAGGTAAGTGTCTTCTCTTCTGAGAAATGGAACAGGAAAGCACCTGGTGGGAGAGAATTGCTGGAAATTTTAAAACAATGTTGCATCTCTTCTCCTTTGGTCATTTAGCCCATCAGATCCCAAAGTTGAGTCTTAGGAAATGAAAGAATTGCCTACAGATGTAGGCTATGACCCTGGAGCCTTCGAATAATACGTATTGGTCTACATGGAACAGAGAAATCTCTGGAGCTAGGCTAGGAAATGGCCAGATTCTTAAAAACAAAACAAAAAAGGGAGAAGAGTCACTTTTTAATGTGCCATTCCAACACCCCTAGAAGCAGCAGGCTGTATTCTCAGCTGCTACTGACAGAAGGCAGAACCTGTCTTTAGTAGATGGGGACCTTTTAACCTAGATATCTCAAAAGTCTTACTCAGGAAACTAACCAAAGAGGCCTGTGTGCAAGTATTCCTCTTCCAAATTATGTGCATGTTGATGGTAAATAGACTCAGAGAGGAAGGGTTGGTAGCTGGAGATGACTGCTTTGTGAAGAAAGGAAAGAGGATATGGAAGAATTGAGAAAAAAGTTGCATACCTCTCTGCTTTTAACTCCATAGTCCAAGCCTTGCTTCGAAATTCCATATAATTAAAAAGAACTCAAAGAAAGATGAGTATAAATTTTAACACCACCAAATAACTTTAATAGTATCCCACTAAGACCTCAATTAGCCTTTCAACTGGATCTTTGGAGACATAGAAAATAGAAGTAGAACAGAATGTCTCCCAGAGCTAACATCTTTTCCCAGGTCTTCAGGTGCAGTCTAGTTCCATTCATGAAGCTAAAAGACTTAGAATAAGGGACAAAATAATTGAGGTCTTGTGGTGGGGTGCAGCTGAGGATGCATTTACCATAAACTTTTCTGCCTTGAATTAATATTGAAACAGTGTCTATTTGCAAAGTAGAGCTACAGGCTTTATATTTTGCTTTATGGGTAATGACAACTGAACTAGGAGAGTGTGGGCCAGTCCAGAAATTAATTTATTAGCTGAATATGTTTTCCTAAGTTTCTATGAAGTGGGGCACCTATTCTTTCCAGTTGAAAAGAAAATTCTCTCCAATCTCAAGAACTCCAGAAAAGTTTTAAAATCAGTTCAGCTGGCGACTGATAGGTACAGTCTCAGCTTTGACACAGCCCTAGAGAAAAATCAGAGTCGAGAAACCATGGTTGAGAAGAAGTTGGGTCGCCCTTTCCTGGTAGCAGGTTGGCTATTTATCTGGGCCAGGCATATTGCCCCAGGTACGTGGAGACACAGCTAAGAGAGTATCCATGTAGAAAGAAGACTACTCTTAGCAGGCTGGCACTTGCGCTCTGTTATTAGTTACTTGACCAAGTCAGGATAACCATGTTGGGAGTGAGAAGGAGCTATGCAGAACCCTGAATGGTGAACAATGAGAGGAAGGAAGTTCAGATCTTAGGTGGGGGTTAGGAAGGGTAAGGTGTTTTCGACAATCTAAGCAGACAATCTAAGGAAGTTCTAGCCTCTTATCTGGGACCATGGGAGCTATGTACAGACTAGTCTAAAGGAGAAAGAATCCAGAGATAAACTGGGACTTTTGAAATCTGTTATCCCAGGGTTATTGTTAATTTAACATGTGACCTTAGCTCAGCCGTTTTACCTTCTTAGGAGGCAGGAAGAGGTGACCTTCGAAGAGTGGATTTAGAACCACACAGACCTGGGATAAAAATCACAGCTCTGCTGCTTACTAGCTGTATGATCTGATAAGTTAATTTAGCCTTATCTCTTCTATAAATGGGGACAATTAATGCCCATCTTCAGGAGTGGGTTGAGAGTTAGCTAATGGCATTACCTCTAATGGCATCATTAAGATTCTGTGATTCTGTAATATACAGAATGAGCATTACTGCTTAGTGCTTTGGGGCTGCAGGTAGATGGGATGCCCTTTGCCTCTTTACTCAGGCTAAGTAGTCTCAGGCCCCAGAGGTCTATTTTTTTGCTTTCATTCAGGAAAGAATTCTGTGTGGCTCCTTGACTCCAAGGAGACTGTGAAGTCCATGCTGTCTAGAACTTCTCTACCCCTAGTCTTTCACATGTAGGGACTCAGGTCAGTAGCTGGAAGCATCCATACTTAGGTAATCATCGGACTACTGCATGTTTTTAAGGGCAAGAAAAAAGAGGTAGCTAATTAAAGTAACCAAACTTCCTGGAAAGTCGTTCTGACTCATTTTTTTTTTTTTTTACAGAGAACTTATTATGAGTCACAGTGGTTACCAACTTGGTTTAATGGCTTCCTTTGGATTTTTAAAAGGCAGATTCCCCTTCCCAGCAGTACATGAATTAAGAGGTGGTTTTTCTCTGGGTTTAAAGGAACTATAAACGAAGGTGACTTAGAAAGCTCCAGCTCCCTGAGAGCATTCTTTTTATTATGTGAAATTCCCAAGAGGCACAAGAAGTGGGAGGTGAAAAAAAGGTGATTTTCTCCATCCACACTGGCCCTGACTACAAAGGAGAGTGTTCTCAGGTGTAGACACAGATATTCTGGTTGGTAGAGACCTGGCAAGGCAGATCATATTTTCCCTTTCTTTCTGCCTATGAGGAAGTTGAAGCTTGGATGGAAGATAAACTGCCCAAGACCTCAGAGTATGACAGCATTAGGGACCAGAGGAGGCTTCCAATCCCCTGTCCAGTGCTTTGTCCATAACCCCCAGAGGACTGGAACCAAGTTGTTTCTAGATTTCTGAACTATCAGCTTTTCGGTCATTTTTTTTTTCTAACCCTACTCATTGTTATTTTTCCTTTATTTTGGAGACTGACAATTCTCTTCTGTTCTCAGTTGAGTGGTTGATAAAGATATAATCGACCCACATTTGAAAAGCCTCCAGGTCTATAACTGACAACCCCAAGCTGTGGAGGGTGAGAATCTAGCCTCTGTGAGAACTTCCTCCTTTCCTTCTCCATCCTGAACCAGCCTCACCAATGTACGGGCTCCCATTCTCCTCCCCACCATTTCACTGGGGGTGTGGGGTGGGGTTGCAAACCCAGACAATGGACCAAATGCCTTGGAACTCTTGTCCTGCCCAGAGATCTGGGAAGTAAGGATCTCATGAGGGGAGCTCAGGGGAAGAAAAGAAGAGCTAGAAATAAGGGAGAACTGGGCTTTGTCAGTTTTCCCTTCGTGCAGCCCTTCCTCTTTGGCTTCCATTGTCCTGTCTGTGAAGTGGAATGACTAACATCTGCCCCACCCTCCAGAAAGATCACTAAGGTGAGTTAGCTGTTTAGGGACCCTTTGCAGAAAGTCTCCTCACTTGATCCTGGGAGCTTTCAACATGGTTTTAAGAAAGGCTGAACATGATTCTATCAGGGAGCCCAGAAGGTTAGTGATTCTCATAAGGTCTCAGAGAAAGAATGAGTATCTGACCCAAGACTAGAAACTCTTTCTCAGGCGGTTCATTCCCAGGACCTTGCAGTCTCTACTCAGCTGAGTCCCCAAGAAAACAACCCAAGGATAAAGAAACTGTGTCTCATCACTACCTAGAGGCAAGGATCCAGGTAGAAACAAGCAGAAGACTTTAGAGATGAGTGTGATTTTCAATCTAAATACTTACTGAATAAAAAATATTCTTTCAAGGACAAAGAGGACAGGAGAAATCTAGGAAGTACTTGGGATGAAGTGAGTCTTGGGGAAATGCAGAAGTGTTTCCCATTGATAGCCCTTTCTAAGAGATGCATGCTTACACACACACACACACATACTCCTTTCATTTTATGATTAGGAGACAAGACAAAGCTCTGTCACTGAATGATATGGAACAAGTCTGCTTGTGTCCTGGATTTAAGTTTCCTCATTGTGATATGGGGAAAAGAATGCTGCTAGAGAAAAATGAAGGGGGTGGGCTAAGTGGTTTTTAAAATTTGAGCCTGGTGACCCTTGTCCTGTGCCTCAATCTGTACTCACTCTGTCCCTCACCTCTCTGGAAGAGAAAAATGAAGCCGCAACTCCTCCAGATGTCCAGGGAGAACTCATATGAATTTCTGAGCATGTAAGAATTCTGAGAGAACATCTTGACCATACCTCTCTCTTCCTTTGGGAACATTTCAAAACCATCCCTGGAAAATGAAAGAATCTACTGTTCTTAGAGTAGAGTTTTTTTTTTTTTTTCTCCCGCATCTATACTCCATCATTAAAAGCTAACTCCGCAATTTCTCTTGGCCACCTATTCTTGTAGGATGTAATCCTCTTGTGCCTGGAAGTCCTTATCTCTCACCTAAGACCTCATGCTGCAGCACAACCCCATCACCTCTTGTTTTAGCTTTCTCAAACCAACTTATTTCCACCTCAACTTGTTTCCAGGTTCTATGACAGGGAGATTAGAAGGTACTAATTCACCTTACTGTGACTCTGTGCCTGAGATCTCAGGAGAGCAACCTGTGGTTTCAGGAATTGCCTATCTACCTCTAGTACTCAGAGAACGTTAGCAAATAAAAGAGTTACAACAACCACTCACATGTGTACCACACCTTACAACTCACAGACACTTTATGTCTTGTTTGTAGATTCTCAAACCCAAGCTCACGGGGTAGATAAGTCAGGACCACGCTGCTCAGATGAGCTGTGGGTGGCTGGGCCAGTCCTGCCTGACACTGATTCCTCTTCCTTTTGGAGGTCTTTTGAAGGAAATGCCCCTCCCACCACCCCCTACTGCCATCTGTGCACCCCCAGAAGAACATGGGCTTCCTTTCTCTCCAGCCTAAGAGGGAACAAAGCGAGGGAGCTGAGTGGGGCTATCTGTGTGCTGTCTTTACCACCCGGAACTGCACTTAGTTTCATCAGTGGTCATTCCTTAGAGCAGCAGTCCCCAACCTTTTTGGCACCAGGGACCAGGGCTCCTATGAGAATCTATTGCCTGATGATCTGAGGTGGAGCTGAGGCGGTGATGCTAGCACTGGGGAGCCACTGCAAATACAGATGAATTGCTCACTTGCCTGCCACTCACTTCCTGCTGTGTGGCCTGGTTCCTAACAGGCCACAGACTGGTACAGGTCTGGGCCAAGTATTAGGGACCCCTGCCTTAGAGCACTGCTTCTAAGACAATCTGGAGTGCAGGACCAGTTGTTTTACTTCCAGTCTGTCAAAGACCAATACGTGGTCCAGCCATGTAGGACTGGTTAATAGAGCTCACACCCACCACACACGTTCAGCAGGACCCAAACTGGTCTACATCCTTGTCAATAGGAGAGCCCACTAATCATGTGCTTGGGGTGCCAGTAACATTTAAAATTTTTCACTCTACATGTCTATACGTATCTGGCCTCAGAACTTAATGAATAATTTATAGACCAGCCCTGGCTATTGGAGCACACTGAGGCACTCTGCCTTAGAGCAATGCCTTTCCTTTGGCATTCCATGAGCAATGGATATATCTAACCCTGGGCACATCTTATGACCTTAACATTCCTCCCAAAGTTGTGAGTAAATGCTTTTGGTTTCTTGGGTCCACCCTCCTCCTCAAGAAACAATTAGGGCAGTGAACACCTGGTGTGGAAAAGTGCTGAACAAGTGGAGAAAGAATTTAAAGTAAAATGAGCAACCAAATTAGGATAAGGCTTAGGGGCTTCAGGAGCAGCCCAAATCCAGGCAACTGAACTGCAGTTACATTTTTTCCTGCTCAGTCCTACAAGCACACAAACGGACACACATACGAACTCACACTCATAAAATTCCACCTCAAAACCCTTGGGGCAGGCTGCGAGGGAGTACCCACTGGAGGTCTTCCTTTCTGGTCCAGGCTGTTCTTTCAAAGGCAGGCTTGGGTCCTTGAGGGGGTTTGGGAAACTAAAGGAAGGGCAGGGGAATGAAAGTTGGAGTCTCAGCCAGCATTCGATGGTGGCTCTTTCATGTTTAAATCCCTCCCCCAGGGAAGGGTTTTGCCTAAGATGACCCACCCTTAGGAAGAATTGCTGAGCAGGGAAGCAGGTCCCACTTCCCTCTGATCCCTTTGGTGTGGGGAGTAGTGGGTGGGGAGAAAATCGGCTGAATATCTTTCAAATGGATCCTGTATGAGGTCGTCCTAGCTGGAGCTACTTCCCCCTCCCTGGAGACTGAGGGTGTGGCAGGGCATGCAAGTCAGAGAATGACCAGAGTACTCAAAGACAGCTGAATTTCATTTCTAGGGACTTTAGTCACTGACACTTCAGTGACTAAGTCCCTTCCTGGCTCCTCCATTGAGCTAGTGCTCAATGGGGGAGTTCCTTGGGTAACAGCAGGGCCCTGAAAGACTCAGGGAGGGCAGGCCTTTTTGTACTAAGCCAGAAGCCTGGGAAATTTAGCTGCAGGTATCTCCCAAAAAGCACTAGTGCTGTTGACTCAAAAAATAATAGGTGTTAATTTGCATGAAATTTTACATACAGGTTCCATGCTGTGCTTTTTTTCTCCTACCACTGGTACCACCAAAGCCCCCTAGGTCTCCCCTCCTGCCTCCACTCTGGTGGCATCACAGTGTCCTCCATATTCCAGAACTTTCTTACCACCACCTAGCCCATCCTCGGATTAGCAGTTGGGGAGGTGGGGGATAGTGGTTGGCTTTGGCAGAGAGGTGCAGACTGGTAGCTTGGCAGGTTTGGGTCCCTAACTGAGGTGCCCCACCTGCCTGCTATAGGCTGCAGGGAGGCACCCCCAGCAGGGACCTTGGCCTGCCCACACCCTCAAGCTGAGAAGAGGAACAAAAAAATCTAAGCCAGAGAGCACAGAGAGATGCTGAAAAGGAGACTATGATGGGGTCTGGGCAGCCGATTTGCATAGGGGGGTGATTTCCATACTGCAGGGTAAATTTCCATATCCCTGCCTCAAAACCTGTTGGGGCTGAGAGGAGGAGAGTGGAGAGGTCATTTGAAATTCAAATGAGGATGATTAAGGTTTTCTTATGGAGGGAAGCATGGACAAAAGGGGTTAAGCCAGCTGGCAAATGTCTGCTCTGGCCTCAAAGTTATCAAAGGGAAGCAGCACTCAGCTGGCTCCCTCCTACCCATCTTTGTCTCAGATGGCCACTGGAGACCTGCTGGTGGTCCTGCTAGGCTGGGTGTTATGGGGAAACTGGCTGGGTCCCTATCCCCCCCTGCCCCTGAATTTAGTTTACCTCCCGGCATCCGTAAGGAGCTCATGAGGACAAATGAGTGTGTTCTACTTCTGGGCTCAGTCCTATCTCCCTTTGGGGACCACAGACCATCTCAGTTTTCCTGTCTGTGAAATTGGCAAGACAGTCTGCACTTTCTTGTTTGGCTGAGGAGGTGTGAAGAGGTGTCATTCTACTGAGAGCCCCGCAATGTGGCCTCCTGGTGTTCATCCTGACTTGTTTGTCTTCTAAATGCATCTCTACCACCAATCTGTTTCCCTGGACAAGTCAACTTCCTGTCTTTGGGCCTGAGTTTGTGTATTAGATCAGGGGTACCCAGCCCCCAGGTCACAGTACCAGGCTGCACAGCAGGAGGTGAGCAGCAGGCAAGGGAGCAAAGCTTCATATGTATTTGCAGCATCTCCCCACTGCTAGCATCACCGCCTCAGCTCCACCTCAGATCATCAGGCATTAGATTCTCATAGGAGTGCCCATCTCTGATGCCAAAAAGGTGGGAACTACTGCATTAGATGAACTTGAGAGTCTCTAAGATCAATTCTAGCTCCAAGATAAATATGGTGATCTGTGAACACACTCTGATCCTTTGTAAGCACCAGTTATTATTGGTAAGACACTTTGAATGATGTGCATTGCTGTACCCCTCAGTTCTTCTAATGTGTTAGGAAAGCACTCAGGTCCCTCAGCTTACCAAGGTGCAGTCATTAAAGACCTTAGGCTTTGGAGCTAGAGTTTATATTTGGATCCCAGATTCTCTTACAGGCTTGCTGCTTGGCTTCCTGTCTGTAAAATGGGGGCAATCATAGTATCTATTTCTTAGGGTTGCTGTGAGGATTAAAGGAGTCATTTGTAAAGCACTTAGAACAGGACCTGCCCTAGAGTAATGTTATTTGTTAGTATCAGATGGACAAAGTATCCACATGATGAGACAGCTGCCTAGTAGCTAATCCACAGAAACTCAATTAGGAATATGGACTGTCCCCTGAGCAGACCTGCCAGTGAATTCATTCACTCATGGCCAATACACTATCATATACACTTGTACTTAGGATCAGGGAAACATGCTTCAGTGGAGGGCCCCAGGAGCAGCTATCAAAGCTTAGTGGTCATTCTACTGAGAGCCCACCCAACGTAGATTCCTGGTGTCCATCCTGACCTAAATTTGTCTTTGCTTCTCAGGAAGTACAGAAATGGCAGGAAGAAGTGGAGAGAACTGGTAGAATGACCCCCTCCTCCCAGGACCCAGTGCTGAAATGGGACTGATTCAACAAGACTAAAAGATATTTATAGTTCTGAAAAATCTAAAGATCATTTTTTTTTCCTTGAGTTTCTGTAGCAACTTCATGTGAGGTTTTTTGGAGATAGCATGATGTAGTGTAGACAGCCTTGGCTGGTGGATGGACATGGGCTTCAGTTTCTACTCAGTAATTTACTAATCAGTAACTTTGGGCAAATTGATTAACCTTGTTGAGCCTTAAGTTTCCTCATCTGTAAAATGGGGTTAATAAGAGCACCTACTCAAAGGGTGATTATGAGGATCATGTGTATAAAATGCTGTCATGTGTTTACTATAGAACTTGATATATAGTACATGCTCAATAAATGTCAGCTATTAATCCTTATTATTTGAAAACAATGTTTTGCTGCCAAAATGTTTTAAAATTCTCTGATCTAGTCCTATTCTCATATTTTATGGCAACAGAGACTGGGATCAGAGAAGGGGAATGACTTTCTCAAGGTCACAGTGAGACTGATATTTCGTTAGGAGCCCTTCCCCCACCTAAGAGGCAAGACCTCCATCCTTTGTTTTTGTTTTGTTGGTTTGTTGGACAAAGCCTCCTCTTTCCCTACCACCAGTTGCTTGGAAGTGGCTCCTCCAGCCCCAGGAACACAGACCCCAGAGAGGAAAGGAAGATATACTCTGGCAGCATTTTACGACTTGAAGGAAAGGACATGATGTCGAGACTCAGAAGACTGCTGAGCCCCTGGGCCTCAATTGACTCACTGGCAAAACAGGAGTTCTGTAATTCTGGCCCTGTAGACCTCACAGGTTGGGTAATGATCAAATGAGAACTAGGTATGAAAGTGCACTGTGCATGTCACCATGACCCATGTGTGTTGGCAAGCACACTAGCCCTGGGGCTAGGACATTGAGATCCAAGTACATTCCTTCCAGCTCTGGCGCCATGACTCAGCCTCAGTTTCCTTATCTGTAAACAAGTAGTGAAGAATGAATGAAATGAGAATATATTTGTGGCAACTTTCGGAAGTATGAGTTGTTCAACAAATGTGAGATAACATCTCTAGCTAAGCCTTCTTCTTACACATATGCCCCTCTGAGCTGCACAGAGGACATTTGTGTGCCCACATGAGAACCAGAGCCTGACCGCATACCCCACTCTGATAGCCCGCCCTGATCTCTCCCACCCCTTCTCATTTTGCTTCACTTCATCCTGGGAAAAAGACAAAGATAGAGGCACTCAGTTTCTTACTGACTTTGAGCCTTTTTGAACCTCTTCTCCCAAGGCTGGTTGAGGGGTAGAGAGAGTCTGTCTGGTCTGAAGTTGACAGCTGAAGAACCCTGTGCGCTGTTGTGAAGAGAATCAAGTCTGCCCATGGAACTCTGGTGGTTTGTTCTTGCTTTGTTATTTGTTGCCTATGTGACCTTTAGCTACTCACTTCTCCTCTGTGGAACTCACTTTTCTCACTTGTAAATAGCATGTGTAGTGTCAGGAATCTCTGTGGTCCCCTCGAACATGAAAAAGATCTGATGGAAAAATAGCAGCTGAGGTGCTTCTCTGAGAGATGTGCATTAGGTGTGACCAGAACTCTGGGTTTATTTGACAAAGCTCTTCCTGTGAAGTTGGATTTTTGTTGTTTTCCCAAGGTCAGGGAACTATGAGTCGAGGTTTTGGTGGGGAATCTGGGTCCTCTGGCTCCATTCCTTTTCACAGTGGCCTTTTTCTGGAACCTGGCATGATTGCCAGGATGCTTCTTCAGTTTGGCCCCAGACCACACTGCTCCCTTTGGGTTCCCATGGTCATGACTGTGGCATTAGTGGGTGTCTGGCAAGAGATAAGGAGGCAATGCAGGGGAGCCCAGAGAGTCCCATCTATATCTCAGACTGGGAAGAAATGGGGATTGTATTTCCTAAATAATTAGGAGTCCTTGAGGAGGAGCCTTTCATTTATCAAAGAATTACATGACAAATTTCAGAGGGAAGCTGGGAAGATGCTGGACTTCTCTTAGCAAAAGGGTGTCACAGCATGCCTTGTGTCCTCTGTGGCATGACCCCAGGCTCCTGATAACTGTGGGAAGAGACTGGAGAGCAAAGCCTTGGCGTTCAATCTCATGACTATGCATGTAGAGAAAAGTCATCAGGACACTCACATAGGCCATGTCTCAAGGAAGCCCTGAGGTCGGTCATGTTTACTCTACCATTCTCTCCCTTGGAGTAGAGAGGGAAAAGCTTTAAATCATGAAAACTCCCAAATCCACAGACTGTCAGAGATAGAGGGAACCTAAGAGAGCATCCTGTCCTGGAGTAGTAAGTGAGTTTCTTCAGGAGAGCTGATCTTGATCATAGGTGGTAGTCACTGAGCACTGAGTTTAAGAAAAAGGACACAGGGATCCATGGGCATGGCTTGCATACATGCTACATTTTTTGCTATTGCTATCTACATCCTCAGAGGTAAATTGACTAGACCAAGGACACTCAGATAGTGGAGAACTGAAACTCAGATCTTCCAACTCCTAAGCCAGTGCTCTTCCCACAGTCTGTCACAGGTCTTCCTGCGTCCTGTTCTTCAGGTGGCTTCAGGGGCTATCCTAGGTTCCTCCTGCGTATTTCTTCACTGCTGCAAAGGAGGTAGCAGGAATGCAGACAGAAATGTTTTTGTTGAAGGCTACTGAGATTAAGCCACTTGCCTGAAGTCCAGTATAAAACAGCTTTTAAAGTAACCGTCAGGATCAGTTTACCTTATATTTGCTACATAGAACTCTGACTATTAGGCAACACTTCCCAGTTCCTAGGAGGAATGTTAAGTAACAAAAAAAGATAGGCGTGGTGTGTTTGTTGGGTCCTGGAAAAAAATGTTTTGACTGGTTTAAATGACTGCACTGGGAAGTCTCTTGGTTTGCTCTGATGGCTGCCTATCCAGGAGCATCTCCAAGGTACTGGTGACTAATAATTGCTATCTGAGGAAGTGCTAGCAAGTTGCCAAGAGGTCATAAAGTATCACTGGAAGTCTTACTGGGTTATACTGGGAGTGGAGCTGATGAGAAGAGAAGCAGTCCAGTAATGGGAGAGATACAGCCTTATTGCCGATTGCTCTCTGCATTGTTTACCAGGCAGAAGTGAAAAATCCTGCTTGAACAGTTTTCCATTCTTGTACTTCCACCTCCTTCACCCAGAGAATTACTCCCCAGGCAAACTCTGCATCCCAGTGCTGCCAAAGCTATGCAAATCAGTAGGGCCTGTGAAGCTGCAGGCTGAAGTGGGAAAGAAGAGGGCTGGCCCCAGAAGGGCTTCTACCATCTAGTTGGTCAGGGGTCCTGGCCAAGCAGCTCAGCACTGCTGACCTGGTACCCACCAGATGTCATGGGAGGAGAGGTAGTGTTGGAAGTTGCTCTTGACTCCCAGGCACCTCCCTTGGCTTTTCTCACAGGACTCCACTGGGTATTATGGCCATCCTGGCCTAAGAAGATTCTATGCAGAATCCTGAGTCTCTGCACTAATTCAATGTGCTTTTACCTTCTTTTGATCACTAAATCCAATATTTCTATGGATGGCGATGTGGTCTTCATATTTAACCCAACTCCCTCTACCTGCAGCCCTGGCCTCTTACATTGTAGAGAGCTCTTGGATATAGAGGAACAGGTCTGGGTACAATGTGGGACCAGGGAAATGCTGGAATTGGTGGGAGCTAAGCTGAGGCTTGGATAGAGTCCTTAGATGTTAACAATGGATTCATGCTAGAGTGGGAAGAATATACCACATTGTGGTGGAGACATGGGTTTCGTCTCCCCCTGAGATCATTCCCAACACATGCTCATATTTTAAAAGCTCTGTCACTTTGTATATATCACTTAACCTTGTTGAGACTCAGTTTCTTTATCTGTAAAATGGAGTGAATAATAATGCCTCATCTTCCTAAAGCAGGGAACTAGCCCTGATGATCTCCTGGGGTCCTTCCTAACCCCATGAACCAGGGTTCCAAGGTATTGGTTCTCCTCCTGCTTTCTTACTGGGACCTCATGACCCAGTGATTTCCAGGGGACCATGAGAACCAAAGAGACCTGGAGAGACCCCAACTAGTGCCCTTCCCACTTGGCACAGATCTCATTTGCCCCCTAGATCTTTAAATATGAGATTCTGAAGCCTCTTTGTGAGCTCTTTCCTCCCTACTTTCCCCTCTGCATCCTAATCTTTTATTTGTGTGCAGAACAAAAAGGACAGAGGGAAATGGTGAAGAGTGTCCTTCCTGTGCCTCTCTATGCACATGCTACAGACAATGACTGGCTTCTGGGAGGGGAAGAAAAAGCTCTGGTACATTTCAATCATTTGCATTGAACCCTAAGACTTCAGAGATGGAAGGAATTTTAGAGGTCACCCGAGATCCCCCTCTTGATATATCAAATTGCCTCTTAATTCTAAAACCACTTCTGTAACATCCCTGAAATAGGCAGCCTTTGCTCAACTATTCCTAGCAGTGGGGAACTCTGTCTATGTGAACGTGTAGGTTTCACTGCTGTGCATTTCCACTTCTTATGAAATTCTTTCTTATAGTGAGGAGAAACCTACTCCCCAGCAGCTTCCACTATTGGCCCTTGTTCTGCTCTTTGGAGCTGCAGGCTAAGCCTACTTTGCTTCCATGTCAATATTTGGGGAGGAAGGAAAAATCCACTGACATTTATTTAAGCACTTACTATGTACAGGCACCATGCCAAGTGCTTTTAAATATTTCCTTATTAAACGGTTTTTAAAATTTTTTTTATTTTGAAAACCTTCAGACATACAGAAAAGAGAGAAAACAGTTTAACAAACAACTATACACTCATCACCTGGGTTTAATAATTATTAACATTTTACCATATTTGCTCCATCCATTTTTTTTCTGAAATATTTTGTTTTTAACTTTTTATTGTGGACATTTTCAAACACACACAAAAGTAGAGAGACAAATAAAATGAGCCACATATTCATTACCTACTCTCAATAACCATAAAATTTCCGTCATTCTTGTTGCTAGAATATTTTCTTGTAAATTATAGACATTATAACATTTCAGTCCTAAATATGGCAATATGCATCTCTAAAACATGAGGGCATTATCCTTTTTTTTTAACCACAATGCCATTATCACACTTAAATAATCATTTACTTCTCATGGCAATCCAATGAAGGTTTTATCTGAAGGCAAGTGTTCTCTAAGCTAAATATCCTTTCTTCATCTATTGTGATATCTAGGCTCCTTACCATCTTGGTCCTTGTGTTTTTTTGCCCAGTTCATTGGGGTCTCTTTTAAAAAATGGTACCCTAAACTGGGCTTGATGCTGTCAGTCAGAGATCTTCAATGATCTGTATGTCTGTTAATGCATAGGATAGCATTAGCTTTTTAAGCACCCAGGTGCAGCACATTTGGGGCCAATACTGAGCTTTAGTCAACCAAAACTCTCTTTTTTGTTGTTTCTTTTTCACATAAGATACTCTAACACCAAGGTACCCTATCTTCCCTTACTCTTAAGGAACTGCAGTATATTTATTTCTAAATAATGACTGCCAATACACATTTTTTTTTTCATTCTTATTTTCTGTTTTGGGGGGGACATATTAGATTCCTTTGGGAGATTTAGCATCTTTAAAAATGTAAAATAGAGTATAGATATTTTGATGGACAAGTATCTTAAACTTGATGCACACTTGAATTTTTAATCCCGATATTTATTAGTTATGATTATTCCTATTGTTAGTGACAGTTTGAGGTTGGTTATTGGTATTAGTGAAGAAACTATTAGACTTCACATTGTAGCAGATAGTCTTTTGTTTAGCTTTATTGAGGTATAATTAACAAAATCATAAGATAGTATATTGTGATGATTTGTTATATGTAAACATTGTGAAAGGATTCCCACTATGTAGTTAATTAACACATTCATTACCTCACATATTTATCTTTTTTCTTTTTGGTGAGAACATTTACGTTCTACTCTCTTAGCAAATTTCAATTATATAACACAGTGTTATCAACTATATCACCATGTTTACATTAGATCCTCAGATCTTGTTCATCTTATAGCTGAAATTTTGTGCCCTCTTACTGACCTCTCCCTATTTCCCTATGCCCAGCCTCTGGCAACCACTTTTCTACTTACTGTTTCTATGAATTTGACTTTTTTTTTTTTTTTTAGATTCCTCATATAAGTGATACCATGTATGCATGCAGTGTTGTCTTTCTCTGTCTGGCTTATTTCACTTAGCATAATGACCTCAGGTTCCATCCATGTCGTTGCGAATAGGGTTTCCTTCTTTCTCATGGATGAATAATATTTCATTGTATATATACTGTACCATATCTTCTTTATACATTTATCTGATGATGGACACTTAGGTTGGGTCCATATCTTGACTATTGCGAATAATGCTGTAGTAAACATGGAAGTGCAGATATCTCTTTGATTTCCTTTTTTCATTTGGCTATATGCCCAGAAGTAGGATTGCTAGATCATATTGAGCAGGTAGTCTTAAAGTTAGGGCATACCTTTGTGCAATTTGACTACTTCAGTTTACTACCCAATATGAATTAGAAAAATAGATTTCTGGGTTAGAGTATTTGCCTAAACAGAATTTCCTAATTAAAAAAAAAATCTTTAGTCTACTTTTTTTAAAAAAAAATTTATTGGGGTTAAAAAACACATAAACTGAAATTTAAACATAAAACTTAAAGTTTAAACATTAACTTTACCCTCTTAACAATTTCTAAGTGTATAGTTCACCCTCCCTTATCTTTTATTATACAGTTGATTTTTTAACCTAAATGCAGGGATTTACATTAATTCCTATTACATTTTATCTTGTTGATTCTGGCCTCTTATTAGAAGCCACCAAAATATTTTCTAATCCTGATTCCATTATCCAGATTTCTGTATTAATCTCCCTCTCTGCTTTGAATCACTTCCAAATTCAATCATTATCTATCCTGTTTATTTCCCTAAGCTGCTGCTTAAAGTCTAATCATTGGTTTTCTCTGTGTAAGACACTGGATGCAATGCATTTAATGGGAAAGTTGTGTGAGTATATAGGCGTTGAGAAATCCAAGCTTTAGTTCTGATTCAGGTTCTCTGAGGCTGTATGACTTTGGCAAGGTGCTTCCCCTCTGAGGCTGGACTTCAGTGTTCTTCCAACTCTAAAAGATTACTGCTCCATATGTGTGTGTGTCCTGCTTTGTTTTTTTTTCTGCAAGCAGCCACCACTTTCTAAAGAGGGAGCCAGAGCTTGGAAATAGAATGTGTTCAGATTTCTGCAAATGTGGTACCTGCATTTTTCAGCTCTGAATAGAAGATTCATTTTTGTAGCAATTTCTTAGTAATTTGAGTCAAACATGAGCCATTAGGCACTTACTAAGTGTTGGACACTTTTAGACATTCAAGGTACAAAAATGAATAAGATATAATATAATACCCTTGGCCTCTAGGAGCTCACACACACATGATGGAAACAGACACGCTAAAAAATGTGATATGTGCTGTAAGAGATAGAAATAAGGGATGTGGAAACACAGAGGAGGAAATCCCTTATTTTGCTTTGGATAAGCTTCATGGAGGATGTGACATTTAAGTTGAGTTTTGGAGGACAAGGGTGTATTTTTTTTAGGGAAAGAGAAGCATTCCAGTCAGAGAGCAGAGTGTACAAAGTCCCTAACATAGGACCAGGCTCAACCTGTTTGAGGAACAGCCCAGGATGTCTGGAACCCAGCTCCACAATTGATTAGCACTTCCCAGTTTACAAAGCGTGGTCACCGGCTTTATCTCACTGTAGTTTTACCATATTCCTGGGAAGTGGCTAGAATGTGAATTATGACCTTATTTTGCCATTGAGACACCTGAGACTCTAGAACTTCCTGCCTTGACCAAGGTCACACAGCATGTAAGTGGTGAAGCCAAGGCTTCCACTCCAGTCCTTTGACTTCAAATCCAGGATTCCTCCCAGTATAGCCTGCTGCTCCTCCATATAACATCTTAAAAGGACAGAAAAAGAAATTTCTTGTCATCGTGGACCAGTATTTCACACAACGTAATTATTGCATCCCCTCCTTTCTCTGGGAAAGAGGAGCACTTTCCTCCCTATTCCAAAGATGAATAAATTGAGTCCTGGGAATGACTCGCCAGTCACCTCCCAATCCAGAGCATTAGGGCAGCAGTAGAACCTCAGTGAGCTAGATCTTGATACAGAGTTCCCAGGCAACATCTTCCTGGCCTTTCCTATAGGCTTGGTGAGAAAAGGTGCCAGGTGGAACAAGTCCAGTTGACCATAGGAGAAAAGCAGGAACAAACCCAGCAATAAAATGAGGGCTGAGATGGTTCCCCCTCAGCCAGATCTGGATAGAGAATCAACAGTGTCATCAGATATTAACTAATGTCTCTATTGGACTATATCATAAATCTCAGTCTAGACCCCCAAATGCTCTGAGCTTCTTCTCACAGGTAGTAAGCCATGAGAAAAGCCATGTCTCCTGAGAATACACTTACCTGCTTAGCAGTGGAAACAGAATCAGAATAGTGGAAATGAGCCCTTACTAAGTGTCCAGCCCTGTGCTATGTGCCATTCTCTGGTCTCCTGCAGTGTTATGAGGTCAGTCTCCTGGGAGGCCCTGGCTGGCCCGGGCATCTCCAGTCCAACCATTCAGTTATCCCAGGATTCAAAGAAAATTAAGCAGAGATACCAATGCAGGTAAGAATGAATTTTATGAGAAAGAGAAACTCCATCACTAGACTACAAGTGCAACAGGTGCATCCTCATGATAAGAGGCTTCTTGAGAAAGACCATGAAAAAACTTCTGGGCAAGAGAAACTGTTAGCTTTGTTGGCTGATGAGTTTTAAAATTAATCTCTGAATTCTGCTTGCTCATGTTTTTCATTTTTTGGATCTCACAAACAACATGATAATGGCATTCACAGGAATCAAAAGCAAAGATCTTCTTTAATTGTCCACAAACATGGTGAATCTTTCCAAGCTCAACTGTGTTGGCCCAGCAGTGTTTCTCTCACTTTCTAGGTCTTGTTCACATGTATATTATTACCTCCTGGAGACATCTTCTCTTCTTGCTGTCCAGACACCATATTTGTCTAGTCTTCCTCCTACTTTGGTGCCTAGTCTTTCTCATTCTCCTTTGCTGGCTCTTCATCATTATCCCAAACTTAACCTTTTTTTCTTCTTCATCTGGATGCAGTTCCTTTGTAACCTCACTGAGTCCTATGTCTTTATATACCACCTATAAATTGATAACTACCCACTTTTTTACTTCTGATTTGACACCTCTCCTGAGCCCAAACTCATTTTCCTACCTCCTCTGAGATACCTAATTGACATCTCAAGCTTAATTTGTCTAAAAATGTAGCTTTTGATTTTCTACTACCAGCCTATTCTTCCTAAAATCACCACCATACCAGGGAATGGCACCCCCATTCACTCCATTGAAAAAAGGGCAAACCCAAGGAATCCTCACCTTCTCTTGAACCCCACCTTCTATCCATCAGCTAGTACTGTTAGCTATCAATTCAAAACAAATTCTAAATCTAGGCCCTTCTCACTACCTTCTCTGCTACCCTTCCATCCAGCCACTGCTCTCTCTTACCTGAGCCACTGCAATAGCCTCCCAGTTGGTCTCTCTTACCACTCTCTCACCCCCTACAGTGAATTACTGCAGGTTTAAACACTTAAATCAGATCATGTTATTACTCTGCTCTGAACCCTCCATTACTTCTCATTGTCCTTGGCATGAAAGCTGAAATCTTTACCATCAATCCACATCATCTCTTCACTGGTTACCCTCATCTACTTCTCTCTGGCCATGCTAGCCCCATTACTGTTTCTCAGCATGCAAGCCTGTTTTTGCCTTAGGTCCTGAACCTTCTGGAATGATCTTCCCTAGACTCTCAAAAGATTGGGTCCTGGGGATTCCAGTCAAGATAGAATAGTATATAAACACTGTGGTTGTTTCCTCCTGTGACCACATTAAAATTACAACTAAAGTATAGAACACTCAACCTGGATAACCTGAAGACTAGCTGAACAGAAGTCCTATAACTAAAGATATAAAGAAGAAGCCATGCTGAGACTGATAGGAGGGGTGGAGATGTGAAATGGGCTGGCCCCACACCTACTTATGGCAATTGAAAATTGGGAGGGATATCTTAGCTACAGAGGTCCTCCCTAAGGAACGAGAGGTCCTAGCCCCACACCAGCCTCCCCAGTCCAGAGCACTAGCACAGGAAGAGGAGCCCCCACAACTTCTGGCTGTGAAAATCAGTGGGGATTCTGTTTGTACAGTGAGACAAAGGTCTGATGGAAAACCAGGTGTCTCTTAAGGGGCCCATGCACAGACTCTTTCATTCCCAGGCACTTATCTTGGGCTCTGGTGGAGGAACAGCAGCTCCTGAGGTGCTAGAGACATACAGGGAATGACTGAGTTGTGTGGCTTCAGAGTGAGGGCTGAAGGGATAGCTACCATTGTCCCTGTGTTGAGTTGAGCCCTCCTCCCACACAGTCAAATCTGAATCTGCATTGGCCTGGTGAACTCTACTCACTCTACCCTAGTGATGTCATGGGACCCCACCACACTCAACACACATATGCTTGAGGCTCTTTCTGCAGTGGGCAGCTGGCGTTGACCCACACTGCAGTCTTCGAAAGTTCTTAGGGGTATTTGGGCCCCAAGTGGGTGGCAGCTGGCCTTGGTGTGCTCTATGAGTTTTGCTGAGTGGCCCTGGGCTCACTACTGGTGCCAAATTGGAATCTGCATTAACCTGGTGAACACCATCTGCCTGTTTCACCCACCTCACATACTGCACAAGTCTTTTTCATTATTTGAACCTTAGGGGCATCTGGCAGGTGGTGGCAGGCCTCAAGGTGCCCTGGGCCTTTTGCTGAGCTGCTGCAGGCCTAGTACTGGTAGCAGCCAGCCTCGATTCACAGTGTGGCCTTTCTCACATGCATCCAGGTCCAGCATAGGCAGCAACCAATGTGAATCACTTTGTACATCCTACCAGGTAACCCTGGTCTGTTGACAAGCAGCGGCTAACCTTGGCCTGCAAGGGAGACCCTCCTAAGAGGCCCCAGAACCAGCATACTCAGTGGCCAACTTCAGACCACAACAGAGCACCACCTGATTAGCTCTATAAGCATCACACACAAAGGGTGGTCTCAGCAGGCACCAGAGACCACTGGGACAAATTCCACTCTGTAGGGTCAGTTCCTGCATAGCAGCTCATATGCCATGGTCATGGCCAATTCTCACAATAAGTCAGCCTAAGAGTCAGTCTCACCTAATGATGTGCCAACAGCAACCAAGTCTCAACTACAACAGGAGGGCACACACAACCCACACAAGGGACACTCCTGGAGCACGTGGCTCACGTGATCAGGGAGACTGTGTCAGTGGGCCCTATAGGACATGCACTACAAGAGGGGAAGACATGGCAGATCTACCTAATAAATAGAAACAAAGATAGAAAAACAGCCAAAATAAAAAGTAAACATGTCCCAAATGAAAGAACAGGAGAAAATTGAAAAAGAACTAAAGGAAATGAAAGCAAACAATAGACCAGTTCAAAACACTAGTTATAAGGATGTGCAAGAAACTTAGAACTTCAACAAAGAGATAGTAAGCATAAAAAGGGGACATAAAACTATAAAAAAGAACCAGTCAGAAATGAATACAATAACTGAAATGAAGAATACAGTAGGAGGAATCAATAGCAGATTAGATGAAGCAGAGGATCAAATCACCATTTGGAAGACAAAGTAGCAGAAAACACCCAATAAGAACAACAAAATAAATGAGGATAGTTTAAGGGACCTATGAGACAACATCAAGCATAACAACACTCACATCATAGAGGTACCAAAAAGAAAAGAGAGCAAGGAATTGAAAACCTAATTGAAGAAATAATGACTGAAATCTTCCCTAACTTGGCAAAGGAAATATACATACAAGTCCAGAAAGCACAGAGAGTCCCAAATGAGATGAACTCAAAAAGGCCCACATCAAGACACATCATAATTAAAATGCCAAAGGTTAACTACAAAATGAGAATCCTAAAAGCAGCAAAGGAAATGCACCTACTTCCTTACAAGGGAGTTCATAAAACCGTCAGCTGATTTCTCAACAAAAACTTTACAAGTCATAAGGAATTGGCATGAAATATTCAAAGGGATAAAAAGCAAGGTCGTACGACCAAGATTACTCTACCCAGCCAGGCTATCATTTAAAATTGAAGGAGATAAAGAGCTTCCCTGACAAGAAAAAGCTAAAAGAGTTCACTACCAACAGGCCACTATTACAAACAATGTTAAAGGGGCTTCTTTAAGAAGAAGGAGAAAAAAATCAAAATATAAATAACAAAATGGCAGTAACTACATACTTATCAATAATTACTTTAAATATAAGTTGATTAAATGCTACAATCAAGACACTGTGGCTGAGTGGATAAGAAAACAAGACCCATACATATGCCACTTACAAGAGACCCACTTCGGACCTAAAGACCCACACAGACTGAAAGTAAAGGGATAGAAAAAGATACTTCATGCAAGTGGAAATGAAAAAGAAAGCTGGGGTAGCAATACTTATATCAGACAAAATAGACTTTAAAACAAAGGCTCTAATACAGAGAAGGACATTACATAATGATAAAGGGATCAATCCATCAAGAGGATATAACCCTTGTAAACAGTACCCAACATAGGAGCACCTAAGTATATAAAGCAAATACTGACAAACATAAGGAGAGAGATCTATAGTAATACAGTAATAGTAGGGGACTTTAACACCCCCATTGACTTCAATGGATAGATCCTCCAGACAGAAAATCAACAAGGAAACAGCAGTTTTAAAGGACACATTAGACAAGATGAATAAATTGATATTTTTTTAGTGCATTTCACCCCAAAGCAACAGAATATACTTTTTTTTCCTAGTATACATGGAACATTTCCCAAGATCACATGTTAGGCCACAAAACAAGTCTCAATAAATTTAAGAAGATTAAAATCATATCCTTTTTCACTGATCACAATGAAATTAAAAATCAATTACAAGAAAAAAAAAACCTGAAAAACACACAAAAACTTGAAGGCTAAATAACATACTACTAAACAATGAAAGGGTTAACAAAGAGATCAAGGAAGAAATACAAAGAAACCTCGTGACAAATGATGACAAAAACACTAAGAGACTTAGCCAAAGCAGTTCTGAGAGAAATTCATGGTAATACAGGCCTACGTCTAAAAGCAAGAAGAATCACAAACAATCTAACCTCATACCTAAAGAAACTAGAAAAAGAACAAACAAAGCCCAAAGTAAGTAGAAGGAAGAAAACAATAGAAATCAGAGGGGAAATAAAGAAAGTAGAGTCTAAAAAAAAAATACAAAAGATCAATGAAACTAGGAGCTAGTTCTTTGAAAAGACAAAATTGATAAACCCTTAGACTCAAAGAAGAGAGGACTCAAATAAATAAAATCAGAAATGAAAGTGGAGAAGTGACAGTTGATTCCACAGAAATACAAAGGAGTATAAGAAAATACTACAAATAATCATATGCCAACAAATTGGACAATCTAGAAGAAATGGATTAATTTCTAGAAACTTACAATATTCCAATACAGAATCAAGAAGAAACAAACTCTGAATAGACCGATTACTACTAACAAAATGAAAACAGTAATCAAAAAACTCTCAATAAATAAAAGTTCTGAACCGAATGTCTTCGCAGGTGAATTGTAGCAAACATTCAAAGAATTACATACCTGTCCTTATCAAAAAATTTAAGAGAAGTCTCCCAGGCTCATTTTATGAGGCCACCATTACCCTGATTCTAATATCAGACAAAGATACTATTAAAAAAAATTATGGGCCAATATCCCTGATGAACACAGATGCAAAAATCCTCAACAAAATATTAGCAAACTGAATTTAGGAATACATTAAAAAGATCATACACAGTGATCAAGTGAGATTTATTCCTGGGATACAAGATAGTTTCGGTATCAGCAAATCAATTAACATGATACACCACATAAACAAATGGAAGGATAAAAACCATATGATCATATTAATAGATGCAGAAAAAGCATTTGACAAAATCCAGTGTACATTTATGATTAAAAGTCTCCGCAAAGTGGAAATAGAACATACCTCAACATAATAAAGGCCATATATAACAAACTCACAGTTAACATCTTAATGGTGAAAAGCATTTTCCTGAAGCTCAGGAATAAGACAAAGATGTCCACTTTTAACACTGTTATTCAACATAGTATTGGAAGTCCTAGCCATAGCGATCATACAAGAAAAAGAAAGAAAAGCCTTCCAAATTGGAATGAAAGATGGAAAACTCATTATTGGCAGATGACATGAACTATATAGAGAAGATCATAAAGATTGCACCAAAAAACTATTACAACTGAATTCAGTAAAGTAGCAGGATACAAAATCAATATTCAAAAATTGATTGCATTTTCATACATCAATAATAAACTACTGGAAAGAGAAATTAAGAAAACAGTCCCATTTACAATTGCATCAGAAAGAATAAAATACTGAGTCATAAATCTAACCAAGGATGTAAAAGACCTATACATGGAAAATTATAAGATATTGAGGAAGGAAATGAAGAAGATACAAATAAATGGAAGGAATAGGAATGCTCATGGATAGGAATAATTAATATTGTTAAAATGGCCATACTACCCAAACGATCTATAGATTCAATGCAATCCCTATCAAAATACAAATGGCATTTTTTCACAGAACTATAACAAATAATTCTTAATTTATATGGAACCACAAAAGATCCCAAATAGCCACAGCTATTTGAAAAAGAAAAACAAAGTTGGAGGTATCACACTACCTGATTTCAAACTATACTACAAAGCTATAGTAATCAAAACAGCATGGTACTGGCATAAAAACAGACACAGAGGTCAGTGGAACAGAATAGCCCAGAAATAAACCCATGCCTATATAGTCATTTAATCTATGACAAAGGAGGCAAGAATATACAGTGAAGTAAAGACAGTCTCTTTAATCAATGGTTTGGGGAGTACTGGACAGACACTTGCAGAAGAATGAAATTGTATCACTTTCTTACACCATATATAAGAATAAACTCAAGAAAGATTAAAGACTGAAACGTAAGACCCCAAACCATAAAACTCCAGAAGGAAACATAGGCAGTAAACTCTCTTATATTGCTCTTAGTGATATTTTGGGGGGTATGTCTCCTCAGGTAAGGGAAAGAAAAAATAAACAAATAGGACTACATCAAACTAAAAAGTTTGCATAGCCAAACAAACCACCAACAAAATAAAACACAGCCTACTTAATGGGAGAAGATATTTGCCAATGACACATCCAATAAGGGGTTAATATCCCAAATATATAATTCATACAACTTAATAGCAAAAAGACAATCAAATTTAAAAATGGGCAGAGGACCTGAACAGACATTTCTCCAAAGAGGGCATACAGATGGCCAATAGACATATAAAAAGATGCTCAACATCACTAATAATCAGGGAAAGGCAAATTAAAATCAAAATGAATTATCACTTCACATCTGTCAGAATGGCTATCATCAGTAAATCAACAAACAACAAGTATTGATGAGGTCGTGGAGAAAAGGGTACCCCTGCGCTCTTGGTGGGTTTGCAAATTGCTACAGCCACTGTGGAAAACAGTTTGGAGGTTCCTCAAAAAATTAAAAATAGATCTACCATATGACTCAGCAATCCTACTTTTGGGATTTTTCTGCTACTTTATACTTTAACAAAAGTTTTCTCTACTAAACACATATTTACTTTTCAACCCAACATTTATTATAAAAGGCAAAAAGATGAACAAAACGAGAAATGAAAGTTAGCGGTGGGTAGAAACAGGATTCACACCTGTCTACTTCACTTGATTTAGATGTCATCACCCCTGGAGAGCCAGGATGAGGGAGCACTTCTTGCCTTAGGGCAATTCCTTTAGTATTCATGGCTAGTCATTCCTTGCTTACTTATGAAAGCGTCTGTAATGGCTTCTGTCTAAGAGAGTGCAGCAGAATCCTTACTCTGGTATGGCAAGCTCTGATCCCAGGGGACTCTGAGTTTGGACAAATCAGTCTACTCTTTCCCTGATTATCCACCTCCCTGGAAGAGATTTTTCAAAGATTTTTCTAGAAAGCAGGGTAAGCAGGAGGATTCTAGCCATAGGGAAAGTGGTGTTCTTTTTCAAAATAAAGAAAAACTTCTCCAAAACATCCTATTTTTCCTCTAAACTTCAGTCTCTTCCATTCCTGCTAGCAACTAACATTTTCTTTCTTTTTCTTTTTTTTGATCTCTTACAGGAAATGATCGAAATGGCCTAGATTTCAACAGGCAGGTAAGGACTTTAAGAAGAAAACATTTATCGGATAAATCATTGGGGTCATTTATACTGTCGGGTATGGGAGATACAAAGAAGATTAAGTAAAGTTTTAGGGTGTTTATTCAGAGGCTCATACCTTTCAGGATTGGAAAGGGCCTTTAAAGGGCCTTTACCTTCAGCCCCTCCCCCAATTCACAATTCAATGTCTGAGTCACCTCTTTACTATCCCCTCAAAAGAATACTGACAAATGCAGCACCTATTTAGGATTTACTGCATGCCAGATGTGGTCCAGAGTCTAAGACAATAGCTCTTTCCTATCAAGCTCAACCTGAGTTGCTTCTTGGGCAAGTCTGTTTACATGGACTGACTGTGTATAGAGGAATTTATAGATGTACAAATTGTGAAGTACCTGGATTCTTCATGGAACTCCTGATTTACAAGAAAATGATAGGAGACAAAACAGGAGAAATAGAACAAAAAGAGCTTAGGAAGGAGTACATGACACAACTCAGTGGGACAATGTAAACACAAGCTTGGTGACTTTGAAGGAAATCAAGTTGGGTGAGTTGGAATTAATCAGAGAGGTTTTCAGGCAAGGTAAGTCAGCACTGGATGGATTGCAGGATGGATGGATGTGCATGTATAAAAAGAAAGTAAAGTGGAGGAAGAGGACTTACCTCTTAAGGTTAGAGGCTGATGGGAAATGTAGGTGTGAGGGCTGGAACAGGGTGTAACGTCAGAAGCAGAAGGTGGGAAGGGTTTGTTGGGAGGAGGAAGCCTAGGTTAAAGACAAGCAGGAAGCAATAATGAGGAGCCCTAAAGTGAGGCAGAGAGGTAAGAATTAGATACAAAATTGGAAAGCCTGAGTTTTGGTCCCGTTTCTGCCACCGACAGGCTATATAATTTTGTGGTCAAGTTGCTTAATATTTTTGGTCTAAGTTTTCTCAGCTGAAAAATTATTTTTCATTAATTTGGGGGTAGGGATTAGAGAAAATGTGTACTATGTCAGTCGTGGGAATACAAAGAAAATTAAGACATGGTTTCTTCTCTGGAGGAGCTCAAAGTCTAATATGAAGTGTGGAGGAGTAGAGATGTTGGGAGAGGGAGAGGGGAAGGAAAGGAGAGAGAAACTCTTAAATGAATACTTATAATACAATTTCATTCATGTTTTACTAGAGATATGTAAAAATCATGGTGGCAAATAGAAATGGAAATAGTTCATTCTTCCTGAGATCTCAGAGTAGGCTTCATGGAGGAGGTGATATTTTTGTCTACTTCTGAAGGAGTTTTCAGGCAGAGAAAAAAGGGCTAGAGAGGGAGATAGCCAGGGGGAGGAGAAGATAATCCCAATGTTTTGGCACATTGAGTAACCACTAGGGTCCCTTCCCACTCTGATATTCTGAGTGTAGGTTTAGATGAGAGTCTGAGTTGGAGCTGGAGGTAAAACTCAGACATGTTCTTCTCCTTTATATGCAGAGTGATTTGCTATTACTACTAACATTTCTAAAATTGGGCTGTTAACTCTGGTTACATCCTTCACAGTCAGAGAGAAGGATAATCTTGAAACCTAAGCCAAAACCTCTTAGGCAGGCAACTTCCGCAATTTTGAACATTGGGAAAGTTTGCTAACAAATGGAAGCCAACTACTCTCTCTTCCTCTACTCAAGACCTAAAACAGAGATAGGCTTCAATTAAGGAGTCATCTAGGTTGGCTATGAGAAAGGACTTTTAGCCAATATGGTTTATTAAACACTGGAACAGTTACCAAGGGAAGGAGACTGTAGAATCAGCTTCTTACTGAGGTCTTTAAATATGAGACAGATTTTTATCTAAGAAGTAGTTGGGCCAGGTTTGCTTTAAGGTCAGGAAGATAGAAGTGAGTCTCAAGGATTCTATGATCCTGAAAGAGAGTCTAAGTAGGTTGAGATACAGCCTGTGCCCTAAGCTTTCTGCCCTGATGTCTGAGGATCCCAGCCTAGGGTTTACCTCTTACTGCCCCAGGCCTTTGGATGAGATGTACAGGGAGGAGCCCATCCCACACCAGATATGGCCCTACCAGCCCAGCCCAGAGGTGGCCCACTCCATAGGCCCAGTGGGTTTGCCTGCTTATGTGATCTTTCTGAAGGTTGAGAAACCCTCGTGTTTATGACAAGGTTGGGGCAGCCCCTCTGGCCTGGGGCAGCCTACAGAGAGGTCCCTGACCCTTTGAACATCTTTGGAGTGTGGTTTTCCCACCAGTTATGAGAAAGTTTCCTTGCTTCTGCCAGGAGTGGGCCTCCCTTGAGTTCATTTCCCTTGGATGAGCCTCATGAGATAGTTATTCCCTCCCTGTTCGGGAAGGGTTTTGGATTTCTTGTTATTGACAAGAACAGACATGACAGATTTTTTCTTTAAAGAAAGGGGAAATTTTGGAGGAAGAGAGGCTTAGCTGGGCCACACTTATTTACACACTTAGACTGGAGCAATTCTCTGCTCATAAACACACACCTCCACGCCCTCCCCAAGGTTTCTCCTCGCTCCCTCTCACTCTCTCCATCAGATGTCATCAGATACCAACACCCACACGCTCACATTCACACCAGCTCACCTGTGGGCCTACAGGTAGGCACTGAGGATTTCTCAAGCTATGGCATTGACAGTCACTCTCTCATACTATACAACAAGGGAAGGAAACCAGCATTTGCTAACTGCCAGACTCTATGTAGGGTGCTTTTGTTACCTTATCTCATCAATTCTCACTATAAACCAAGTGTTAACTATTCCCATCACACAGATGAGGAAATTGCTTCCCAGGCACACTGGCTTTTTTGGCAAAGGATCTGAAAGATTAAATAATTTGCTGAAGGTCACACGATTGGCTAGCTGGCAGAGTCAGGATTTGAACCCATATATCTTTGACTCCAGAACCCACTTTTCCCATGTTTCCTTGCCACATCGTCCTCTGCAGTCTCTCAATTCCCCTCTCCTTTTATATACATACCATCCTTAGGGAGAGGCCTGGGAGCCAGAGGCTGAGCGTGACCTCACTGTGACTAACTGAGAGGAAATGGCACAGGGAAGGGAAGAAAGAGCAGATGTGTAGGAACAGCCTCTGTGTATGATACAGAGGAGGTGTTAGCAGACACAGGAGAGTAAAGGATGAGCCATTGACCATGGTAAAGCTCTGATTGGAAGGCCCCAAGCTAGTTGGTGCAATTGGGAGTTGCAGCCAGGTGCTGAGTAAATTGCAGTTTTGAGCAAGGGATGTTGGCTCATCAGGTAGTTTCATGCTGAGCCTGTTAACTTCCTGGTCCCGAGAAAGCAGACTGAGCTTGTATGGGGATAACTGTGGCAAGGCCCAGGGACTCAGAAGCAGGACTACTCCAGGCCCTTGGATGAGATGTACAGGGAGGCTTTGTCTCCAGGAAATATAAGACAAATTTGAAAGGCAACACAATAAGGCCAGATCCCTGGGTGGGAAGTCAGAAGTCCTGGGTGCCAGTGCCATAAGCTATTTGTTCCCCTATTTGTTTCTGCCATAAGCTATTTGTTCCCCTTATCTTTCTGGGCCTCAGTTTCCACAAGAATAAAATGAATAAGTTTGCGTGAGATGACCTCTAAGGCCCTGCAGTGTCTTATAGTTCCATCATTTTTCTCATGCCATATTCTGACTGGTTAGTGTGACTTCCACTCTCTTTTCATTTTTTTTTTTTTTTGGAAGAGTAATGAATAAGAGAGTGTCCATTTCTTCACCCTGAGCTGTAGAGAGTGAGGGAAAATATGTAATATGGACTCTTTACCACTTTTATGTTTTTGTGCGAACCAGTGAAAAGAATCATTTGAAATTTAGGCATAGAGACAAAGACCTGGCAAGCTGGATCTGGGGCCAACCATTTATTCTTTGAATATCTAGTTATTCCTAAGCTCTAGATAGAGGGTGCCGTTTGTAAGAAAATAAATCGCAATACTGTGCAGTGAATTCTATGAGAGATGTAAGAGCTCTGGGATACTGCCTGAAGATATCACCAAAGAGATGGTGTCTGAAGTGGGCGACAACAGAAAAGTAGGGGGTTTGATTGGCAGAGAGGGCAGCAAGAATATTCCAATGATTCATAGGAGACAATGAGTGTGAACGCTTACTGCTGTAAAAGGGCATGGCTTTGGGAACAGTGAGAAGACCAGCATGGGATGAGATGGTGGAAGATGAGGCTGAAGCTGTGGGTCAGGTCAGCTTATGAAGAACTTTGAATACCCAGCAAAGAATTTCATCCTGTGGGCAGTAGGGAGTCACTAGGTGTTTTGAAGCATGACTAGCTTCATTTAATTGGAAGAGCATTAGATGGGGGTGTGGTTGAAGAGAGAAGGAAGGATGAATGAGGACTGATGCAAGAGAGGCCCAATGGAATGCTCTTATAGTAGGAAGAAGTAAGCAATGCTAAGGAGAGGGCTGATAGCAAAGAGGTTAAGTATATAAACATAGAATTAGACTGCCTCAATTTGAATCCTGGTTTGGGCACTACCTGCCTGTGCAAGTTTGGGCAAGTTCTTCAACTTCTGTGTTCCTTATTCTCTTCATCTATAATGGGGAAAATAATGGGTTTTTGTGAGGGTTAAATGAGAATGTATGTATGTGTGCGCATGTGCACATGTGTATGCATGTGTATCATAGACAAGTATCTAGAACATATATACTGTATAAGTATTTGCTATTATTATTACTGTGTCAGTAGGCATGGAGAGACTCAGATTTGAGAGATATTTCTGGAGGATTTTTGCAACAGGTTGGACATGGGCTGCAAAGAGAAGGGTCCAGTATGAATCTTAGATTTCTAGCTAGGAATGCTGAGCATTAGTGGTCTTACAACCATAGATTAAGAAGACAAGAGGTGGAACAAAGTTTTCCAGATGATTAAAGGAGGTAGAAGTGCAGGTAATGAGCTCTAAATGCCTAATACATGGTGAGAAATTTGGATCTAGAGCCCAGGAGATAGGTCAGGATGCAGAGTGGGGAGGCACCACTGAACTGTGTTAACTGAAGTGATGTGGGGGAATGAGGTCACCTAGGGAGGGTGTGCAGAATGGGTGAGAACCAAAGGTGAACCTGGAAGAGAAGGAATATGTAAAGGACAGGCTGAGGAGTGGGTGCCTATAGATGAGGCTAAGAAGGAATTGTTAGAGAGACAAGAGGAGAACCACACTCACAAAGGAGGGATTTTCATGAAGGTGGGGATAGCCAACAGCATCAGAGCATGCAGAGATACCATAGAGCCTGAAGCCTGAAAGTGGGCTATGGTTTGGCAGTGAGGGGAACAGTAATGGCCTTGTCCCAGTGTTTGTAATGTCTGTGATGAGATCAGATGCCAGATTTCTGGAGTCGAGGAGTAAATAAGGGTCAAGGGAATGATGGAGACAAGAACTTCAGAATTCTCTCTTATGGAGTGGGATGACAATGGGATGGAGGTGTTGGCCTGAAATGGAGACAGCGTGAAGAGAAGCTTTTTGAGGATGAGAGAGACTTCAGTGGGTTTGGGCCTGAAAAGAGATAGAAGATGCAGTATAGGAGACAGAAAAGAGAGAATATGGATGGAGATTGGGCCCAGCAGAGGGTTTAGCATAGAAGAGAAGGCCTCCTCTGACAGGGAGATAGGGCTGAGTGCCCTGTTGGTGAGTTCAGGAACCCAAGGGACAGCTCTTCCAGTCACAGAGTTTCTCCACTTTCATGTCCTGCTCTTTGGACCAACAGCTAACTTCAGGACATTTGGAGGTATAATTGGCTTAAAGGGCCTAGGAGAATCCACAATTATAGGTGCACACCTGGGGAACCTCACTTGCTTTGTCTGGATGATTCTGGACCCCTCTCATCATCCAGGGTCATGATCAGAGCAATGTTTTCATCTATGTTGTGGAATACCATCTTGCAAGAAGACTGCCTGAAAGTTCTCTGAGGCCTAAAGAGAGTTTGAAGCAAGTTGGCAGGTTTACATGCTCCTAAGCTTCTTGCCCCAAAGCTGAGAATCAGTTGCCTGTGATTTTCTCTCAGTCCTTGGCTTGGCAGCTTTCTCAGCTCACCTGCACCAGTATACCAGTATCTATCTCACCTCCTGTGCTTCTCTCTGGACCCCATGCTAGCTAGTCCAGAGCAGTTGCCCTATTTGTCCCCACATAGCAGTTAGCTTTAAATCAGATGGGATTTTCCTTCATTTTGTTTTCTTGAATATGAATTATTTTGGTTCTCTGGCTGCTCCTGATATGTGTTGATTTGTAGTGTTTAACTGGCTCAATTGGAGCATCTTCTCTAAAATAAACAAAATTCAGCCTAAGGAATGGTTTCTGAGGATTCCAAATGATAGAAGAGCTTCTCCAGGGAGACCAATGAGGGTGACATAGGGGAGGCAGGACCAGAGTCTCAGGCAGACAAATGAGGGTCTGCAGTGACAGCATAGTAAGCCCCTTCCACCAGGCCCTCTCCCATCCCCCACACCCCCACCCCTGCAAATGTAGACTCTGAGAGCCATACCAGAATAGGTGTGCAGAAGAGAGAAATGGAGGAAATTAACTGACTATGTTTGCATTTAGTTCCACAAACCTGTACTTAGCCAGGTACTGAGGAGTCAGAGGGGAGTAGAATGTGGTCTCTGCTCAGTAGTGGGGAGAAAATGCAGCAGAAGCTGTGGAAGACAGGGAGGGCTCCTGCACTATGATAACGCCCTTGGGGCTGGTTCAGTGAGTCTAAGAAAGCCAAGCAGGTAAATAGAGCCAGAGTAGTGGGCTCAATAAGCCAGAGGGAGACTCTGAGACCTCCTGGTGAAAGATCTTGAAGGATGAGAATTAATGACATGAGACTCTGGGTCCTCTGAAGCTTGTTTACTTCTGCTGCAGGATCTAGCTTCCAGTTTTATACTTCCAGATAGTGACAAATTATTGAGGGGGACAGGCAGGGTAAGGGAAAGAAGAAGATGAGGAACCAGCAAAGCACATTTTGCTCAACTCTAAGCAGTAGGGTTGGGTTTTAGAGTGTGCATACATAATATCCCTCTTTTTTCCCCCTCCAAGGTACCAACACAGTTGAAGAATAGGTATAGGAGCCTGACAGATAGAGCTGCAGTGGGGACATGGTTTTGATGTAAGTCTACAATGGGCTTTCAAAGACCTCATTCCAGAATCAAATGCATCTACCAGGCACAGATAGAACTGGAGAACAGATCTTAAAGTAATCTCTTAGCCAATAGGCAGGTCCTAGAAAGGGCCAAACCACACACACCCACTTCCTTCTAAACCTGTGTTTCTCCACCTTATCAGACCCAATGCTCCTTGTAATAAGGATTCTGTAGAGTCCCTTTAATATCCTGGAATAAAATTTAGAGAAAACATAAATAAAAATCATTGAGGTACTCTTAATTTGAATTAAAAGAGAATGAAAATAATTTAAAATAAAATAATATGTACCTCAGCAAGTAAGTCCTTGGGCAAACTCCCAAGATAGTAGAATGCTTTCTTTAACAAGATAGTAGGATGCTTATGCCTATATGAATGTGACAGACACAAATGCACACTGATGTTGGTATGTTGTATTGGCAGTAACACAAGCCATGATTTCCCAAAATGTTAAACAACTCTTGGTAAACCTTCAAACAAAATAAAATGTAATATTTCCTCAATTTACACAGAAAATGGCATCTCTGGAAAAAGTTAGTGCATAGTAAAACTATACAAAAGATACTTTGTGCTTGCGTAAAATAAGGAATTGGGTTCTAGGCTTCCATGATTATAGGCACAAATGTCTAATGGCACATTTGAAATTCATATGAAAATTGTATGGGATAAACAGGTGTTTCTTGTTTTGTGCTGTCTTCTGCATTTCAGGATGTCTAGAATGCCTGCACTCTGCTCAGTGAATGCAAGTTGAGCCTTCTTATTATTAAGAGTGCCAGAAAAACCACACTGTAGATTTCAGAAAGTTACTTCCTGGCGAGCTATTACTCCCAGTAAGGACAGCTGACCTAGACCCACCAGAAAGAGGTCACTTCTACCAGAAGGTGGAGAGCATTATGTTCCTCTAGCTGGAGTCTTTCCACATAGAAATACAAGGCAGTGGAAAATGGAGGCTCCCCTGGCACTGAGAAGAGGCACCCCAGACATAACACACACAGCCTCTGACTTCAGAGAACTTAATTACTATCCAAAGAGGGAGACAGGTCTGATAAGTTTCTAAAAATGTCAAAGCAAGGGGTGTGTAAACCAATGCCAGCTCAACAGGGAATAAGCTGAGTGACTAGGGAGATGCAGAGCAGAAGTTTCAGGCAGGAGATAATTGGTGAGATTAAATGCCCCCCTTTTCCGAAGTGATTTCTCCAGTGTAGTTAAGATAATAAAACAATAATTTATTGGATTCTGCCTGTGTGCAGGCATTGAGTGCAGAATGCTTTATATTCATTATTCTATAAGTACTTATAGCAACCCTGTGAGGTAGTTGGGATTATTCCAATTCTACAGATAAGGAGATTGAAGCCCTGAAAGGTAAAGGAATTATCCCCAAATCTCACCATCCAGAAGCAGAGAATTTAAAGCCATGCCTTCTAGACTCCAGACTGCACGGTTCTCCCACTCCATGGCCCTGTTGATCTTGGAGGAGGCAGTCCCACATAGTGGCTGATACAATTGCCTGTATTGGTCAGCCTCTCTGTGTCTCGTATTCTCACCTGAAAATGGCAACGGTAATAGTCTCTACTTCTTAGGCATGTTGTAAGGATTAATTATAGTTAAGATATATTACTTAGAAGGGTCTCTGATTTACAGTAATCAACTAACAAATAATAGTTTCTATTATTTTCTAATCAGTGAGAACCCATAATTTTTTCTTCTTCTCTCCCTGTGTGGCTGCTGAGCTGGGCTTGCACCAGTTTAGATGGGCTGAGGATGCTGCTAGAAAAGTAATTTTTTTCTGAGATCCATAATCAGTCAATCTAAGGTTCCACCATCCTCACTCACCCAAGCTTAGATGAGAAGCAGCTGATAAATGTCTTTGCTTTTGGAGAGATGGGAATTTGTCCCTCCTTTACCAGCTATTCTTGGCTCTTTGGTCTCAGATGTCAGTTGTTTTCTGTTTGTGGTCTGGGCAACAGCCCCAGTACTGGGCAGAGCCTTGTAGAGAATAGGGCAGTGAGGAGCGGATAGGAATGGGAACAGCTGTGGGTTCTCCAGAGGTCTGTCCCTAGTAAACCCTGGTTTACCAGATAACCCCAAGCACCACCACAAAGTCCTTCTGGGGCATTGGGTTTGGGGCCTAACTCATTCAGGTTTCAGCGTTGACACAAGCCTGTGGATGCATCTAGATGGGGAGTGCAGATGGAATGTTCCTCTCTGCTCATGTGTAGGATAGAGAGCAGTGAGGATGCAAGTGGGAAAGTGTCCGAACCCTCTTCCTGATTCTGCAGGAATCTAAAAGTGAGTGTTTTGGGGAGATTTCAGGAGTTGCCTTTAGTGGATACTGAAGGCAGACTCTGATGAGAGTGAAAGCAGGGCCAGCTCTTCTCCATCTCCCACATGAGTCTAGAGCAGGAGTCTGGAAAACGAAGCTGTGATTGGCCCCCAGACAATCACAGGAGAAGTGTATACCTTTAGTTTAACATGCACTAGGTGAGCTGAGCCCTTCACAAGCAGTATCTCATTTAAACTTTACAGCAACCCAGAGTAGTAGTTGGTTCATTTTTGTTTATATTTTTGCTGATTTAGCAATATAAATTCATTATTTTATAGTTCTGGAGTCAGAAATTGGACATTGATCTCACTGGGGTAAAAATCAAAGTAACTGCAGGACTACATTCCTTCTGGAAGCTTTACGAGAGTCCATTTCCTTGCCTACCTCTATGACCTCTGTTGTCACCGCTTTCTGACTACAGGCAGAAAAAAAACCCACTTTTAAAGACTCATGTGATTAGATTGGGCCCACCTGGATAATTTAGAATAATCTCCCCATCTCAATGTCCTTAACCTTAGTCACATCTGCAAAGACTCTTTTGTCATGTAAGGGAACATATTCACAGGCTCCAGAGATTACAAAATGGATATCTTTGGAGGCCAGTTATTTAAGCAGGAGCTTTTATAATCCCCATTTTACAGAAGAGGAAACCGAGGCTGGAAAAAGTCAAGGGACTTGCTTAGAACCAAGATTCAAACCAAGGATGATGGGATGTGGCAGGCACTTTACATAAAGTTATGTCTTATTTGATATCACTTAATCCTTTCGACAGCCCAGTGAGGTAGGCATTATTATTCCCATTATGTATCTGGGGAAACTATAGCTCAGAGAAGTTAAGTAACTTACCCAAGGTGGAGCTCAGACATATAACAGGCCTGTATGACTACACTGTACCAGGCTGCTTTTGAGAGAGAGAGCATGCTCCTGCAAATGAGACCAGACCTAAAGTTACCCAGAGCTCACATTTGATGTTTGTATGGTACTTTTCCACATTTCCAGGGCCTTCTTACCCATACTGACTCCTGCAGAGCTCTCCCTGTAGCTTGCCAGCTGGAATGGCAGAGATAGTATCTGCAGGCTCAGGGAAGGTTGCCAGGTAAAGGGTGGGGTAAAGAAGGGTTCCCACCCAGAGGGTTCCCCTGTCCCCGCAAAAAGCACCTCCTTGGGCCTGTGCGTGAGAAGGGTGCAAGGAGGAGAGGAGTGTTTGCCTGTGTGTGTATGCCTGTAGGGCAGGGGGTGGGACCTGGCTTTCTCCCTGTCCCCCCGCCCCTTCCCATCCGAGGACTGTCAAGGCAACTCTAGGAACCAGGATATTCTACTTCTCCCAGAATCACAGCTACTGTGGAAAATAAATTTTTCCACCTCAAAAAAGTCTGGCCCAGGAGTGGCTTTGGAGACTGCTCTCAGGAGCTCTCAGGAGCTATTTCCGTGTACCTGTTCTGTTCCCTATCAGGTCACTTCCCATTTCATGTCTGGCCCTGCTTGACAACTTACAGAAGACTTCATTAAGCTAATAGGTTTTTCTTTCACAATATCTGTGTAAAGCAGGTTTTATTATTCTTGTTTGACGAATAAAGGAACTGAGGCTCAAAATGGTAAAGTAACTCGCAGTTAAGTGGCAGGTTTGGGATTTATTCAATTTACCTTTATTCGGTATCTACTTGATAATAGTAGATATTATTCAATGTTCAGCGCTGGTCTGTTGTTTCCAAATCCAGTTTATTCTACTAATTTACTAAGCTACCCTCACCACCTTCATAGGCCTCTGAACCTCCGCTGCTTGTGTCCAGATCAAGTGTCAGATGTCCCTCCCTCTCCCCTGTGTGACCACTAAACTCTCCTTGGCTCCCAAACCTTGAGGATCCTTGGTTTGCATACTGTTTTGCTTCTCTTTCTTGGCAGCCCCGCCCCTGCACTGGTGTCTTCTAATATTTTCTCTACCGATTCCATTGGCATGGACTGCTGCAGGGTGTCCCTGGTTTTATGCTTACAGATGACAGTATAGTAGTCAGAGGTCCAGCTCTGGCATCACACAGACCTAGATTTGAATTTTGACTCTACCAACAGGAGCTGTGTAACCTCATCAGTCACCCTCTCCAAGCCTCAGTTTTTGACTCTATAAAATGGGGAGCAATAATAGCATCAATCTTATAGTGTTGTTAGGAGGGGAATTAAGTGAGATCTTGAATATAAAGTGTCTAGGACATAGTAAGCACTCAGTCGATGTAAGTTATTGTTGCTGTTGCAACATTATTAGTTCTAACTGCCCCATTTCATTTCAGCCTGGCTCCAGTTGGCCTTTTCTTGTTAGCTCTGCCCTTGGGAGGCTCTGGAGGCTTTTCTTCAAGTGGCTCTCTGCTCAGATTCCCCCAATTGCTTGTCCTTCCTTCCTCTGAGTGTTCTTACATGTGCCCTTTCACCTGACTCAGCCCATTACTAGACCAATAATTAGAAAAATATGTCAAACTTGATCTGTGCCAGGTAAATACAGGCATGCCTCACTATAATGGTTCCTGAAATATTGTACATAAGTCAAAGTTTTATAAACTATTTTATTTTTCTTTGCCAAGAAAGCCGCTATTTAAAGAATTGTTAGACTGAATCTTTTCAGAAAATAAAAAATGCCCTTCTATAGTCAGAGCCAAACATCATCTATAGGGTTTGCTTAAAATAAGTTATAGATTAATTTTGCTTTTCCCTATGATGCCATCTTCTCAAAGAAAGTGTGTGATCCTAACAAGTACATTTTAAACCTTACCCCATCACTGTGGGTGGGCTCATCCAAGAGCTTGGAAGTGAGTTTTGTAGGCCACTTGTGTAGCTGGTAAACTGAGGCTTGGAAAGACTTAAACACCCAGTCACTGAGGGTAAGCATTGATTCTTGCAAAAGCCAGTGGTAGAATATTTCTGTGCCCCTAGCTCTGGGTTGGGATGAGGAGCTATTAAGCTGCTAGAGCAAAAGCCACCAGGCCAGAAAGGGTTAACACCACTCTGTCTGGAGGGGGAAGCAGTGCAGCTGCCCAAGGACAAGGCATCCCTTCCTCTCTAACGTGAACCAGAACCAGCTTCCTTTCTGAAGATTTGGTGCTTCCCCTTACACTAAGCCTGGCAGCACAGAGGGCAGCTTCCTGGCTAGTGGGGCACTCGCAAGAGCCTGAGCTTGCCCAGGGGCCCAGGAGGGATGGACACTTTTCTGGCATAAAGCAAGGTGGGGTGTGGCAAGACCTGGGATTCCGGACTTTGCCGAGAACCTGGGAACTCAGCAAGGGCCCAGTGTTCTTATGGTGGGCTTCCCCATTCTGCTTGGGCAGGCCTCTCAAGTAACAGGATTTGGGGAGTCCAACTTCACAAAAGGCCTCCAGATCCCCTCTTTCCCTGGTTCTAAGGACCTAGAAATACTGCCTGAGTGCTTATAAGTAGCAATGACAATCCTCTTTGAAATGATGGAGGTATCTTGAAGGTGGGGAGGTACAGAAGAATAGACAGGCATCTTGATTCTGTTTTGAATGAACCCTGGAACCAGTATCTACCCCTATTCTTACTGTCCATCTTCCTGTCAAGCTCTCATTCATCTTTCCAAACTCAACTCCAATGTCTTGTTCTCCAGGTAGCCCTCTGGGGCTATCCCTTCCATCTTCTTTACCTTGATAGGCTTCTGCTATGTGTCCCCCCGACCCCCAGACAGTGAAATATCGGAGGAGAGAATCTATTTTATTGTTATAGTGAAGCACTGCCTGACACAGAGTAAACATTCAATAAGTGTTTTTTAAACAAATAGATTGATAGATGGTTGAAATGAACCTGTCTACCTACCCATCCCTTCATCCTAGGTGCCATGAACTCCTATCTCTCTGCTTTGCAGGGCCTTCTGCTCTTCATGCTGCTCTGCTCTCTGTTGTGTTTCTCTCAGCTAGTAATCCACGCTCACCCCTTTTCCCAAGAAGAAGAGCCTGTTGGGTTTATGCAAATAGAGTTCAATGGGCTCCATCCATCCAGCTCAGGTAAATATTTCCCAACTCTGACACTTATGGCTGGGACCTGGGAACTGTTGACTGAGACATCTCAGTTGTTTGCTCAGTGGTTGCTAGATGCTAGGGCCTACTCTCTACAGATCAGGGTCTGCATATAGAACTCTGATCAACCCAGTTTTCTAAACTCTTTGAGGTTGGAAGTTCAGCACCAAGCTACTCATCCAAAGTCAGAATAGGCCCGTTAGAGAGTAATGGGGGCATTCCTGGGGCTACCCTCTCCTGGCCATTTAAATGGAAGCAGTGCGGTTAGGGGAATCCAATCACACCTGATATCACTGTGACTTTATTTTTTATAAACTATGGAGACAAATTTGGGTTGAGCCTCTAACCCTAGAGTAAGTCAGAAACACATAGACTTTCAGGGCTAAAGGGGCCCTCAGATGATCTGTCCCTTGTACTCATAAGGGCTCCACAGATCTCTGCTGTCTGACAGAAAGGCTGTCTTCTTCCTCTCTTCTATCTTGTGTGTTAATATACTTATTTATGTATAATATAACGTCTTATGGCTAGATTTTCACAGTCTGCAGTGACATTTTAAAAGACAAAATCATAGCGGATTTTTATAAAGCTAAATATATCCAATTTCTACAATCTAAGATTTTACATTTTTTTGGTGTTAAAATATTAATTGTATGTAATGAACGATAATCTGAGTAGATGATATTCGTTACTTAATATTCTTGTTTGGGAAAACAAAACAACCCTCTCTGAACTCTCCAAAAAAAAGATTTACTTGTCAAGAACCTCAAAAGCCTAGACCCAGTGATTCTAGCCTGACCTATTTCCTGGTGCATATATTCTATCACTGACACCCCTGTCAGATGGCCCCTGGCCCCAGTCTCTGCCAAAGCTCTCCCAGAAATTTCAGATGCACTACCCAGAATGCAGCCTACTCCAGGATTGAGTGGGTTGCAATATTAGGCCATTCTTCTATTAGACCCCTGATTGACTTCCCTGTGGTGGTCACTGCCTGTCCAGGACTTGAGTCCATCCCCTTTATATGACAGTCCTTCAATATTTGGGAAGAACTATCACTCTAAAATCTTCCCCTTTCTATGTAAATATCCAGAGTTTCCTAAATGATTGCCTTACTTAAAGCAAGTATACATATATATAATACATGAATACTTTCTTGTTGTAAAAAATTTACTTAGACTTTTGATATCTTTTCAGCCTTAGCACTCTCCCCAGAGGTAACTCCTGTTATCAGTGTGGTATATTTCTAAAAGACTTTTCTTTCTGCATTTACATGGAAATGGGTACAAATGAAAATGTATAAATGTTTGTGGAGTTTATAAAATGCATACATGTACATATGTATGTGTATATATTTGTAAATTATACTGAGTGCAACTTTTTAAATTTACAAATAAAATTTATAGATTATTTCATAGCAGTATATATAGAGTCATATGATCTTTGTTAATGACCATATAATATGCTCATGTTTTAATGTAATTTTACTTTTCCATTGTCATATTGCTAGACATTAGGTTTCTTCAAAAATTTTTAATGCTATGATGAACTCCTTAAACTTGTTTGTGCCTTGATGCCTTTATATGAATGTTTCAGTCTGCCAACCACACTCTTTAATATCCACAAGTATACAATATTCATTACTCAGATGACATTTAGATAGATCAGAGCATAGTGGGACCATTCATTCATTCAACAAAATTTTGTTGAGAAGGCACTATATCTTTATTGTGCCCTGATTCCAGTTGTCCCAGGAATACATAAGACAGCAGTAAGCCTGTCCTCATGGAACTTACAAAGTTAAGTAGAGAAATCTCCCTTAATACTCTACTTCCGTTACTATAGCCTATCCTACAGATCATTTTAGAGATAATTATATTACAGTCAGCTTATATGCTCTTAAAGTCAGTTAACACTCCTCAAATATAAACCATTGCCTCAACTTATACAGTTAATTTTCATATTTTAAGTAAAGGAATTTTACATTTGCACTTATGTTCTATCTTATTACTTTCTTCCCTTCTTTTTATATTTTCAAGCTTTTTTTTAATCTTGATCTCTTTGCGCAAGGTACTAGCTAGCCCTGCTCCTCATAGAGAAATAATAAGTATGTATGCTTTATCTTTACCCAAGTTACTGATAATATTCTTAGCTAGACTAAGCAGAGTCTTATGGCACACCATTGGAGATATCCCTCCTGGATGACAGTGACCCATTGTTAATTAACCCTATCTCAGCCCATATGACCGCATCTTGACCTCTGGGGACAATATGCATGCAATCATACATGCACACACAATAATTATAGCATTCACTTGATCTTTATTTCTAGAAACCCTGTATAAAAGGAAATGAGTCTTGTTTGGCATGACTTTTTAAGTCAGTGTGATACAGTGGGGATGGGAAGGAGATTGATTCTGGATCCAGTCAGACCCAGTTTCATATTCTAGCTCTACCACTTCCTAGCTTTTCGGAAATCCTTTGACTTTTCTTAGACCCAGTTGAAGGTATTTATGCATTAATTCCCCATATATTTTAATAAGCATTCATTAAGTGACAGGCATTATGCTGTGTGCTGGGCAGGCCATAGTAAGCAAGATAGGTCTCCCAGGTACTAAATGTGCAGAACCATTATCTTCATGTTGTTTTGGTGACAATAAAAGGAAAACCCTTTGTGTAATAGGTTTTACAGACATTTAGCCCTAACGATTGAGATCTGGGTAAGAATAAGTTCTCTTTTATAAGTAAGGAAGTAGATATACCTTTAGAGGGTAACTTGCTCAAGTCCACTCAATCTTTTGGTAACAAATTTGTTAACTGTTCCCCAGCCATAGGTAATTTAGCTTACACTGTCAATTGTGTAGAGCCTTGTTCCAGACTAATAAGAGTAACAGTATAATATTCAATAGAAATTAAACCACAGGGCAAGTCCATTGTTACAGAGAGCTACATAGAGCTTCTGCAGTGCCTCACTTATCCAGAGAGCCAGCACCCTCACCTACTGAGAACTCAGGTGAAAATCAGAAGGAAGCAAAATGAGACCTCAAGCCAGGCTCTTTCCTTTTTTTAGAAAAAGATGTAAAAAACTTACTTATCTGGTTTTTTAGCCTTTAGCAAATAAAAGCTGCAAATTTGAGCTAGAATAAGGGACTGCTAGAAGCAAGCATAATCAACAGTAGCAGATGAAAACCTGGTTGTGAGGAATAAGTAAAAAGACCCAAGAAAAGCAGAGCTGAAAAAAAAAAAAAAGGCAATTTCGGGCTACAGCCAACAGAGGCCAAACACTTCGGTATCCCCAAGGACATGATTACTTGTAAAAGAAGTTCAAAGTTATGACTTCAGTCATTGACTAAATTATCTTTCAGGTACTCTTTAAGGGAAAGTAGGACTATATATAATATAATACCTTTTAGCAAGATCGCTATTCAAAATAAAATCAATAAATATCTATCCAAAATTATAACAAAGGCTTTGGAGCTACAAGGGAGAGATTTCTGTGCCTTTGAAAACCCACTTATTTGAGAAGCCTTCCTCAGGAAAATCCTAGGAATTTGAAAGATGTGTTGAATTTTAAATCAGATGATTTAACGTTCAAATCATAGCTCTCCTGCTAGCCAGCCTCGTACCTTGAATAAATCTTTTACCTTTTATGAATCTTGTTTTCCTCCACTGTAAAATGGGAATAGTGTTATCTGCCTTTTCAGTCTCATGGAAATATTTCAAAAATCAACCAAAATGACATGTTTGAGTGTGCTTTGTAAACTGTAGAACATCATGAAAATAAGTGAGGTCTGCAGACCACTTTCCAGGTGTCACTTACTGAAAGACAATGACTCAAGATGCAGTGAGAGAATGAGATGGATTCCCAGTTATTGCTTTAAAAATTTGCACATACACATATATACACAAATTATACATATCTGCATAAACACATGTTTATTAGTTTAGATAATGTGCCCCTAAACTTCGCAAGACTTTCACTGGGCAAAAGAAAAACTCTACAGCACCTTGTAAACTTAAAAGTTCTATACATATATATGAAATTTTGAGTGCTTACTATTTTTAATCCTAATTCTTTCTAACTTAAAATTTATAATTAGCTTTTAAGAATTGAACATTGCAGAAATATGTGATTTAGAAAGTGAATATCTTCTAGAACTCCAAATGCCTTCTACTCCATCCATTATTAGCAGTTTGGTTGACCATGGTTTCAGATTTTTTTTCTGTGTTCTTTTAGTCCTGCAAGTATTAACCAGAGAATTCCTGAAATAAACAGTCTTTTTTATAAAAGATAAACCGTTAGGGGTAGAAATACATTTTCTACCTTAACAACTCTTCATCTGTCTCCTTTGCTTTATTCTTACTACTTTGGCCTTAGGTGTGTCCTCATCAGTTCTTACCTAGACTATTGCAATAAACAGCTTTTTAAGTAGTTGCCATGTTTAGAGTCGTACTTTCTTTAAATCCATATTCCACACAGTGGTTAGCATAATTGAACTAAACAAAAATCTCACCATGTCACTCCCCTTTACTCTAGTTACACACTTTGCCCCCAGAGCCTAGTCTAAACTCCTTTGCATGACATATAAAGCTTCTGTCGTCAAGCCCTGGCTGCTAGCCCAGGCCTCTCCAACCCCATGCCTTAGCAGTGCTGAACTGCTTGTTGCTCCTGGACATGAAGCACTGCTTTGCCCTCTGTGACTTTGAACAAGATGCTTGCACTTCCTGGCATGCCTTTCTTTGCCTTCTCCTGGGATGCTGTGAAGCTTTCCTTATCTCATTCTTCTTTCTATCTATCCTCTGCCTTGACAAAGCCAATCATAACCTTTCCATGCTACCACTGTACATACTTCTGATTGCTATATTTATTGCACTGTAGAGGATTACATTCCTGATTAATCTGGAAGGTCTTAGTTCCTCTTGGTATATAGCAGGTACATACGAAATGTTTGTTGAACTAAACTAAACTGGGAAGGGAACCTTTTTGGAGGAACCTGTATTTAAAGCATAATACATGGAAGGCTGTCTAACCCACTGCTGTTAGAGCAGACCTGGTTTCAGAGGACCATAAGAGGTGCCTCACTTTGGAGTGCCACAAGAATACAAAAGACAAGGACCTCAGCCTTACTAGAAGATTATCAAAGATGAAAATTACCAGAGAAAACTGTTTACTTGCATTTATAGCCAAAGCTCAGGGCACAAGCAGTCACCCAGGAAATGCCAAAGAGAATCCTATTCAGATTTGTTGCAAACTTGACTTTCAATAACTATGTAGGCCCCACATTTGTGTGAATAGGCTACACTTATTGGAATGTTTACATCACGTATGCCCCACATATGAAAATGACATGGTGCACATAGGAGAAATGTGTCAATAAGCACATTTCTGAGTAAGAAATTCTGGATGGGAGCCCAGTGGAACTACCTCACAGAGGTATAGACAGAAGAGGGGAGAATCTGAAAACCAAAGACCCAGGTAGAAAATCAGACTCTGCTTCTGGCTGTGTGACAGTGGATGTGTTACTTAAATTTTCCTACTCTTAGTTCCTACATCTGTAAAACAAGTTTATAAGATTATTTCTCTCACTGAATTATCATGAAGAATAAATGACTATTCATTTGAAAGTGATTTTTAATCTCTAAAGTGCTAAAAAAGATATTACTTTCTCTACTGATGCTCATAGATAGAACTAATCTGTGTTATGCTTCACAACCACAAGTTGGTGCTCTGTGTGTGTGTGTGTGTGTGTGTGTGTGTGTGTGTGTGTGTGTGTCTGTCCAGGATGAGCAGGACATCTGCCCTTCCCTTCATTAGTTTCCTTTTAAATTTTTAATTAATAAAATATATACTGAGACAGATTTTATGGTATGAATGAGCCTCCTTCTCTTTCTCCTCCCCAGCTATCTTCCTCGTAATAAGGGAGAGAAAGAGCAAATATCAAACCCCTGGAGTTAATGCGTACATGTGAGAGTCAAGGAAATACACAGGGCTGGTTCCCAGGTCAGGTACATTATGTTATCATATCAAGTAGATGTGTGTTTCGTCTGTATCTAAACTTTACCCTGTGTAGTAATTGAGAACTCTAAGCGGAGACTTTTCTTTCAACTAAGATTAAATCTCATTAGAGCAATGAAATTAGGGTTACTACTGAGTTATTACAGAGACCCAAGTAGGTAACGACATCAGAATGATGGAAATAGAATGTAGAGCCAGGCCACAGCTCAATGGCATGGACTGAATACTGGGTAGTGAGTTAGAAGACCTGTCCTAATCAGCCCTGGCTTGTTCTCTAGACCTTGCTTGGCTGAACATCTGGTTGTGTTGTTCTGAGCAAGTTATTTACCCTCTCTGGTCATCAGGAGTCATAGCTGTAAAATTAACAATTTGAACTAGGTGACACCTACATTTCCTTCTAGTTCTAATGGGGAAGGAAGGGAATCAACACTTGATGAATGTCTGCCATGCACCTGGCACGCTATAAACTAAGCTACCTCGAGGACTCTAGGATTCTATGAGTCCATCAAATGCAGTGAGAGATTTATGTAGAACTATGTACAAATAGTTACATAGAACTATATAACTTAAAGCAAATTTCCCAACATCTCCAAGCCTCATTTTTTTCATCTGTAAAATGAGTCGAGTGATACAATTAGCCTACTTACATGTTCACAAGTCTATTCCCACTCCCTCTTTTATACATTAGAAATTTCTCTAGTAGATTTCATCTACCTTGTTTCCCTCCTAATGTGGAGGAATAATCTAGGCCTACAGAAATTAGTAAAGTAACTTAATATTAGATCATATAGCTAGTTAGAAGCAGGGATAAAACCCCAAATCAGGTCTTCTAGTGATTCTCAGCTTTGTGCTTGTTTTCTGGGTGTCTTTTTTTTTTCTTTTTTCTTTTTAATCATCCCCTGCCCTGAAAAGGACAGCAAAGTCCTTCAATGATAGGCAGCCCAGGTGTATGCATAAGAACTGAGTGTGATGACAAACTGCATTCACACTCTAGATACTTCCCAAGAATAGCTACTGGGCTCAAAAACAGTTTTCAGAGTTTGTTTCACAGACCATGCTCAGCATTTCTTCCCCCCACTGTACCCCTGACTTCCTGCCATTTCACTTATTTGATGGCAGGACAGCCCTCTGTGTGGGCAAATCAGCAGTTATATGTGGTACTCCTCTATAGGCAGTAGTAGCTCTCTGCTCTTGTTTACTAAGTGGGCTACCAGGAGAATCAGAAGACTCTGATTCAAAGGGGATCAGAATCAAAAAAAGAGAACTCTCATTAATCTAGCTCCCAACTGTGGGGAAATGCTGCTGTAATTTCAGGATATCTATAATGCAATGTAGTGGTTAAAGTTGTTCAAGTCCTGGGCACCATGAAATATTTGTGAGGATGCATCCTTAATCAGGGCATAACCTTTTCCTCAGAGTTTCTAAACTTGAATTCATGGACTTATATCACAATGGGGGAAGAAAACTTTTATGGGCTTAAATAATGGTTTTTTTCACACATGTGTTAGCACTAACAATGCCATGTCCTAAAAACTGAAGCCAAAGCATTAAATAACATGACTGATAAGCTTGTTGCAATTGCAGAGGAGGTGCAAGCAAGAAAAACAAGGATGCCTTTTTGGAAAATTTCTTTTCAGGAAGTAGCAACTCCAAGTGGCCCCAGCCTCCTAAGGAGCCATTAGTTTATTAAAGGGCCCCATGTCTCCTGTCTTCTAACACTCCTTTGTCTAGAAGTTTGGCAGTGTCATGGAGAAGATCCCAGTGTCATGGGCAAAGATATGTCTAAGCTGGTCTGTTACAAGTCTGACTAGAGACCAGGGACTGGATGAGGCCATCTCCCCAGGCACTACTAGAGGCATCTAAAGAGACAGGAACCTTAGTAAAAGGAAACAGCCAAGAGCTACAGAGAGAGGAGAGTCCTCCAAATGAAAACACAGCCAATATCTCTTGGTGGACTCTCAGCCTTATTTACCTGAGATGAGTTTCCTGCCTCCCTATTCCACCACTTGCAATATATTTTTAGGATATTTTCATGAGCAACATGTTTGCAAACCTTTTATAGATCAGTTACAAAACAGAAACTCTTCCTCACTGCTAGATAAAAATGTAGTAGGGGGAAAGAAAGAAAAAAAAAATACCTTGCCTGTAATTGAAGGCAGGTTGAGAGATGTTCACACTTTGAAATCCTCCTTCTTGTGAAATGTTTATGAAACATTTTCCACAAACGAGTTATGCAACTGGGACAACAGCTTTGATCATTTTCATCACCAGTGATATATTCATTAGTGTTGGGCTGTTTTTCCTCCAGAGAGGGCCATATGAAAATGTCATAGGAAGGGGGCTAAGGATGAGCACTCTAGTGCCCCCATGCCCCATTGCATGACCCAAAAACAAATGGTTAATAAGGAGGTCCAAGTGTATGTCTGGGCCAGAACACTGTCTTCTCCATCACCATCTATCCTCACTTCTATCTCTGAGATGTTTGTGGTATTGTTTTGCAGAAAGAGCACCACAGGAGTATTAGAAGACCATTCCTTGTCAGAGTTTTGCCAGTGTTTTGTTATGTAACTTTTTACCCATTTGCAAAGCCCTCTGAGCCTCTGTGAGATGGGAAGGTAAACACTTGTCCCCACACCTCCTGGCTGGGAGATGAAGCCAAGTAAGAGGCTTCCAGCTCCTCATAAGGGGCTCTCTCCTTCCAGAATGAGGCTACTGCTTTCTAAAGCAGGTGATATCAGGGAGTTCATTGGGTTTAAAAAAGATAATCATTCATGATACTTTTTACTTTCTGGTCACTGCCCAAACTCAGTGTAATACCTTTTGCACAGTGCAGTAGGTGGAGGAGATCCTAAGCTAACAAACCTTGTCTAATATATGGATAGGATAATCAATGGCTGTAACAGGGCAGAGCTCTCTCTTGTGGCTCATGTCCCCAGGAATAGTCCATTCTAAGTAGAGTCTGGAGAAATATTTCACTTGCGTGAGAAGAACTGCCAAAGGGACCCTGGAGACAATCTTCACAATTCCAGGCAAGCTGTGGGTTTGGTTGAGTTTTCACAAGTACAGGGGAAATTGAGTTTTCATCCAATTTGCCTCCGGTTCTCACATTAAAAGTCAGAGGGATCCAATAGAAGTCTATCTCATCTTCCAGATCCACAGCCAACACCCAGTTACCTGGAAAGGCTCCAATCTTTTCCATTGGACAGCTGTAAAAGGGATTTTTTTTTTTTTAATTTGGGTAGGACTTTATTTCTGAATTTCTTAGTTTCTGAGCCCCTGAAATCTCAGAAAATTGTTGAAGAAGTGTGCTAGGGGCAATAAGAGTTGATGATGTATTTTATTTCAGCTATGCTCTTTCTGAGACCTCCTGACCAAAGTGGAGATTTTAGAACTTGTCTTATAAAAAGAAGTCTTCTTTACTGTCTTTCACTTTGACTTGTTTAGGATTGTCCTCTTTGGGGGTTGCTGTCAGCAGCACACACCCAATGGGTAATGAATTATGAAAATTGAAAGAGTAAAAAAAGTTAACAAATACTTAGAATAACACACAAAATTGTCAGAATGCCACAGACTAATACCCAAAGAAACTTTGTGCTATAAGGCACTTCATTTCCAGAACTAGAAGGTGAGCAGTGCCCCTAAAACAGTTTGAAGGACAATTGATCCAGGAAGCAGATGAAAGGGTGAATTTTCTTTTATGATAGCTCTGGTTTCTGAAATTAAGTGTTGCAGGAAGACCTGGCACTGATTCTAACAGATAGTATGCTCAGGTTGGAGGCAAAGCACATGTTTTCAAGCTCTGTCATAGCTACACCTCCTTATCTCTGCATTGGGCATAATGAGTCTACAAAGGAACCCTGCCACTTGCCTCCCAGTGGGAGCTGGGCCAAACTGCCTGAGGTGGTTCCACCAGCATGGTTTCAGCTCTAGTTTTCCATATTCTCTCTCTGTCCCCCCCCCGCCACCCCCATCCTCCATCCTGCCTCACCTATCCCCTTTCTTGAATGAGTGATAAAGAAGGTAGATTTGAGAAGGGGAGGCTGGCCAAAATGGCTTTGCTTAAGAAAAATCTCCTTTCAGAGACAACCTTAAAGTCGTTGGTGGTAGTTTTAAATAAGTAGTTTATCATCTAATTCCAGTTTTTAAAAACCTGCCAATAAATGTGTCCCCATAATTTAGGCTGTGAGAACTCCAATTTCTGAGGGAAGAATGAGGACAACAGAACTTCTTAGACAGCGATGCCAGGAGTGGATGGGAGGAGCTGAAGAGTGCTGGGGGGCAGGGATTGGGTTGTGCTGGATATCATGCATGGGCAGCCATGCTTTTTGAATTTTTAGAGAGCCTCACTCTCTGTACCCATTGTGCTACTTACTCTCCCTTCCTCCTCTGTGCTTTCAAGGCTCCAGAATAGTCTTCTTAGATGAGAGGAAAAGAGAGGAATGGTTTGTAAAAATAGTCCCAGGAAGAAGCATCCTCTTACCCATTTCTGTGTAACCAGGGCTCCTTGGTACTATTTGGATCTGCTTTATCTAAGAACACTGCAGCAACCTGGACTAACTCAGTCTGCCAAATACACTATGGAATTGGAAATTCATTTTAGGACTGAAACAGAAAAAAAATCATATACAATCATATAACAGATGGGGAAATTGAGTCTCATAGAGGTTGAATGATTACTCCATGTTACATTGTAAATTAGAGTCAGAGTTAGGAGTAGAAACAAAGTCTAGCTCCCTCTTCAATATTTTCCTTACTATCTTCCTGGAAACTCTGGAAAGATGGGTTCTATTTATATCTTTTATTTGATTAATATGAATTTGGATCCAGCTATCTGCAAGGCACCATTTTTAGGTCATTAGCTTACTCCGCAGCCTCTATTGCCACTCCATAGCATCATCCTAACTCTCCAACCAAAGGGAATTTTTTTCTCTAGTAATCCAAAGCACTATTTTTCGACAAGAATTAAGTACAACTATAGCTGTTAGTCTGAACATTAACTAATTCCAGGATGTTAATGACATGCCCAGTAGAGACCAAGAAAGTGGTTTAAGCCAGGATCTCTATGGCCAAGAGTTTCCATCAGAGGGTCTCCTCAATGTCTTTTATAAGGTGTGGTCCAGATCCTATTCACCTTCCCATATTTTATGGACTTCCCGACAAGCTGCAAGAGAGTAGTTCTCAGGGTGGAAAGGGAGTGCTTCCTGCCCTGCTCTTGGACACCTGGAATCCATGAATGGGTGGTTGGTGCTATCATTGAAGAGTGGTAGAGGCTAGAGAAAGTTTGGACACCACCACAAGCCCCTCACGCTATAACTGTAGCAGTTATTGTGAAGGAGACATGTCCCCACATGTAGAGAGAGAGACAAAAACAATCACCAAAGCCACAGAGGTCTAGCTGCAAAGGCATCTTAGCATGTAGAGGACAGGGAGATGCGAAAAACAAGGGGGATAGAGGGAAAACAGGTCCTTCAGATCAGTGGTTCCCAGATTTTGGGATTTTGTGGACCAGGAAAATGAAAACCAAAATATGGGGGGGATTGATAAAGCATTGCTAATTTCATACTTTGTGAGGTGGAGAGTTTTTAAAATAACATTTAGTATCACCATCATCTCATAAAAAGAATTCTAATATATTTTCCCAAGGGAAAAAAAAATCTCCGATTTAAAATAAAATTTTCAAGGCACTACAATATCCTTATTTTTTCTCATTTCAGTGAGAAAGAGCATAAACTGTATCATGTAGCAGCACAGCTCTTATAATAGTGTTGGGAATGAGGGATCTAAGTGGAGTCCCCATCTTGCAGATTGGTACTCTGGGGGGCCACTCACCTTTGTCTCCTGCCCTGACTTCAAGCCAGTTGCCCTGGCTTGAAGGGCACACACAGGCAGGAAAATCAAGCTGCAACCCAGTAGACTCTGAGCTAGCTCTTTACTCTCCAGGCTTATCACTTATATCCTGCTTTGATATTCTCCAAATTTCCATTTCTGTTGGCCTGAGGAAGCCCAGAACTGACACTTTCCTCCTGCCTCCACTTACAGATTAAAACCGAGGATCTCAGTGACTCCCTGCAGCAGACCCTCGCACATAGGCCATGCCATCTGAGTCAAGGATCTGCCATGATGTCCGGAAACCAAATGTCTGGGGTAAATGCCAGCCCATGTCAGGAAGCCCTGACATTCTCAGTGGGCCAGTGAGTTTAATTCAAGCCTTCTGCAAAATGCTTGACCTCTAGACTTGGCACTCAGTGAATCTATATTGGTCTAAAGAACACCCTACAGGGAATGTGAAAAAGAGACTGAAGGCCTGGGGTGGTGATGGGGATACAAAATAATCTTCTTCAAGGTGAAACTTGGCTGGTTATGTGAAAAGGGAGGTCTCTATCTCTCTGATAGTAAAAGGAGGCAATCTTGCCAAAATGACAGACCTAACAGCTATAAGGTTGTTGCCTGCCAGCCACATTCAGGGGAACCCTATAATAACAGCTACTACTATAGTTATAAAGAATGTTTCTGTCCCCAGTGGGCCCACTCCCTCACCCCTAAGATTTTATATCAAAGCTAAACTAGAATGGAGTGCTGGTCCAGGGAAGAAAGAGGCATCCTGAAACAGTAATCACAAATGTCTGAGAGGGTGTTCATGTGGTAAGTCCCTTTCTTGGTATGGATCACCTAAGGAAGAAAGAGCCACCCTTTCTCCAGTCATATTTAAGACTACAATGTGCATTCATTCATTTACTTCATTATTCAGCAAGAATTTACCAAGTCCTTTTTATTTGTGCACAGAGCTAACCTCAGCCCTGTGAGGGCACAGAGCCCTGGAGGTCTAGATCACAGAGGACTCCCAGATCCCCCAAGTATTAGGATCAGTATTTCCATTTCCTGAGCTGGTGGGAAGAACTCAGGGGAAATGGACTTTCTATTTAAGCAAACTTGTTTTATTAAGAACTAATAACTTGCCACCTTCGTCCAGGTAAGGTTCAGGTACAGAAAATGGCCAAGACATAGCTTTTAGCAAAATGAAGTGGTATGAGATTTAAAAAAAAAAAAATTGGATAATCGAGACTACATGTCATTTCTAGGGTAAGCATCTGAGAGATGGGTAATACTTAGTCTGTGTCCTCAAGGCATTTATAGTTAGCTGGGAGACACAAAAGTTAAATAACAAGGCAAGGTTTAAGTGACAATAGGTTGCAAGGCACTGCTTGGCTGAGCTGTAGTAATACCAACATTAATGGAGTAACTACTATGTGCCAGACCTGGGATACACAGAGGCATAAGGCAAGGTTACTGCCTGCAAACTCTCAGTTTGGAGATGCATGGGACAGATGGACAGCAGACATATGGAGCTGGCATCCCCAGCTTGTAAACTCTGTGATGTATATATTTCCCCACATGTAGGATATGACTTCCCTCCATCCACTCCAGCAGCTCGTACTGGTTCCCGGCCACCTACAATCTGTATCCCAGTTCCTGCTATCTCAGACTCAGCCTGGGCAGCAAGGTAAGAACCCTGGGGTTTTCCACATAGGCCAAGTCCAGTAGAGTGCTGCTGCTACTTACTGAGTGAGGGAGCCCAAATGTGGGAGGTGAGCGAGTGGCTTGGCCTTCTAGTATTAAGACCAACTTTTTCACGTCAAGGCCTAAGGAAGGGATCCTATCATTGCCCTTCCAGGCTGAGTCTCCTTTTCCGCTCTCCCCTCAATTCCCCTCATGAAATCTTCCTCGATTTTATAGCCAGTTGAGATTGAAAGTGCAAAGATGGCATGGAGCTGGGGCGGTACAAGGAAGGAGGTACTCCTTGAGAAATACAATAAAGCCATGACCCAATTCCTCAGAAGTTCCTCTGGAAGCTTAACTGTGATTCTATTTGGATAGAGCAGTAGTGCCACCTACAGGCTGTAGAGAGGGTTTTCAGGTTTTTGTTTTTTGTTTTTTTGTTTTGGCTGGCCAGAGTAAAGGGGTTAGAATATTTCTAACAATAGCAAACATTTCTTGAGCATGATACGCCAGGAGCACTGCTGAGTGATTTTTCTGATTTATTTTTCAAAACAACCTTGTAGGGTAAGTAACCATATTATGCCTCTAGTGACCTACTAGAAAATTACAGAACGAGCTGTCTGAAACACAAGTCTTTGCCATCCACAGTACTGCCTCTCCCTCTCCTATTTTCTTTCATCAAGTAGGTCCAAAACTGATAGAGGAAGTATAAGCTCTAGAATCCAAACAAGATAGAACTGTGCCTTCCTTCCTTAGCACCTACCTAAATTACAGTTCCTATTCTTAGTTTCCATGTCATCTTAGAGTATTACTATGATGATGAATCAGAACGTATTTGAAACATTAAGTATTTATTTTGGCTAAAGTTGGCATAATTCTGGAATAAGAAAGGGAAGAGAACACTTAATTCAGTTTCTTTTTGGAAGATAGTGATATAAAATTGGCCCAGGCATATAACCAATAAGGCCAACATATGATGCAGGGCAAAAACCAAACATAAATAAACAAAACCAGTTTAAAAATTGGAGTCATCAAGACTCATTGGTAAAACTTACTAACTGTATGCCCTTGGGAAACTTACTTTAACCTCTCTGAGATTTTATTTCCTCCTCCATTAAAATGAAAAAATAGTAAAATTCTACTTCACAAAGTTATTGAGGGTTATTTGAAATAATGTATGTGAAAATATTTTCTAGACTTCAAAACAATGTAAATGTTAAATTATGACTAGTACTCAGGCCTCTGGGCTCTCAGTTCAGTGTTCTTGCCCATTTATTTTAATAAGAAAAAATTAAGTCCTGACTTTTTTAGACTGAGAAGCATAAAGGTCAGTATCAACAGATGCTATACATCAGTGACCCCAAAATAGCTTAAGGACAACAGAGATCCCAAGGTTCTGCTCTATGCTGAGTGGTTGGGGTAACCTACCCAATCATCTGACTTGGTAGTTTGATGGCACCTCCCCACAGTAAGAGTGAGAGGACCTGGTTGTGGCCCATCTTAGAGGGAGGCCACTGTCACAGCCACTAGCCAGGAAGAGCTCTTTACGGACAGTGTTCCCGGAGAGCAAAGGAAAAAGTGGTCCTTAGGCAGTGCAATAAGTGGGTATAGTCCATACCACCAGATAGAGTTTCTAGAGGCTTAGCCCCTGGTCTTTCCTTCTCTCTTATTCCTTCCTCCCAAGTGTAAAATGTCCTGCCAAGAGCCTCTGGCCAATTGTCCACTGTCCTTTGGAGCTATATAGCCCTGTCTACTTGTTCTGATATCCTTAAAGATTTGGCTAGGCCTTTGTAGGTGTCCCAGGTCCTTCTGCGGGCAAAACAGAAATCCTCAGCTTCAGCTTCAATTCTTAGTAGTCATCTCTTTCCCTCCTGGGTTTCTCCAGCCCTGGTTATCAGTCCCCAGAGCAGATCGTCTTGACCCTCTTCAGCCTTTGCATCATCCCAGGCAGGCAGACAAGCAGAAGGACTGGTTTAGGGACTACTGTTTACATCTGTTTATCCCTGTGTCTGATTCGCCTCCACCCGTGTGTGGCAATTCCTGGCAGTGCCCATAGGGGCCTCTCCACAGCACTTGAAATGGTTGAGGGACCTAATTAGGTAGCAGGGAGTAGAGACAGTTATCATGGTTCCAAGTTGTGGAGCATGACTTCCAGATGGTGTGGATTTTATCCATTTGTTCCTTTGTCCCCTCCCCCCCCCTTTAACCAGGTCTGCAGCCAAATCTCCTCCCCTTTCCACAGCAACAAAGCTCTCTCCTCCTCCCACAGACTGGACCTGGCCTGACATCCCAGGTAACAACCACATTCTTTCTGTTTCCTCTAGGAATGTCTCTACTGTTGACAGAGTTAAGCTCATTGGTTTTCCCCCACCCCTTTGTTGGTGCTCTTACCCCACTGAGAAGAGGGAATAGCAGGAGATTAGCCCTGTTGGCACATAAGGAAATTAAAGCCACAGCCAGGGGAAATGATCAACTCAATATCACTGGTGGAGCCAGAATAAGAACCCAGTGATCTCAGCTCCTGGGCTATCCTGCTGTATAATGCAGGTACTCCACTCTAGCTCTGATCAGGATCTGGCACCACTCATCTCAGAACCAGAGGTCAGCTAACTTTTCAGGGATGCCAAGGTGACTGCCATCCCTGCCTGGGTACTCCCAAGCTCCCAGGAGAGACCAGAGTCTCATAGGCCTGATGTTCAGAGACTAAAAAGCCAGTGGCTCTCACTTCTGGGCATCACTTAAGACCCGCTCTTCTAGATTGCCTCCTGAAGTAGGCACATTGTGCAGGTAAAGAGGACTGAGGTCTGCAAGAGGGGCTATTTGCAGAACTGCTAGGGGTCTACACAGCATCTGTTTGCTAATTAGAAAAAAGACACCTCTTACTCTGGCTAGATGCGGCCTCATATCAGGATGTATGGCTTGGCAAGGGTAGCAGGGACTGTATTGTAGCTGCCATTCCTCCCCTATCTGCACAATAAATAACCTACACATCTACATTAGATGGCTCTGCAGAAATGGATGTTCAGAAGAGTTGGGAATGATTGCAGAGATCTTAATGTCCCTTCTCTGTGCTAAGATCCCCATGGATCACTAAGAGGTTTTAGAGGCTTAGAGTCCACTGAAGACATCTGGAAGGAGGATGCCATCTAGTGGTTAATAGAAATGGTGACACCAGAGTTAAGCTCTTCCACTTCCTCTGGATGGCTTTCCTCAAGATCAATTCTTACATCTTATAATATGAGAGCCAGGAGAGGCCAGAAGCAGAGAGACTGTTTAGAAAGTTATTAATATCATCCTGGACAGTGGTAATGAGGGACTGGCTTAGAGTTATGGCAATAAGAATAGAGAGGAGGGAGTGAATGGAGGGATGTTTGGGGAAGTTAAATCAATACAATTTGGCATCTGATTGGCTAGGAAATGGGGGAGGGAAAAGGTCTAGCAAAGAACTCAATAAGTATTTGCCAGGTGAAAAAACAAATGAATTAATGAAAAAGAAGCCTTAAAGAGAACTGAGGCTTTGTCCTAAGGGTCTGGTCTACGCCACACCTTCCCTGCAAAACAGGATTGAATCCATAATAGTTTCAAATCACTCTGTTCTAAAAGACTCTTCACTGGAGAAAAGAGTCTTTAACTTGTGTGTGTGTGTGTGTGTGTGTGTGTGTGTGTGTGTGTGTGTGTGTGTGTTTTACCTTCCTTATCATAAGGATACCTATCTCACTGGTAAATCTGAATATCTTGGAAGAGAGAAGGTATAAAGTTACCCCTAGTCTAAGAAAAGAGTAACTAGGAAAGATGGAGAAGAGGGTGGACTCATTATCCACATGGGCAATGGCCCCTGCAACTGGACATAATACTTGGACCAGTAGGCCTGGGTTCATTTCCTTCTTTGTGAAATGATAGATGTCTTCACGAGTTCAATTCATTCCTGACTCCAAATGGGAACAACATGGATTCTAGGTTTAAGAGTCCATTTTTCTGTGAACATAAACTAAAAAAACAGTGTCTCCTGACAACCACAAATGAAATCAAGGTGCATGTAGATAGCACTGGAATGCCTTTGATTTAAATACACAAACAAACAACAAAACCACTTATGAAAGAAAAACATTTAGAAAGTAAAATGGCAGTCACAAGAGTTTGATATTTTATGAAAATTCTATTAATATAATGAGTCTTAGATGTCCTCTGTTATCTTCAGGTAATGCCTGTTAAACACTTCAATAACTTTGCTTTGTGGAAAAAGAAAAAAACAGGCTAAGCAAACAACCTTTTACCTTATCCTGAGACTTGTTTTTGGATTCTTTGTAAACAACTCTGCTAGCTCCTTTTATGGTGGAAAACTGAAAGGAAGAGGATACCTGCTTAGAATCAAACAATGAGTCATAGACTAAAATCTAGAAAAGCCATCTCCCTTTTTCACACTTCTACTGTTTCTACCCTGGCTATTCTAGGTATTTACTATCCCTTCATAGAAACTCCAATTTCTACTTCTATGCCATGAGAAAAAAAATAGGAATCCAATGTAGCCAGGGATCTGTCATCTTCTAAGTGTGCCTATTAGTATGAAATATTAGAAAATGCCATTTGATCTGCTCCTTGTATATCTGCTTGGCTTATGTTCCCTCTTAGGCAATTGGGCGCCCCGGGCTGCCAGGATCCTCTTTAGAACCCCACCTGGAAGTGTCCCAGCATCTCTCAGTGTCCAAGCACCTACCCAGCTCTGGAGGGGCTGATGAGCCCAGTGACCTGGAGGAGCTCGAGAAGTTTGCCAAGACCTTCAAGCAGAGGCGCATTAAGCTGGGCTTCACACAGGTTTGGTTTTGTGGGAAGAGATGGAAGAAATTGGGTTGAGTGAGTGGAAACTGGGCTTCCTGAGTGTAGGATTCAAGAGCAATTTGAATCTCTGTGTGTTTCAGGCAAGCCCATTGTATTCCTTGAGAATAGGGCACAGTTGCCATTTGTAGGGAAACTGAGAACATTGCAGGTGGAGGGGAGAAAAACAAGAGGCAGACAAGGGTCCAGGCACATGGGCATGGCCCACTCAGAGTCTACAGAGAGAAATAAAACAATTCTCCATCTTAAAGGGAAAAAAAAAAAAAAACTAGAAAGGATCCAAGGTGATAAGTGGGTTTCGAAGATTCGCTGGGCACATAATTAGTGCTAGGATGGTGGGGATGTTGACCAAGAAGTGAAGGAGCCTATTTCTCAAGTTCCTCCCTCTCAATTCCCACGTGTAGGGAGACGTGGGGCTGGCGATGGGAAAGCTGTATGGCAACGACTTCAGCCAGACCACCATCTCACGATTTGAGGCCCTCAATCTGAGCTTCAAGAACATGTGTAAGCTCAAACCTCTACTGGAAAAGTGGCTGAGTGATGCAGGTAGGCCTCAAGGATATGAGAATGGATGGTGCCCTAGAGAATTCTGCAGGGAAGGGTCTAGTGACTTGTATGTGTTGGGGCTTTAGGCACTCAATACATAACACCCCTTTCTTCTTCTGAGTCTGGAATCAGTTGAGAAATAAGACACATGATATTGGCAAGTGGAGAAGAAAATATCAGCTTTATTACTGATAAAGCCCTTTGGAGGGCATGGCTTTAGGTCTATGGCCATGAAGATTTGCACTCATGCCCCTCCCTAACCTAGGACAAAAATTGGGTCTGCAGAGCAGACACCCAGATTGATTTGTAGACTAGGTCTAGGTCAGGTGATAGGGAAATGGGTTCTTTAGAGTCTTACTAGGAGAAAGAGGCAGTAGATGCAACAGAAGGTCTTTATCTGGCTAATTCTTAAGTAGGCTTTCAGAGGGCAGGGAGTTACTCTGAGCTAGACTTGTTAGGAAAGCCTTACAGCAGGAGTGGGGTTTGCAGGAGGATTCAGTCAGGTGTGGTGGCCAGGGAGGCATTCCAGTAGGTCAGGGTTTAAGCCAAGGGACAAATATTTGGAATAACGAATGGAAGAGTTTGCTGTCAAGGAATAGCAAAGGACAGAGTTTCTCAACTATCAATATCTTGGACCAGATAATTCTTTGTTGTGGGTGGTTGTCCTATGAATTGTAGTATATTTAGCAATATCTTTGGTCTCTACCTAATACATGCCAGTAGTACTCACGCCCAGTTGAAGGACCCCAAAATGTCTCCAGATATGGTCAAATGTCCCCTGGGGGAGTCAGGGTGGTGCAAAATCACCACTGATTGAGAACCACTGGTCTGGCTGAGAAGAAAGGAGCAGAGCCAGTGTCAGAGCTGGGCTCTATTCAATAGATATGTGTGGATTAGTGATTACTGTGGAAAGGGTGTAGTGGGCAGCCAGGGATATCACCCCCAGAAGTCCCTCCAGATGAAAACATGTGAAGAGGCAAGGAAGCGCCCTCCCACAGATGGTTTCTTCTACAGTTTTTATTGAAGCATTTAAGTGAGAGATATCATCAGAGGGTCTTAAGGTTTTGGGGAAAGGACCTTTTAGATAATTTCTAGTGTAATCCTCAAATCCTTCCTAAGGGATATCCCTGCCTATTGACCACACAGCCTTAGCTCCAACTCTTACACTGAAAAGGAAATGGCTTCGGCACCAACATTCTACTACCAAGTACCATTGCTTTTATCCCAAAGTGTCAGTTCACATTGTACTCCATGTTCATATCCAGGCACACTTGTAAAAGACAGACTCAGGAGTTACTTGTAGGAGCTCTGCCTGCACCCAGTCACACCCATACATGCTGATGATGTCTGGGTGTCCCTGAACCATGACTGCAAACACTGGAGGCACTGCTGTGGGAGTCATAAAGAACCTTTGCCCAGAGCAATGAGGAAAAGTAGTGTGTTCTTGATCTGTTCTTGTTCCCCTGGTTGTGGGGGGAGAGCCTTACTCCTGAAAATGCCACTGTAGAACCCACCCAGAAAGGTTGCTGGACCTCAAAACCTTTAACACTGGACGAGTTGTGCATTTGCTTCTTTGAGCTTCCTCTGCTCTTTCACCTCCCGACAGAATCTTCTCCATCAGACCCCTCGGTGAGTACCCCCAGCTCTTACCCGACCCTCAGTGAAGTATTTGGTAGGAAGAGGAAGAAACGCACCAGCATTGAGACCAACATCCGCCTGACTCTGGAAAAGAGATTTCAAGATGTGAGTGGCTCCTCTGGGTGGGAGAGAGTGGGTTGACTTGTATAGATGGGCTAGCAGCACATTCAATTCCCCTGACACCAACCTCTTGGCACTGTATACCTGCCTTGGGAAGGCATTAGAAAGCAAAGACATACCCCCCTCTATAAACACCCAGGTGTTTGACTGAAAGTCTGCCCTTCATCTCGAGTTCCAGGAATTTCTTTCCCCATTGACCCTTGCTTTGACATCTATTTGGGGCCCATTGTCCCTCTCACTGGGACGTATAAAGAATGGAATATAGAGTCCCCGAAGAGGGTGTAGCTCTGTATCCAGTTGAAATAAAGGGAGAAAAGCCAGGGCATTGTGTATAAATTCTTTATTTTCTATGCATTGTTTTATATTTTTCAAATTATAAATGTAATAAATGCTTATTGTAAACAATTAGGAAAATACAGGGATATAGAAAAAATCCATCAGGAAATGCCATCTAAATGTATTTCCTTCTCTTTCTTTTTTCCATGCACATTTAATTGTATTTAATTAAATCACATTATATACATACTTAATTAATCATATTATATACATACTTTTAAAAAAAACTTGTATGAAAGCATATCTTAAGCCAGTATGTAGAAGCTAATAATATCAAATGTGTGCCCTATGGGAGATGGGGGAGAAAAGATGGGAAAAAAGGTGGGGTCTAAACAGCTTTTAATTACAGTTCCTTAGGTACTAATATTCAGAGCCTGTGTCTGTACCACACAAGGCCATAAAGGACATGCCCATGGCCTAGTTCAACCTTGTGGGCCTCAGGCCTCCAGGACTGCTGCCCCTCCAGCAGATTCTTCAGTGTATCTGGCTCAAGGATCTGATGGCTGTATCCTGCTAGTGGGATGACAACAGCTGGCTTTTCCTTGTCATTAGGGTTCTCAGAGCAACAAGAATAAGGGAGCATGTAGGAGGGAGGAAAGGGAGCTTTGATAAAAAATTAGGTGGATGTGGGAGGGTGATATATATCTTGATGGATTCACATGTTTAACTTTATCATTTCTTATTTTGAGGTAGGACAGGAAACAGTGCCACTAGAGAAATATACCAGGTTATAAGGAAAGAACGCAGAGGAAAGCATGGGTTCTGAGGATTCTTCCTGCCCCCATATAACTCACCAATGGACTCCTCTTTTCAGAACTTCTCCTAAAGGAAGGAGTAAGAGTAGAGAACCTGTGTCAGGCCCTGTGCTTGGCAGTTTATACATGTTTTCTCATTTAATTTTCACAATAATTATTTATGGTAGGCATTATTATTCTCATTCCATAGATGATAAGACTGAGGCTCAGAGAGGTTAAGAAAGTTTCCTAAGGACACACAGTAAGTGATAAAGCCAGTATTCCATTCTAGGTTTGATTCTGAAGCTTTTGATCCACCTGTTGTTCTATCTCATTTACTTGGAACATCTGTCCCCCAACCCCAATTCTCAATCCTATATGAACCACCCTCTACTCCTTCGGTCTCTGTAGAACCCCAAACCCAGCTCAGAGGAGATCTCCATGATTGCAGAGCAGTTGTCCATGGAGAAGGAGGTGGTGAGGGTCTGGTTCTGCAACCGCCGCCAAAAGGAGAAGCGAATCAACTGTCCTGTGGCCACACCTATCAAATCACCCATCTACACTTCCCGTCTGGTGAGTGGCCAGGAAACAAGCTGCCAGTCAAGCACTGGGGAAGATGATGCCTGGAGGGCAAAAAGTCTTCTCCATTCTGGGGAAGGTGGGGGTTGGAGGTTGAGGGGGGCATGCAGTAAGTAAAGCAGCAAACAGATGCTGTATATTAAATGTCTAATATGAAGAATAATAAAGGGTAAGGAGATGGAAAGCGATAGTGGGGAGTTGTTTTTTTTTTAATAGAGAGGTCAGAAGGGACTTCTCTGATAGTGACATTTGAGCAGAGATCTAAATGTTGAAAGGGAAATATCTGGGGAAAAGAGTGTTCCAGGCAGAGAGACCAGTAAGTGAGAATACCTTGCATGTTTGAGAAACAGCAAGAAAGCCAGTGTAGCTGGGGCAGAGCAAGGAAGAAGACTAGAAGTAGGAGATGAAAGGAAAGAAGTAATAGGGAACAGACCACCCAAGGTCATAGAGGCCATTGAAAGGACCTTGGCTTTTAGTTTGCATGAAATAAGCCACCGGAGAACTCTGAGCAGAGAAACTTGAGCTGGCTGACATGGGCTGCTGTGTAGAGAATAATCTGTGTGAAAGCAGGAGACAAGCTAGGAGAATTACAATAATCAGGCCGAGAGTGGTGGAGGCTTGGGCTAGGTTGGTAGCCATGGTAGTGAGAAGTGGTTAGTTTTTAAATATATTTTAACTGTAGAGCCATCAAGATGTGCTTATAGCTCAGATGTGGAGCATGAGAAATGAGGCAAAGATGACTTCAAGGGTTTTGGCCTGAGCAACTGGTTGGAAGATGCTACCATTTCCTGAGATGATGAAGACTACAGGAGGAATAGATTTGAAGGGAAGAAGTAAGAATATAGATCTGGTTATATTAAGTTGTACATGACTCCTAGACATCCAAGAGGTGGTCAGAGAAGAAGTCAGGGCTGGGAATAGCTTGGAGTTCAAGCAGACCTGGACTAAAATTTAGGCGGAAGAGAAATATCTTCTCTGTCCAGGGGAGAAATGGTGCCTGGAGGGTAGAGGTGGGAAAGTTCTTCTCTATCCTTGAGGACAGTTGTGTTTGAACGTTAAGGGAGTTGAGGATAACGGTGAGTCTTTCAGCACTCAAGGATGAACGAAATTCAGCGTTGGTGGGGTGAGACATTGCTGTTTCATAAAACTACACCATTGTTCATTCTTTCACCAAACATTTATGACTATCTTACTATACATATTGGTCTTTGTGCAGAGTGCTTGGGATACACAAATAAATAGTATCTCTCTTCTGTCCTGGAGGACCTCACTGCCTAGCAGAGGAGACAGACAAATAAACAAATGATAAACAACATGATAATTTCTCTAGGAAAACTTTGTAGTAGCAGCTAACAAAGCTTTGGGAGGTAGTGGTTAGAGAAGGCTTCCCCAAGGAGATAATTAATACCTGGGATGAGTCTAAAAGGCAAGAAGGAATGAAGAGTTTTCACAGGGGAAAGTGCGAGAACAGTGGCACAGACCAGGAAGAATATATTGCACTTCCACAGAACTGCAGCTGGTTCCATGTAGAGGAATGTTGACAGGTGAGGCTGGACATATCTGCAAAGGCCAGACTGAAAGGACTGTGTGCAATGCTAAGACACTAAAAGGTTTGGAAGAGTCATTGAATGATTTTTAAGCAGGGCATTGGCATGATCAGATTTGCTTTTTAGAATGAATACTCTGACTGCAGTGTAAAGGGTGGTTTGAGAGCTAGAGAGAACAGTTAAGATGTGAATGCAGTTATCCAGTAGAGAAGTAATGAGGGCTGAAGCAAACCTATGTGATAAGAATGAGGGAGGTGGGAGAGATTCAGGAGATAATTAGAAGGTAGAATCATAAGGTGTTGGTTAATAAACTGAAAATTGGTTGGGGGCACAGAGAATGATGAAGGAAAGAAAATACTCTGGGATGACTCTCAGCATTCAGACTGGGTAAATGGTAGTGCCATTGATAAAACAAGCAAACACAGAAGAGGAGCTAGTTTGCGAATAGAAAAAAAGTGATGACTTTAATTATTTTTATTAATTACATTATTATTACAATGAGGCCTGTGGGACACCTAAGTGGCAATGTCCACAGGCACTTGGAATTATGGGTCTGGAGGTCAGCAGAGAAGGCTGGAATGAGGATATGGATCGGGAGATCATACACATACACATGGAATTTGAAATCTTGGGTGAAGAGGAGCTTACCTATAGAGTTTGTACATAGGAAGCAAAGAGGAAAGTCCAGGTCTCAGCTATGTGGAACACCAGCATTTGAGGGATGGGCAAAGGAAGAGGATCAAGGGAAGAAACTGAGAAGGATGAGCGGAAAGAGGCAAGAAACTGCAATGAAATAGATGTAAGGGGTAAAGCAGATGTGAGGAGTTCTGCTATAAGGACACAGATAAAAAAACACCCAAATGGGGTCTGAGAAGGATGACTCTCTATTTTGTTTAAAGAACAGATTAGACATTAGCATGAAGACTAGCACAGCGAGCAGAAGGAATGGTCTGTGAGAAGGCATAGAATTCTAAAACAACATGATTCCTTTGGGGAATCACAAGCATTTCAGTCTGACTAAAGCCAAGGGTTTGAGAATAAGACAGAGGGATTGATGAGGTCCAGAAAATGATGGGCTCTGGACACTAAACTACCCTAAAAGCTATGAGGAACCATTGGAAATTTTAAGTTTGAGGAAATGTGATTTTCATTCATTATTCCTTTCTTAAATATTTCTTGAGCACCCACCATGTTTTTCATTGGGATACAGTGGTATCAGGACACTTGTCATCCCGGCTTACAGTCCAGCAGATAAAACACATAAACAAATGCTATTTGTGCTGAAGGCTCCAGAGAAGATGTATCCAGCATCCAGCTCTCATGAAGTCTACAGCCTAGTGGCGGTGGGGAAGACATTAAACAAAAATTACATTAATACTTGTGGTATCCTGAAGGAAGCAGATAGAGAAAATGTTCTGACCCTATTTTTTCCTCAGGTCTCATTGACACAGTCTCTTTGGGATTAGGACATAATTTCTTCTGCTTCTAATATGAAATGATCTTCAAGATATACAGTTAAGCAACAAAACAAAACAAAAAAACAAAATGTTGCAGACCAGTGTGGGCAGACTGCTACCATTTATATAAAAAATTAAAAAAGGGCAACTATATATATGTCTGCTTACCTATGCATAACCTGTCTCTGAAAGGAAACTTCTTAGAAGCTGGTCGCAGTGAATAAATATATTATTTATTTTAAAACAGCAACAAATTTCTTGGGTGTGGCAGCAGAGGGAAAGGAAAAGAAGAGGGAGAGAGGTTATTGATAACATCTCTTACCATGCTGCCCCACACCTGTCTCCACCCTTTGTGGGCCCTTTGCCTACTGAGGAGGCTCATTGTAAAAGGGCAGGTAAATGAAAGCAGCAGAACCATAGATGATTAATTAGGGAGTGAGTACCTGCTGCATCCTGTTGGGATGAAATGTTCCAAACTGGGGAAGAGAAGAATATCAAATCACAGTTTCCTGAGCAGAACTTCCTTTCAAAGTCTTTTGAAAACATCATCAGAGCTTTCCCTGTCAGCCTGAGAAGAATGCAGGGAGGGAAAGTATAAAGATTTAACTTAAAACTAAGAGGTGAGTAGCATCTAGAGACACCCAGCAGCTAACAGCTTCCTTCAGGAAGGAAGGGAACTAACATTTAACAAGTCCAGTACTCTCTGGCAGGTATTGTGTTGGAAGCTTTATGAACATTATCTCATTAAATCTTAATTAAAAGAAACTATGAGGGAAGTACTACTATTATTTTACAGGTGAGAAAACCAAATCTCAGTGGAGTTAGGTAACTTGCTCAAAGTCACACAGGTAATTTAGTGGTGAAGCCAGGTCTCACCCCTAGATCTGTTGGGCTCCAAAGTCCATTCTTCTATTTTATCTTGTTCTAGTTCTAGGACAGTAATACTGAGGTGGAGATTCCTGAACTGTGTGGGAGGTTAAACTATATTGTCTTAGGTCCCTTCCAAATCTGGGTTGATGATGCTATGAGGTCTCCAGAGCAAAATGAAAAGCTTCAGAGACCAAAGTTCAACTCCTCTGGTTATCTACGGAGAGTCAATGGTCCACTTATGCATCAGGCTGGGAAGCCTGACACAGGGTTGTTAGGGCTGGTGCTCTGCTTCCCTGAGCAAAAGCAGGAGTCTTTTAGGAAGGAAGAAGTAGGGACTGAAAAATAGAAAGCCTGCTAGCAGTGTTTGCCACAGCATTGTCCAAGAAGTATGCTCCTTTCATTGCCAGAGCACTCGAACACAGAAGCTTTGACCTGGCAATGCCAGAGAAACTTTGCCAGGCAACACACAGCAGGGTGGGAAGAGCCTAGTGTTAGCAGCGCGGAGCTATAGGAGGAGGGCAGAGCTGGAGCTGGATGCTATTCAATGTCCAGAAGCCCTCCTATGAAATGAAACAGAATGTAGGTTTAGAGTAGGAAATTATCAAGGAAGCTAAGCCCTAGTCTCTGCATAGTCTGGGACCCAGCATCCTGAGGAGAATATCCGAGGTTGGAGAAGGGAGTGGAAATAGACATTTACAAGCTGCTCTTGCCTTTCAGGTCTCTCCTTCTGGGTCTCTGGGCCCCCTCTCCATCCCTCCTGTCCATAGCACCATGCCTGGAACAGGTGAGCTTTAAAATGAAGTTTCTGAATAATACAAGAATTCCTTTAAATAGTGGGACATTAGAGCTGAAAGGGATCTACCTAAGTTAGCATTCCCTAAATGTACTTCAAAGGATATTAAAATCTGTGTTGGAGGAAAAAAGTTTTCATGATCCAGTAAGTTTGGGAAATGCTGAGTAAGCAAAGTTTAAACATGTTTATTTTTTGTTTCATTTTGATTACAATACTTCTCAGCACTTAAGTACATTATATGTTTCTAAAGTTGCTGTATAGAAGGCTAAAGGAAGACAGAGTTTTCCAAACCAATTTTGTATAGAACTCTACTTTTCAAAAAGTACCTATAGCATCTGAAAGAGCCAAATAAGATGTTCATATGTCTGGCTGTGCTCAGGACAGTCCTAGTGTCTGCCTTTTGTCCTGACATGACTATCAATAGTACTCTCTTCCACTCTTCAAAGTATTTTAGTTTGGATGGTAAAATAATGTGCTGCCTTATCCATAGAATGCTGTTTGGGAAACTCAAATACAAGAGTTCAGTTTAATCCAAATCTGCTATTTTACAGAGGACAAAAATGAGTTTCAGAGAAGTGAAATGAGTTGCCACAGGCCACAGAGCTGCTTAGCCCAGGACCTGGACTCGCATCATCTAGACCGTGTACCTTTTGTTTGTTTCCAGATGGGAGCACTAGAGAGGCTAGCAATCTTTAATTGTGCTTTCAGGTTCTCTTTTCCCTCACTATGTACTTTTCTTTCTTTCTTCTTCTCTTCCTTTCTGAGGTTTCTTGTTTTGTTTTGTTTTTTATTGTCCCGCCTCTGGATCTGGGGCTGTACAGGCCCAGCCCAGGGTGTGTACTGGAGTAGGATGATTCTGGCATCTGGCCTTGAGTTTAGCAAGTCTGAGACTTGCAGAACCAGCCATACAACTCTCTAGGGCCTGATTTGAGGAACCCATTCATGATGGGAGGCACTCCAGCCCAGGTGCTGATGCTAATATGGCAGAAAGTAGTCAAATGAAGTGGGGGCTAGGGAGAGGGTGATATCCCTTTGTGGATACATGTCTGAAGGGCTATGTCACAAGGTCCCAGGACCCAGCTGCATTATTTTCCTCTTGTTTTTGCTTCTCCTCATCCTCAGTAACATCATCCTGTTCCCCTGGGAATAACAGCAAGCCTTCATCTCCTAGCTCAGGACTCCACACCAGCAGCCCAACCACATCTCAAAATAACTCCAAAGCAGCAGTGAACTCCTCCTCCAGTTTTAACTCTTCAGGGTAAGATGGAAGGGAAGGGTATAGTGACATCCCAGCAGAGCTAAGGGACATGTGAGACACTGGGTGAAAACCTTGGGAATGAAAGCTGTCATGGGGTTGGAAAAAGGGAATGGAATGGCAGAGAGGGGACAAAGTGGAGAGCCAGATTGGACTTTATCCTTAGGGAGTGGGATTTAAAAGAGAAGCTTCAGCCAGTGAGCAGTCCTGGCAAGGAGCTCATGTCAACAAACCCAAAATTTACATCCTCAGTGGGAAGGTGGAAATTTCCAAACACTCCTATCATACCAGGCCTTTCACTGGGCTTAGGAGTTCTCCACTTTATGCCAATAACCCTGTCCTGGGGTGTTCTGATGTGAGCTTGAGCTTCAAGTGTGGCTGACACAGTGAGAGAGGAAAGTGATACTGTTCCCTATATCATGTTCCCACCTGGGATACAGTGGGGGAAATTAGCCTCTTGGCCCAAAGAATCCACTCTAAAAAGTATTTTAAGAGTTGATGCCTTGAGAGATTCTTCTCCGATTCAGAATAAAAGAGATATTTGAAAGTTAGGTGGTAGGCTAAAGACCTAGCTTGTTGGAAGAGATGAATCCACTTGTCCAAACCCAAGTAGTTCAGCAAGGCAGCCAGCTCTCATTGGCCAGTTTTTGCATAACCCCAAAAGTTGGAGCTCCTCAACAACCCCCACAAAAAAAAAAAAGAAAAAAAACCATATAATATACATTAAAAAATTGTTTTGAGATATAATACACCATAAAATTTCTCATTTTAAATATACAATTCAGTACTTTATAGTATATTCACAAGGTTATACAACTATCATCATTATCTAATTCCAGAACATTTTTGTCATCCCAGAAAGAAACCCTATACTTATTAGCTTATCACTGCCCATTCTCATATTTCCTCATCAAATTAGCAGATTTATAATTGACTTGTTTCTTTCTCCTTTCCAGGTCTTGGTACCGATGGAATCATCCCACCTACCTCCACTAAGACTAAAAAGTTTCTCCTATTCCACCTGGCCCTGTATTTACCACTGGAAGGAAGGGAGTCACTCCTTCTCTGTATGGACAGATGACTTTCAGAAGAGTAGAAGACAATCCCCACTATCAACGAAACTAAACTCTTGCCTTCTTCATGAGCAAGAGCCTCCAGAGATCCAAACTGTGATTGAACCATGTGTTGACTCCTAGTGATCTTGAAATATATATCAATCCTAGGGGTTGACCATTTTCACCTTCCTTGCCTGTGCCTTTATCCTCTAGTTCTAAATATTTCAGATGGCATCACTGTGGCAGTGGTGTTTCAGAGAAAAGACTTCTTGTCGTTATTCTTTAACTCATTCTGGGGACAGCCATTTGCCTGGTGTCCCAAACCACCAGAGAGCTAATGGTTTTGACTCTGAACCTAGCCATAATCTCCAAACTGATTCTAAAATCTATGAAAAGATTGGAATCCGATTTCTGCACCAAAGCCTTGATGTTTTCTTTATTCAACCAAGTTGTCTGACTGACTCTTCTTTCACCCCATTTTCTCTTTAGTCCTGCCCCCTTGTCTAAAACCAGATCTATACATGATTTTGTTCTCCAAGTTCCCTCCTCTTTACAGAAGGCTAATTTCTTCAGTCCTGGGGACACATTTCTCTGCTCACAGGTGCTTTTCTGCCTGTTAAATCTGTCCCAGAGTTCGGGAGCACTTGTTCCTTCTCTCCTTCCCTATGTTTCTCCTTCTCATTCTCTCTTCTTTCTCCTGGCTGTAGAAGAAAGAACACAAAGGCAAACAACACACAGTTATGCTAGCAAAACACCTATATATAGCCCTTTCTTGTTTTTGCATTATGTTCTTCTTTTCTTAATATGGAATTTTCCAGCAAAATGTTTAACTCAGGTGTGAATTTTGAAGATGTCTCTAATATTTTCTCTTCTTTAAAAAAAAGAAAAAGAAAAAGAAAGGAAAAAATACCAAAGTGTAAAATACTGTGCTAGCTCTATAAGGGTTCCCATATAGGCTGGGAATCCTTCTTAAGTTCCCAGGAACATTATCTCTAGTCTCCTTCCTTGTGGGCCAGTGTGTAGAGATGTAACATGAAGCCATTGTAGAAATGGTAACTTTTTAAAGACTGCATATCCAAGGAAATGTTGAGATTCAAAGGAACTGTTCCTAAATACATTTGTATAGTGATGTTATAAACTATTCCACTATTGATAAGAAGAAGTTCAGATTATTATCCTGTGTCTTTTGTTATGGGGGAATGTGAGTGCATATGATGAAATGTGTTGAAATGGGATGAGGAGAATGTTTCAAATTGATGCATTAAGTCTATTACTCCCCAAACTGATGCTAAAGATAACATACATTAATACAGGGCTCTGAAGAGTTCACAGTTCTTATTCTTTTTGACAGAACTTCCTTGAAGGCAGAGGAGGCAAGAGATTAGTTCCTCTTTTTGCAAGTGGGAGAATGGTGAATAGTTAAGGTCAAGTCATTCAGAAACTTAAGAGGTAAAGCCTGAGGCTAATAGCTCATATCTCAGATATCCTGAAGATTAATTATTCATAATTCACAATGGAAAGCAATAGATATTTAAGGCAAAAAATGATTTAATAATCATATTTATTTGGCTTTGCAATGCACTGTGAGTCTTGGTGAGTGGCTTGAGGGGAAGGAAAGCTATCCTTGTGGTTTTTCTTAGTTTAAAATAGTTACCATTCTTGAGGTAAACATTGACCTGTAGGAAATGGAGGCCCTTCAAAAAATGTAATGGCTGAAGAGGAAAAACTAAGGATTAGATATTTGTTGCAAATAATTATATCCAAGTGGAAAATCTACACATAAGTGATCAAGAGTTAACTTTTCTTACTGTTTGAATGGGGCTTATATTAAGACTAATATTTCATGTCATGAAGTAGTAGAATGCCTATTGGTAGTAGTTTCTTAAGAAAAGAGCTAATTGAAAAGGGCTCAGTATGTAGCAAAGAGACAGCAAGAGGAGCCTTCAGCAGTACTTTAAGTACATAAAGAGACTACTCCACCACCCATGAGCCTTTCTGTGTGTGTGTATGTGTGTGTACACACTCTTCTTTGCATACTCATGGGTGTCAGAGCTGACCCTTTCCTACAGCAATCCTGGCTACCTTGACATCTTTTCTCAGGTGAGTGCTAAAAGTTGATCCACACTAAGACTCTGGTTTTAACCCATTTGAACTTAAAAAAAAAAAAACAACTTATTTTTTAGAGCAGTTTTAGGTTTACAACAAAGTTGAGAAGAAGGTACAGAGATTTTTCATATACTACCTGTCCCCACATATGCATATCCTCACCCCATTATTGACATCCATCATCAGAAAAGATATTTTCTTTTACCAAGGATGAACCTACATTAACACATCATAATCACCCAAAGTCCACAGTTTACCTTAGAGTTCACTCTTGGTGTTGCATATTCTACAAGTTCGGACAAAAGTATAATAATATATATTCATCATCATAATATACCGGGGATTTTCACTTCCCTAAAAATCCTCTGTGCTCTGCCTATTCATCTCTCTGCCCGCTATACCTTTGGCAACCACTGATCTTTTTACTGTCTCCATGGTTTTGCCTTTTCTAGAATGTCATATAATTAGAATCATATAGTATAGAGCCTTTCCAGAGTGACTTCTTTCACTTAGTAATATACATTTAAGGTTTCTCCATGTCTTTCCATGGCTTGATAGCTTATTTCTTTTTAGTTCTGAGTAATATTCTGTTATCTCAATGTACTACAGTTTGTTTATCCATTTATCCACCTACTGAAGGACATCTTGGTTGTTTCCAAGTTTTGGCAATTTTGAATAAAGCTGCTATAAACATCTGTGTGCAGGTTTTTATGTGAATATAAAATTTCAATTCCTTTGGGTGAATACCAAAGAGTATAATTGCTGGATTGTATGGTAAGAGTATATTTAGTTTTAGAAGAAAATGCCAAACTGTCTTTCAAAGCAGCTGTACCATTTTGCATTCCCACCAGCAAGAGTTCCTGTTGTTCCACATCCTCACCTGCATTTGTTGTCCATGATCCAGATTTTGGCTGTTTAATAGATGTGTAGTGGTATCTCATTGTTGTTTTAATTTGCATTTCCCTGATGACTTATAATGTGGAACATCTTTTCATAGGCTCATTTCTCATATGTATATCTTTGGTGAGATGTCTATAAGGTCCTTAGCCCATTTTTCGATCTAGTTGTTTTCTTACTGATGAGTTTTAAGAGTTCTTTGTATATTCTAGATAATGGACCCTTACCAGATGTGTGTTTTGCAAATATGTTTTCCCAATCTGTGGCTTATTATCTTCTTATTCTCTTGACATTGTCTTTTGCAGAGCAGAAGTTCTTAATTTTAATGAAGTCCAGCTTATCAAGTATTTTGTGGAACATGTCTTTGGTGTTGTGTATGAAAAATCATCATCATATCTAGGGTTATCTAGGTTTTCTCCTATGTTATCCTCTAGGAGATTTATAGTTTTGTGTTTTACATTTAGGTCTATTATCCATTTGAGTTCATTTTTATGAAAGGTGTAAGATCTGTGTCTAAATTAATTAACTAATTAGTTTATTTATTTTGCAGGTGGATGTCCAGTTGTTCCAGCGCCATTTGTTGAAGAGACTATCTTTTCTCCATTGTATTGCCTTAGCTCCTTGGCAAAGATCAGTTGCCTATAGTTGTGGGGGTATATTTCTGGGTTCTCTATTTGGCCATGGTTTTTAATGAAAGAAATAAACAGAATTATAGCCTAACTGCTCAGCCATCAGTAGTTTTCATTGTCCATTGACTTGGACAGTTACTAAATAGATTCAAATCTGGAAGTGAGCATCAAATTACCTTTCATGTCTGCATGATTCCATAAAACTCATAATTCCAGTGAAGTTTAACCTAAAAAGCTTGGTTAGCTTTTTCAACATCCAATCAGACAGAAAATTGAAGGGCAACAACCAGTCATTGTCTAGGGAGAAAGGAAGAGAAAAAATTTGTTGCTGCTGCTTTTCCAATTTCATACTTAGCTCTTTAGTTGACTCAAGATCAGTGGGCCCAGCTGTGGGCTCCTAAGACTAAGGACTTCTATCTGGACTACCCAGAGAATACATGTAATCACAGTTCTCAAATTAAGAATCTTGTCCTGAGCACCCAGTTTCAGTGCCTCTGCTTCCAATACACTCTGAAAGCTCCTGTTATGTCTCACGTAGCACATTTGCTGACCCCACTGCTCAGCTTCTCCTGATAGACTGTGGGGTGCTCCTTGTAGTTGAGGCTGTCTTTTTTTCTTTGTATCCCCATTACTAGCATTGTGCCTAGCATATAATATGCAATTAAGATTTTAAAAAATTGAGTTTATTTTTTTCCCTCTAAAGAACTTCTAACACCCTTCACTGATGTAAAGAGCTGTGAATACAGAAAAATACAGTGTGCATCTGGAGGAGATTCTAGTTGAATGGAGGCAATATATTTTGGTGACTAAGATCATGACCTCCAGAGCAGCGGTCCTCAACCTTTTTGGCACCAAGGACTGATGCTCCTATGAGAATCTAATGCCTGATGATCTGAGCTGGAGCTGAGGTGGTAAATGCTAACGCTGGGGAGCAGCTGCAAATACAGATGAAGTTTCACTTGCTGGCCCACTGCTCACCTCCTGCTGTGTGGCCCAGTTCCTAACAGGGCAAGGATTGGTACCAGTCTGCAGCTCGGGGGTTGGGGACTCCTGCTCAAGATCCATATTGCCTGGGTTCCTACCAAAATCTGCCTCCTATTAATTATGTCATCTTGGGCAAGCTCCATGACTGCTCTGTGCCTCAGTTTATTACCTGTAAAATGGGAGTAACAATGGAGTTACTCATAGATTTGTGAGAATTAAAAGAATCACTATATGTAAAGTGCTTGAAACAATGCCTGGTACATTAATATTACCTATTATTGCAATGCTTATTATTGTCATTGTTATTCAAGTAAATTGGTGAAGAGCCTCTTGTCACCTGCTCTCCCTAACAGCCCAGAAATTTTCTGGGGGATGCTGCTATTGATTAGGATCTGCTTTGATGGAACAAGAATTGTGCCCAAAGATATATAAATTAATAAAATTTAATTTATATGAAGCTTAACCCTGGAATCCCAATCACCCTAGGATAAAGGCCTAATAGAGTCTGGAAGTGGCACCTTCCCTTATCCCCTCAGCCTTTAGACTCTTGAAGCCTTTAATATGCTGTTCTTTCCCAGGAAATGGTGGCGGCAAGAAGAAAGTTCCAGATTCAGATACTAGAAGAAAAAAAATGCTGCGACAATAACAAATGAGAAAAAGGTTGAGATTTGCATACTATCCACTTAGTGAAATGGATATTTTCATGTTTTCTTCAGGCTATCATTACCTCTTATCTCGTCTATTCCAACCCACTTGTAACGGGTTGTCTTCTCTGATTCATCTTATACTGATTTTGTTGAGTGTCTATATAGCAGGGATTCTCAACTTTGGAGAGCTGAGAATCACCTTGGAGAGCTTTAAAAAGATAGCTACACACAAATTCTGATTTATTTTGTCTGGGGTGTGGCCTGGGCATTGGGACTTTTTTAAAGGTCCTTTTAAAGTGATTTCATTGTGCTATCAAGGTTGAAAAATACTGCCCAGATATGCATATATATCACTGGGGACCTTATCAAAATGCAGATTCTGATTCAGTAGGTCTGGGTTTAGGGTCTGAGATTCTGTGCTTCTAACAAATTCTTAGGTGATGCAGATTTTGCTGGCCCATGGATCACACTTTCAGTGGCAAGGGCTTGGAGAACGTGATAAAATTATTCCCTGGCCCAATAGCATCACAGGTTTTCTATTATCTGCATACTAAGATGCCTCAGACTGGCATCAGCTATTTTAGATGATCTAACAGCAGTGGTTCTCAAACGTCACTAATTATCTAAATGACTTCTGGCAGGTTTTAAAAGATACAGATTCCTGGGCCCCACACCAGGCCTGTTAAATCATTTTTAAGGTGCAGCCTGCACAAAGGATATTTTTAAAACACTTCCCAAGTGGTATACATAATAAGATTTATGAGCTACAATATATTTCCAATATACTCTTCTAGGTTCATTTCCCATTCATTCAACCAGCAAACATTTATTGTACCTGCTTCATACCAGGTATAGGGAAACAAAGATGAAAACAAGGTACTCCTTACTCTTAAAGGATTGGCAAGACAAATGACCAAAATTAGACTTGCTATTCCTCAGACCTAGCCTAAGCTCATTCCTCTGCTTTTATGAGTGTCTGGCCCTGTCAGCACCTCATTGTCACCTGTGCTGATCTAGCCAAATGCCCCCTTTACTGCATTTGAGTATACTTACATTTGGTCCTCACTTCAAATTTGCTGTTAAATAGATCCAGAGAGGAGAAAGAATTTACCGAAAGTGACAACAATAATTAACATTTACGTAGTGACTTCCATATGCCAGACATTGTTTATAAGCACTTTACACATGTTAAGTGTGTAAAATTTCTCACAATAACCTTATGAGATAACTATTATTACTATCCCTGTTCTGTAGATGAGAACATGAGGTACAGAAAAGTTAGATAACTTGACCAAAGACGTACACTCAGTAATCAAGCCAGGTTTACTCTTAAGTCTTATGCTCTTCTGCCAAGTTGGTGACGGGGCTAAAACAAGAAGGAATAACTTCTAATTTCCAGGCCTGGGCACTTTTCTGGAAATTAGTTTTATGTGTACTTGTTTCACAATCACAACTTAGACTCAAGCATGAGGGCGCCTGGCCGGCTGATGGGGAAAGAGGCAGGGACTACATCTTGCATATCCGAAGTGCCTTGTAGAGAGGCAAGCACTTAGTAGGTGCTAAGGTGTTTATTGGATGGGCTGTCTAATTGTGGGAGAGATGAGGGAAATGGATAATTATTCAAACAGACAACAAACAAGCAAGAGCAACAGCCTGCAGGTCTCACGTCACCACCAGATCACCGCCACCCTCCCCCCCCCCCCACCTCCCCCGCCACCCCCAGCCCAGCCTTCAGAGAAGAAGGACTCTTCGCCTGCTTTCAGAACGTCTCTCGTCTAGCTTCGGCTCTGCGCTCCTTCCTCCCAGCCACCAGGTGCCCCCAGGCCCACGGCTCCTCCATCGTCAGAACCTCATCCTTTTCCCCTCTTCCCGTTGCTTCCCGCTCCCGGGATCCGGGCCCTGAGCTCCGAGACCCAGAAGCCCGAGGTTTCTAGGTAAGAGTGCGGCGAGAAACGCCCGGCTCCGGCAGCCCGGCCGGGCTTGGGACCTGCGGGGCACAGCGCGCCTGGCCGGCTGGTGGGGAAAGAGGCGGACGGATGGCCTAGCCTCTGAGGGAAAGTCCCTCCCTCTGTTTTTGGGCGCCGGGGCCTTTCTGCGCCGGGTTAAGGCGCCCGGCGGATGCGGGCCTAACGGTCCGGCTCAGGTGCGCCTGGGCCGGGCGTGGCTGGTGATCCGTAGGCCCGCCTCAGGAAGCTGCGCTCCGAGTGCCTGGTCGGTGCCCAGGTCGCTGCTCGCCCCAGTCACGCCTGCTCCCAGGCCGGGTCCAAGGGGCCCCGCCCAACGCTCTTTCGCCAGAATTCGGCCCTGGCACGAACAGCAGGAGGCTTGGAATTCTGAGCTGGAACGTCCATCTAAATACCCTCCATTCTTTCACCCAAGAGTAAAAAGCCGAAACCCAGAGACGGAATGATTTTCCGAAGGTCACAGAGTTGTATCTGCCATTTACAAATGTCTCTTCTTTTAAGTATTTGTAAATAGGCTACTGTTTCCTCTGTTCTGCCAGGGAATTAGGATTCAGGGGAGAGGACTCTAAAAGTACTAATCGGCATATCCAAATGAGCTGAGCCGCATTACTGGCTGGTGACCTTGAGCTTTAAAAGGAAATGAGAGGTTGGCTCTTTTCATTCTGGGTACTTTGTATTTCTGGCCCTTACTCAGAAAATTGGCCTAGATGTTTTACAAAATTTATCGCAGAACTGGACCAGATTATAGAGGTTTCTTTTTTTATGTTAATTTAAAATTTTTCATTACAGTTGGTATTCAGTATTATTTTGTTAGTTTCAGGTATACAGCATAGAGGTTAGTATACATTTACATATCTTACCAGGTGATCCCCCCAATAAGTCTAGTGCCCACCTGGCACCATAGTTATTACAATATTATTGATTGTATTCCCTATGCCATACTTTACATCCCTGTGACTATTTTTTAACTACCAATTTTATATTTCTTGGTCCCTTCACCCTTTTTGGTTAAAGTGATTTGCCCACACGCTCTTATTGGCTAGTTAGAGTCAGAGATACAATTGGAACTCAGGTCTATGATTGACATCTACTGTTTTCTTGAATAGAAATCTGATTTCAGATGAAAGCTATATAGAACTTGACTTTCATAGATCCCTCTCTGGATAGCATTCTTGGGAGTGGCTTGTGTATTGAAGTTTGTTGGTCCACAGATACTATTTCACTTGTCAGAGTAGGATTAAGCAATAAGTGTAGCCATGCAGAAAATTCCTGCTGAGATGAGACAGATATCTGAAATGTTTTTGACTTTTTTACTTGTACGTTCAAGAGGAGCTAATGAATATTAATAACATCTTGATTATTTTTAGATTTTAGTTCTATTTGACTACATTGACTCAGTTACAATCTCTTGATATCTTTGTCATCAGTACAAATTTCAAAGTGTAGTTTTATGACTGTTTCATTTTTAATCAAATAATTGCCTTAATATTTGTATATCTCAACGAGAACTTTCCACTTGTACCTCAGAATCCAGCTTCCTCCTTTGTTGGTCTTTGAGTTGGATTTCATAACTGAATAGAACCAGAATTTTTTTCCCTTCCAAAATATTTGAACTCTGTTTAGTTCTGTATGTAGGTGTACCTCAAGTTTCGATTTTGACTGATAAACCCATGACCCAAATCTAAACTTCAGCTTAGTGTCAACTTAAAACCACATTAAACTGCCATGTGTGATATGATCTCTAGCAGAGACCACAAATGTGGTGGTGTTTTTTCATGAGAGTTTCTGATTGAGATTTTTGAAATGTGAACACATTATCTAATACAGGTATTATATTACTCACATATCATCATCCAAGGTCAGTCATCACATTTACTTATGACAATGTGTTATATTAGTCTGCTAACTCACAATGCAGTTCCTAGTTTTCAGTTTACACATTTTACCAGTTGCCAACATGTTATCTTTAAGAACATGGAGTCAGAAATATAGCTACAGCTATGGGAGGTGAACACACAGTGTGAAACTTACTGGATTTTGTTAACCAATGTCACCATAAAATAATAATAATAATAATAATTAATAAAAAAGTCAAGCAAAGATTTTGTGTTAAATAGTCCTTTGAGAAAGAAGTGCTTCAATGAAGGCAATATTTTTGCACTATTCTATAGTAGGAATGAAGATTATGCACAAATGGACCCAATGCTGATTTCTTAGGCTACATCATTTGTTTTTCTGGTTTTGGTTTTTTCATTATAGGATGGCATTAGCTCTATATCTGCAGGTGCTGTGCAGCCTAGGGGGCTGGCTCTCCCTCTACATTTCTTTCTGCCGCATGAATAAGCACCGAAGCTATGAGTGGAGCTGCCGGCTGGTTACATTCACCCATGGAGTCCTCTCTATAGGCCTCTCAGCTTATATTGGCTTCATTGATGGCCCTTGGCCTTTTACCTACCCAGGTAGGTAGGAGACAGAGGATTTTTCCTAAGATTTATCATTTGGGGGTAGCCATAGAAGGATGAGACTTTTTCACAGAATTTGTATAATATCAAAAGATACTGAAAAATAATTATAATTTATAATTTGCATTGAGAGTTTTCATTCTTTATTGTTAACTCTGATATTGTATATGTCACCTATTTCTGCTTTTCATAACTTTTTTAAAACAAATTTTGAATGCTTGTTATGTTGTAATTCATCAAAATGTACAAAACATGGAGCCAATATCAACATCTTCCATCATGACCGCCAAAGAGACTCTATTACACATATGTTTTGGTAACCTGCAATTTTTATTTGATTGTCTATTTAGAGGACATCATCTTTCCATGTTTATATAGATCTTCCTTTTACTTTTTAATTATTTATAATATTGTGTTATATGCATTAACCATCATTTAACCAATGACTCATTATTTGGGACCGCTATATTAACTTTTAAGCTGGTAGATGTACAAGTGTTACTTTTAGAATACAGAAATTATATCCCCTTGTATTAGTTTACTGGGGCTGCCATAACAAAATACTACAGACTGGGTAGCTTAAATGACAGATATTTATTTTCTAACAATTCTGGAGGCTAGAAGTCCAAGATCAAGGTGTTGGCTGGGTTGGTTTCTTCTGAGGCTTTGTTCCTTTGCTTGCAGATGGCTGCCTTCTTGCTGTGTTCTTACATGGTCTTTCCTTTGTGTGTATCGATGTCCTAATCTCCTTGTTTATAAAGGCACCAGTCTCATTAGATTAGGGCCCAACATAATGACCCTATTTTAACTTAATTACCTCTTTAAAGGCCCTATCTCCAAATACTGTCACATTCTGAGGTACTGAGGGTTAGGGCTTCAGCATATGATTTTCGGGGTGACACAATTCAGTCTATAAGTCCCCTAGGATAAGATTTTTAAAAATACCTTAGATTTTTTTTTTAAATTCACTTAGATTTCCATACTGAACTTCTGAGTTTCTCCCCAAAGTGTCAAACTGATATGAAAGCAACTTAATCTTTGTGTTTTATATGAAAGTTCTTAATGGATTTGAACATGCCAGATCTTTGTACCCTGTGTTCTTGGACATAGGAACACACTAATTTCTGGGATTCTTTCCAAAGTCCACTTTCCAGATGGGTTAGGGTCCCCAGTGACCAATAATTGAACCTAGTATACTACAAAATTAATCTGACATTCAGGACACGATAACTAAAATCTCTGGAAGCAGACCTTACCTGGTAAAAAATAAAAATAAAAAGGGAAAAAAAGAAACCGTAGGATTGTAATTGAAAGAACAAAATAACTCGATTTTATGCTGCTACAATAAAGAGGATACTGAGATCATTGCTGGTGTTCAAATCACTTATTGAGATCTGATTCATCAGAATAGCATTGTCTAGGGCCTGTAACATGGTTTGAAAAAGACCACGGTTTTAGATTTTTCTTTGGTTGTCATTAAAAAGCATACGTATGCCATTGTTTTTGTTTTCAATGATTTAAAAAGGTGTGAGAGACAACAACATAGTATCCCTGTGTAAGGCAGCACAATTCCCAGTCACCCAATTTGCTTCTGTCTTGGTTTATTTCAGGTTCACCCAATACACCTCTCCAAGTGCACGTTCTGTGTCTCACCTTGGGCTACTTCATCTTCGACTTGGGCTGGTGCATCTACTTCCAGTCTGAGGGTGCCCTGATGCTGGCTCACCACACACTGAGTATCTTGGGCATCATCATGGCCCTTGTGCTTGGAGAGTCAGGCACAGAGGTCAATGCAGTCCTCTTTGGAAGTGAGATTACCAACCCCTTGCTACAGATGCGCTGGTTTCTTCGTGAAACAGGGCACTACCACAGTTTCACTGGAGATGTGGTGGACTTCCTCTTTGTGGCTCTCTTCACTGGAGTGAGGATTAGCTTAGGAGCTCACCTCCTTTTCTGTGAAATGATCTCACCCGAGCCCAAGTGGTTTATGAAGGCTGGGGGAGTAGCCATGTATGCTGTGTCTTGGTGTTTTATGTTTAGCATTTGGCGCTTTGCATGGAGGAAAACCATCAAGAAGTACCATGGCTGGAGAAGCAGGCAGAATGAGGAGCAGCAACTAAAACATAATGGACATCTCAAGACTCACTAGCCAAGGTTTACTCCCACTAATGGATTGGGTTAAGTCAGCCATGGGAGCCAGGTTGGAAATATGGCTGTTATGGAATCATGCATATATAACAAATTTAGATTTCAAAAAAGGGCTGAATTTATCAATCAGTTTTCAAGTGGAGCACATACCAGTATTAAACACTAATTTCTACAGTAGTACAGTTATAGAAAGTGAGACTAATCAGCGGTAGTTGTGAATAGGTCCGAAATGCATTCCTTTTAGTTTGTGGTGACCCTAGGTCCTCTTGTCCCTGGGAAGCTTGATGCTCAGACAGCTTAGAAAGGAACTCAAAAGAGATTAGTGCTATTTCTTCCTTATTCCTTTGAGTAGCGACTCCTTCAACAAACACTATCCTGCTTTCCATGTAGCTATTTAAATAAATTCACCCCCATTACTATAAAATGAGGAATTTTTAGGAAGATCACTTTGATATTTTGAGCATTGAATCAGGGAACTGGATCTGCTTAAACAAAGAGAAGTAGAAAGAGGGGAGATGGATGGAGGTGAAACTAGCAGTGGTATTAGGTTACTTATTGACCCTCCCTATACCAACTGTGTTGGGGTCCCCAAGACCACAGTTAGGTTTGGTACTTTGCTGAGAGGACTCCCAGGACTCAGCACGTAGTCGTACTCAGCGCTTTATCACAGCAGAAAAGATACAAAAGAAGATCAGCAAAAGGAAAAGGTGTGTGGGGCAGAGTCTAGGGGAAACCCAGGTCCAAGTTTTCAGAGTCCTATCCCAACGAGATTACACAGGATGTGCTTAATTCCTCTAGCAATGATCTGTGACAATATGTGTGAAATGTCTGCCAAGGAAGCTCATTAGTCAGTGCCCAAGGTTTTTACAGGGGGCTGGTCATGTAGGCAGTCTTTGCCTAGCATGTAGCAAAATTCTTGATTCCCAGAAGGAAAGTAGGTGTTCAGCATCAACCACATTGTTTGCACAGTTTAAGCACAGTGAGCCAATCTTACTGGTTACTGGTTGGAGCCCTCCAAAAATCTGTGTTCCCAGATGCCAGCCAATGACCAGTCTTTCCATGGACAGCTGTTTCAGGCCTGCTATATTAACTCTTTTCTGCATGAAAACCATAGAGCTGGGACTTGGATGAGAGATGAATGGCGAGGGGTCGGGGAGGCAGGTGGTGCAGAGTTACTGAGTCCTGTTGTATGGGTTCTGCTATACCAGGAAAACTATCCCAGTTCTCAGGGCTTTTGTGCATTAATCTCTTAGGCATGAGAGGCTCTGACTAAATTCCATAGGGATTTATCATGTGGATTCCACTATGCCATGCAGTTCAGATTTCAAGTCTGCAATACATACTGCAAACTAGAACCAAAGACTAAAGTGTATACTGGCTTCAGAGTAATGAGGCTTTTTTTTCTTTCTCTGTTTCAGATATATTCCCTTTTAGTTGTTATTTTTTCTTTTCTCTTGAAAAAGTGCCACTATCTATGGACAAAATATTATGGCAAGGCCAGTCTTGGAAGGAAAAATAATTTCTTATTGTGATACTCTAATCTCAGCTAGGAAAAGCAAGAATGTAAGCTTAGAACAAGAGGTTTAGAATCAAGATTCTTGGGTTATTTTAAAGAATCTTGTTACTCTCTTGCCAGATCATTTGGGCAGGTCACTTGTTTACTTTTTACCTCAGATTAAATGCTATTGTGAATGAATGAAATACCTTGTGTATTTCATAGAGTCATTATTTTCTTAATGCAGGTCTTTAATGTAGGGTTTTTATGAAAAAATAAAGTATTTATATTTGTTTAGTCTTTAATGTAGGGCTTTTATGAAAAAATGAAGTATTTATATTTGTTGTTTATTTACTTGATTGTTATTTAGATCAGTGGTAATTGGTAAGCAAGTGTATGGGGCTATTAAAGACAAGGCTGAAGGTCCTTAGAAAGTGTCAGCTCATTCTATGGTCACTGGTAATAATAACCTTAAGAAAGGTCTTGCAAATGGATGTCATTGACCAGGCATGGCAAAGTGGCTGGGACCACATGAAGTCATCATTGCTCCAGGAAAAGCAATTTTAAAGGCATATTAACAGTGGGTCTTTTAAAATGGCTGCCATTTGGTTAAGGAGTTTTTGCCGGACATAAAGATAATCGGAAAGTAATATCTTCATTTCTTTTTTTTCTATGATAAGTATCCCTAAAATGCTGGCTAGTTTCTTTCCAACAAAATTGTGGTCAAAGTAGGATGCTGGGAAATGTTGATTTTAGCAAAAGCCTAGTAAAAACGAGGGGCTTGTCACATGAGCTTAAAAACAAAAGAAAAAGGAAAAAATTGGCTCTCGGATTTTGGCACAGTGCAACCTATTCCATATCAGACAAATGAATAGGCTTAATTTGGTACCAATTCTTTTCCCCTTTCTCTTCAGAAGCGAAGGAATTGCAGATCTTGCTGTTTTGGGGTACTCTCATGGGAATGTATTTAGGTCTTTTGAATTTTGAGAAACCTGAAGAATTAAAGGAATCCCTCATTTCAGCTTTTCCTGATGTTGTAGCTAATAACTATGAAGGAATCTGACAGAAAAATATGAAATGAAGATGACTTAGCAATTAATATGCTGAGTTTTTACATCACAGGTATATGAAGGGCTAACGTGATGGTCAGACAAAATAAAGTACTCATTTGCATTTGGATTACTATGTAATAATTAACACTGCTCAAGAGAGTTTATATTTCAATAAGATTTGTACTAAATTTTATAAAAATAAACAACTTTTTATCAACCCAGAGTCTGCTTTTATATCTTTGTTGTGGTTTTGCCGAGGTTTAAAAAGAAAAAGTCTACTGGCCTGTAGAAACGTTGACCCATAATTATACTAACCAGTGAAAACCCTGTTACTTACTGCTTATCATCAGTCATTCCAAATATACTTTATTTTGGGGAGTAGCAATCTATAGCTTGTCAAAAGAAAGAGGAAGAACTTAATTTCTTATTTTGCCTCATTTGGGCAGTTGCCTTGAAAATGATTCTGAGTAGGCTTCATGAAAATAGGGCCTTCGGTTCTCTTCAGAACTGTAGTCTAATGCCTACAACAGTGTTAGACAAATAGTAGGTGCTCAGTAAGCATGTTGAAAGAATGGATGAGGGGATGAGAATGTGGTTTAGAATAAGTCCCTGTTGGAAAACCTCAAGAGCTTGTACAGTAGATTGAGTCACCCATCATTTTTCTAGGTAAAGGACTAATGACCCTGGGGATTGTGTTCTGACTCTTGTGAAGGCATTATATAGATGGAGCCGTTAGAACAATCTACAGGTACCAACACCTGTAAAGAAACTTTCAGGGACATTTTTACCATTAGAACTTTGGGTGGATGTAGAGATTTTTGTCACTAAAAATAGTTCTGGAATGAATAATGACTGGCTTAATTAAATCGTTTGCTTACCATCTTCTGAAACTTTCCCACAGCAAATGCCTTCTTTGCTCACAGCTAGAACTTTGGGTCTGTCTAACTTTGGAAAGATCTTGAAAACAGTCTGCCAAGAGATTTTGTATGCAAGGAGGAGAAGATGAATCAGGAAACTTTCCCAGTTTGTTTTATTCCTGAAGCTCAAGTAGTGAGGTGTTCCTAAAGGGAAGAGAGGAAATCATTTTTAAAATGCATGATTTGATGGGTCCAATTAACTTGACACTGTAGAATTATTACTATAGGGCAAAAAAGATACTAAGTTTGTTTAAGAAACAAGTTTAGGGGATAACCTTTGCATTTTGGTAATTGTATATGGATGCATGGAACTCTTTCCAAGTATATGTAGAAAACATGCAATTTAAGTTTTCAGAATGGAATTGTTATGCCAGGGTATACCAGCAGGTGGCAATGTGTCCTGGTCTAATCATTAGGAAAGTGGCTTGGGACCTCCTAATCTGCTTCTATTCTTTCCCAAAATAAACAGTACAAAATTAGCTAGCTGTGCTCTGAATTTAAAAATCGAACAATAAAGAGTCATCTTTGGCCTCTGTTTATCTTTTCCTTTTTTGACCCTTCTTTTGACCCATCAGTCTTAGCTTATGCATTTATTCAGGGATAAGGATCTTTTAAAAAAAAAAAAATATATATATATTTTAATTAGTTTCAAGTATACAGTACATTGGTTAGACATCTATATAGTTCATAAAACAATCCCAATTGCTCCCTCCCTCCCTTGGCACTCCACTTACCCATCATATTAATGCTAACTGCATTTCCTCTGCTGTGCTCCCTATCCCTGTGACCATTATCAACTGCTACTTTGTACTTCTTTAACTCTTTACCCCATTCTTCCAGCTCCCCAACCCCCCCTCCTGTCACCAAATTGTCTTCAACATTTGTGAGTCTGTTTTTGATCAGTTTGTTCATTTTATTCCTTAGATTCCGCATATAAGCGAAATCATATGGTATTTATCTTTCTCTGACTTATTTCACTCAGCATAATAACCTCTAGGTCCATCCATGTCATTGCAAATGGTAGGATTTCATTTTTTTAAATGGCTGAGTAATATTCCATTATATATATGAACCATAATCTCGTTATCCAATCACCTATTGATGGGCATTTAGGTTGCTTCCATATCTTGGCTATTGTAAATTGTGCTGCCATGAATATTGGAATGCATAGATCTTTACGAATTACTATTTTGGTTTTCTTCGGATAAATACCCAGATATACATTTGCTGGGTCAAAAGGTATATCCATTTTTAATTTTCTGAGAAACCTCCATACTGTTTTCCATAGTGGTTGTAACAATTTGCAAACCCACCAACAATGTATGAGAGTTCCCTTTTCTCTGCATCCTCGCCAACACTTGTTTTTTAAGGATCCTTTTATGAACCGTTGGGGATTGACTTTTAGAAATAGCGTTGTTAAGCAATAATTGTTTCCTCTCTCCACATCTACTGTTTACTAGATTTGCTTTGCCACTTGATTTCTACAAAAAGGCTGAAGTCCTGAACCTATCGGTACTGGTTTAAACTCAAAAGTCTGAAAATACTTGGATATAAGGATAGCTATTTTAGATGTTTGCAGAATGAATTAAGGAACTATATTGTATGTGGTATTTAAATTGCTACAATACTGAATTATGAAATCACAAAACTAGATAGATATCTATATCTACCTGGAGATAGAGAAAAAAACGAAAAAAATTTGCGAACTCTTTGGAGAGAACTATATAGTTCTTTACTTGATAAATATATATATAGTTCTTTACTTGATAAATATAGTTTATCTTCCCCCATTTCTTTCCACAGCAAGATTGTTAAGTCGCTGTGGGAAGCACCACGCTTTCTCAATTTTGCAAACAATGCATTTCATTTGCCAAGGCAGAAGCAGCTTAAAAGCAATATTTTTACCAAGAAACCCTGACTCCAATTCCCAACCTTCTTTCTCCGAAGCAGCTTAAAAGCAATATTTTTACCAACAAACCCTGACTCCAGTTCCCAACCTTCTTTCTCCCAAGTCCTACACACTTCTGTCCTCCACCCCTCCCTGGCAGCCAGGACTTGGGCGCAGACGAGCCCTGTCTGGGGAAGAGGCTAGCGGGTGCCCCAGGTGAGCCAGCCAAGGTCCAAACCTCTCTTTGCTGGGGTTTGCTTCAGAATAGAGGTCGCTTCCATCGGTCAAAAGCTGTCTATACGTGTTATAATAACGAAGGAAGTAAGGAGAACAAATACATTCCCTGAAGAAATATAAGTTTCTAGGATAAGGGGGCAGGTAATTTCCAAAGAGCCTCTCATCCTGAAATTCTCGGTATTATGGGGTAGGGCTCTGGCAGTCTATGGTTAGATTCCAAAGTATAGGTTTCCGGCATTCCCGGGGCCCAGGGGGCGACGGTGAGTTGGTGGGTGGGGCTCCCACGTCGGATGATTCCCACCTCCCTCCGCCCCCCAGAACTACTTTTCCGCTCCCACAAACAAGAATCCGACGGAGGCGTCCGCTCAGGAGGGGCGTGCATCTGCGGCTGGGTCGCGCGTCCTGGGGCGCTAGCGGAACGAAACGGTGGGAGCGAGGCCGCGGGGCCGCGGGGAAACCCGCACGCGCGGAGGCTCAGACGGCGGAGGGATTCTGGATGAGGCGGCCTTCCGAAGTCCAAGGCGGGGGAGACCAAAACAGTCGGCGGGGGAGGGGACAAGCGAGCTCGAGCTGGCAGCGGCCAAGATAGAACCGGAACCGGAACCCCTGCGCGCGCCGGCGATTGTCGCTTTCCTCACCCGTTCCCCCGCGGTCGCTGGCCGCGCGCCTCTGCCCGCCGCGCGCGCTCCCGGGAGGGTCCCGAGACCTGGTGAGACGACCCTGCTGTGGATTCACCGCTGTTGCCGGCCTCCGGGGCCGGCGCTTCCAGGCCAGGCCGGACGGGAACCTCCCGCCTCTCGCGGGAATCGCCGCCTACCGGCTTGACAGGGAGGAGCCGCCGCCGCCGCCGCCGCCGCCGCCTCTGTAGAGTGCGGAAGAGTTTGGGCCTCCGCGGAATGGCTAGCACTCCGCAGCGCTGAGGGTCAGATTCCTGTCACTTCTGGCTGTGGGACTTCCTACCCGCGACATCCCCTCTTGTCTCAGTGCCCAGAGCCTGGTGGGGGCAGCGAGGAAGACTAGAGGAGTCCCCCGGCCCGGGACATGGAGCCGCTAGAGTCTAGCGCGGGACTGCGCGAGACGCGGCCGAGGCTACGGCATCGAGCTGCCGGGTGCCCCAGATAGGAGAGCCAAGACGAGAGGGCTCGGCGCTGCGGCGGCGGGGACTCGCAGGCCCCCTGACACTAAGCAGGAAGAGCCGACACCCAGCCCGGAGCAAATTCCTGGGTCCCCTTCTCTACGGCTCTCCGACTTCCCTCCGTGACGAAGTTTTCTCCTCGTGCCTTCTCCAGGGTTGCTCTCTAACTCTAGAACTTGACTTCTGGAAGGCTTTCTCTGTTTGTTTTCGGGAATAACTCCTTTTGCTCCAATCCACACCTCCCTTCCTTGGCCTCTTCCACTCGGACGTTCTAGATGACTGAATGGAGTTTTGAGTTGGATTTTTTCGTCCCTTTCGGAGTCGGGCCTGATTCCAGAGCTGTGGGGGGTGGGGTGGAGGTGTTGCTGTAAAATGCAAGTCGGATAAAAAGAGGACCTCTCGCCAAAGGCCCCAATGAGTGGCACACAGTCTACTATCACCGACAGGTTTGTATGAAGCTCCTCCTGCGCTTACCCTCCTAGGATGTGGCTGATCTAGCAGGAGAGTATGTGATTATCCTTTGACTAGTGAAGTTGACAGGCATAGGAGAGGGGATTGTTTCGGAGCACTGCAATTAATCTAGGGTTGCTGCCAAGTTACTTTGTTGATTGAATTTGGAAATGTAGTTTTTCTGGAGAGAAACTTGCCTCCGGTTTCTCAGAGAAGTAGATAAAACCATGATGGGGTTTTCTGTCTATAGTATGCATTAGGATTCTGTAGTGTTTTGGAACCAGAGGAAGGTCATTTTTTGTGAAGGTCAGTGCTCAAAGTTGGCTGGATATAGGTGCATCAGCAGTTTTCCTCCTGTCCTGTAGTTTCTAGACACTAGGAATTTGTATTTGTGAACTTCATTCTGAGACTGCTGCGTGATTTATGAACTTGATCTATTTTAAATATTGACCCGCATAGTGTTTATTATCTAATAACTTTTCAGAATTTTGAAGTTACCAGTAAATCACAGGCTCTTGTTAGGGGCAATATCAAGGAATTTAAAAAAAAAAAGTAAAAAAGAAAATCATGGGACTTGATTTTAATGATTGCATTTTTAGTATTTAATTTTCCAGAAGTATTTGCATTTAAGGGATACAAACCCTAAGCAAATTATGTAGTACAAGCATGGCAGGTGGATTTGTTGAGTTCTCTGAGTCCTTTATGTAACTTATCTGTGTTGCCTGGTGGTGGTCGGTGAATTGAGCTAGACTATTTGTGGTTTAAGTGGAGTTTTTTTTACTCTTAATAGTTATTCCTATGAGAATGAGATTAAGCGCTAAAAGCATATTAATTCTTTTACTACATTTTATTTCTTAGTTTAATTATGACATTGTATTCTTGTCCCAGATTTCAGCTTGTTTTTTTTATCAACCTTCAAATTATTACATCATTAAAAAAAAAAAATTACATCATTAAAATTATTACATCATTCAAAAAAAAAGATCAAATAACTGAATTAGGGGGCCAAAGAAAGCACTTTGATGAAAAGTGCAACAATAGTGCTCCTGCAGAAAATACTTGAATTTCCTAATAAGTTTCACCAAATCGTAAGACTCATTTGTTGATTTTAAAAAAAGGGCCATATTCCATTATCATACCATAGCAGCTACTCCAGAAACAGAACTTCCTCTTCCTGTTGATTCTTTCCAATGTCACGTGAATGTTTACCTAAAAGATATCAAATATTTAAACTATGTTTATTCTTTGTATATTTAAAAAAAATCGTTTTAGTTTTCAATGAAATAATTTTCAACTTTTTGAGAATACACAACATGAGTAGCAACAATGCTTATCTTGATTGCTTCTAGTTATCCTCATTCCTTTTCCTTTCAAGATATTTTACTTTTGAGAAATCACTTTTATGGGTATGTGGGTAATTGTTATCCTGGTTCATTCAGGTCTCTCCCACTCTGTTGAGCCTGTAGACAAGAGTCTTATTAGGAACTAATGTGTGGATAGTTTTCATTGTGATAATAGTGATGTTTGAAATAGTATGAAATTAATGAATGCCTGTTCTTTGCCGATCACTGTGCCTAGGCCCAAAGGACGAAGAGATGAAGTTTCTAAAATGAATCTACAGATTGGTTTGAGTATTAATATCCTCAAATTGGTTCATTTTTTTCTTTTAAACCCTTTAAAACTACTTTAGTAAGCTCTGCTGAGATAGTATGGATACTTGTATTGTTTAAGAAATGTACTAATTTTTTTTTACAAAAATTATTCTTATGTGACCATTACTTTTTCTTTAAACATATCTTATTTTTTAAAAATAAGGTATCCATTTGCTCTTTAGGAGAGTAGTTGTCCCTGATTTTAATGTATAGTGGAGTAAAATACTGGTTTAGTAGTATTGCTGTGCCAGCATGCCTTAATAAACTTATGAGTATAGAATAGTTCTTAACTTTTCAGCTCTGCCTACCTCATCCTCTTTTCTCACTAACTCCAGTGCACTGTAGGTATAGCTTTCTGATTATAGAGCTGTTGGCAAATTAACAGTGCCAGTGTAACATTTTAAAGATCCTTTCAAGTTTGAAGTACTGTATGTGATCTGGCTTTGTTTTGTAGAGTGTGCAGACCCATTAGGCCAATTGTGTGAGTTAGAGTCCTTTCATTGTGGTGCTTCTGACTACAGAATTTCTCTATCCTTATTTGAAATCAGACTAGCTGGTTTTGGGCGTTGTTGTTTTTGTAGTTTGTGGCAGGTGACACATGGCTGACCAAGATAAGAATGTTTAATTCTTGCTTTAAGGAAGTGCTGGGGCTGGGATGCAGTTTACCTATGTTTAGGTTCTGATTCCTCACTTTGGATACTCAGAACTCTGTTATATATCCTGATGTTATTTTGCAGTTAAATTAACATTCATTTACTCTTCTTCCTCTTCATCTTCTCCTGAAACCTCCCACCCCCTTTTTTAAAGACATAATTATCAATTTAAAACCCAAACTATGGTAGCTAAAGTTTTTATGTATTATATATGTACAGCATGAAAACAAAAATCTAAGCAGTTTATGAATACCTTCCAGTCTCTTGCTTTGTAACTTTGGTGAGACCTGGAGACTATAGTTTTCAACTATTAGAATCAGCACTTAAAAAGTGATAGGAATATATAATTGCTGCTTTTTAGTTTGCGCTGATTACCTCATTCAATCCTAAAGTATATTTGTTTCCAATCCTAGAAGCCTGTCTTTTGTTCCTGAGAAGTTAAGGGACCTATTGCAATTGGAATTTCTTCTGAGAAATAGAAGAGAGTGATTTTTCAGCGGACTTAAAGAATGATTTCAGTCTAGATTTTAGAACAATGAATTTTCAAGGACAGTCTAGGATTTTGTAATAAGGTCTTTCTTGAAATATATGGACCGTGTCTAGGACTTTACGGATCTTTGTTGTTGTTTTGATTTGTAGATTAACAAAGGTTTTTGATCTATTGGCATTTTCTTAGCACTGAGTTCAGCTTTAAGCTTGTTTAACTTAAGTAAACTTTAAAAGTGAGGGTGGAAACCTGTGACTTCATATGCATATACTCAGTAATTAGCATTTCATTCGAGATACTATTTCTGCCAACATTGCCAATGTAATGCTTTTGATTTTAAAAATAAAAAACTCATGTTTGTGTGCTATTTTCAAGGTAGCCTGAGTCATCTGCAAAGTGAAATTATTTGTAATATTTACTTGTAAAGTCAGTCATTTGATAATTACAAAATTGAAGTTCGGAATCAGGATCATAATTACGTAGTCTTTTAGTTCAGTATAAAATCCTGATTCATATAGTTATGCAATTAGTACATTCACTTGTTTAGTTTTACATGAGAGACATGTACAGTCTAAAGTAAATTTTTTAAAAAATATAGAGCCATAATCTTCCTCATAAATGACACATTTATAACATGTTCGTATTTATTCAATGAGATGACAACAGAGCTTTATTTGAATCAATACAAAAATATGTTAACCTGGCAGTACTGCTTAACACATTGGTGGTTTCCAGTTGTTAAAATGTAGTATATAATGTTGAGTTAACGTATTAGGATTTTTGTTTTTAAACATAAGTTTGAATTTTCAGTTTAAAAAATGAAATTTGAGGCAAACATTGATGGAACCCATAAATGGTGGATTTTACATATTTTTCTGTGGAGCATTGTGATTTCAGGGAAAATAGTTGGAAAATCTTTTATGTAAACACATGTGGTTGCTTCTTCTAAAAGACATCCAGAATTGAATATGAATTGCCTCCCAAACTAATATGGGTCACAGAAACAGCAGGATATTTTAACTCTTTTTCAGAGTTAATTGGAGAAACTCTTAAGTCATGGTTGTCTGACAGAGGTACTAGAATTGTTTCTTATGTGATTTCTTATCTCCTAGAAATTGACCATAACGTATTTTCAGGAACAGGAGTTTAACTTTACTTGGTCTCATCTGCTAAAACTTGGTTTTGATATGTTTTAAAGTTTCATTTGAAGATGTGCTCCTTTCCCTTTTAATAATTAAGACTCTTCAAAATAGTGGCATTTAAACTGAAATTTTAAATGAGCAAAACTATAAATATCTTGTCTCTTTTTGAGTAAAATACTCGTGTATATACTAATATTCTATGGTAGTATAATTCTTTAGCATTTGTAGTGTTTTCAACTCAGCATAGGGCAGATAGATCATCATTTACTCTTTAGGCAACTCAGAGTTTAAATCAAGGTTATAAAACTGGAAAGGAGAGACTCAAGATTTAAACTTAGATTTTCTGGCTATCAATTCCCCACTTTTTCACTTTAAATTATTGTTTTTCTATATATATTATATTTTTCTGTCCTACTTTAGTAACTTTCCAACCTGACCAAGTCAGAGTGGGATATTTTCTCTTACAGGATGCTTTGGAGTACCTTATATGTTCTCATTTTAAGCATCTGTAGAGTGGATGGATACCCATCACTTCCTCAGGAGACTGAATAAACAACCTGATATATCTTGTAGTCAGGAAGTTTTTCTGATCTTCAGCTCAAACTTTTTTTTAAGTTGTTACTTGCTGTACCAGGCTAAATAATGCTCGCCTCCCATTTTCCGTTTATGACTCTAAATGGTTTTAGACAGTTATCCACCACCCTTTCCCTTCCCAACTCTTATTTTTTGATTAACTAAGTTTTATGTTTTCTGTTGATATTGTTATCTAAAGGTCAGCTGTTATAAAGCCTATTGTCATTTAAAGATATTACTCTGAGACTACATTTATATTTAAATGCTGATTTTAGGTTCACCCACGACATCAAAGAGGATTTTGTAGGTCTTCTTTGGATTCAGAAAATGTAGATTCGTTCTGCTGAAAAACTAGAGACTTCATTGGCATCTGAAGATGTCAACAAAATACACTTAAAAACATGTAGGAAATTTTGTGAAGGTGCTTAGACATATCCTTCCATAGATTTTAGATGAATTATCTGCTTGTGTTCCAGACACAAGTTGATATGTTGTGGTTTGCCCTGTACAGTCTCTGTGGTTTACTCACAGGAAGTGGTTCTTGTGGGTGAAGGTCTGATCTTTTCGGAGATTGTTGGTGGCACATGCACTGTCAGCTTATTTCCTGTTTTATTTGCAGTTTGGGCAAGGCCTCAGGGCAAGTACTGCTGAAGGAGTATTTAAATATTTTGTAGTGGAAGATAGATGATTATAATGTATACTATCTGCCTCTCAGGTGATGTGAAGGTTAAAATTTGTAGTTTGTTGAGATGCTAGTCTGAAAAGTACAGACGTGTTCCTAATCATATTTGCAAGACACTGCTATGTTCAAATATTGCTCAAATTTAAGTAAATGTTCATGTAGTAAAGTCTTACTCTATGGAACTTATGTAACCATTCAAGTGTTATTTAATCACTACAAGAGTCGTAGTTAGAATTTTTTCCTTTTTTTTTGCTAACACTTCTTTATAATTTTACCCTTCATGGGCTTAGTAGAGTAGATACTGTCTGTAGTAGTACTTGTTAAGCCTTGTTCACAAAACTTAGTGCTTAGAGCAAGCTTCTTCACCAGTTTAACTAGTTTATTAAAATAATGTAATTGAAAGAATTTCCTTTGCAATCAGTAGCTGCATGACCCATATACAAAACCCTGTACTTCACTGAAACTTGAAGATGAGTAAACTGAAAGAATTGTATATGTCATTCCCTGCCCCCTTTTTTTGCATTTAGCTTTTGCCATTTTAAAAAATTAACAATGAATGCTTTTTGGGAAGAGGCTGGTTTTTTTAAAGCTAAATTATCAAGTAACTTTTGAGTTCCTCAAGGGTAGGAAGATAGTTTTTAATCATTTTTGAGTCATTATTATTTGCTTTATTCTATTTTTATTTTTAATACTAAAAATCATAAGGAAGGAAAAAATACCCCAAATTATTCAATACCTAGATGATGATGTTCAGGTTAAAAAAATATACATAAGAAAATTCAAATGATATACAGTGGCGTAAATAAAGTCTCCCTCTGATCTTATCACTATTCCTACACACTCACCAGTTCTCAAACTGTCTACTCAGAGATAACCATAGTTAACATTGTTTTTGACTGCCTTCCAAAACATTCTTAGAAATAGGCCAGTCTATCATTTTAATATTCTCTCTACCTGGCACATAGTAGATGTATCTGTCACCTTTTGTTAGGTTATGCTACCACAGCAACACCTTCAAATTTCAGTGGCTCACAAAACTGGTTTATTTCTTGCTCTGTTAAATCCTGTCAGCTGTGGATTGGCTGCAGCATTTTTGGAACCCTGGCTGAAAGAGCAGCCCTTGTCTGGGGTATGCCATTATCATATCACAGTGCTAGAGCAGGAAAACTGATGCAAACATGTGATGGCTCTTGAAGCTTCTATCAATCATGGTGTATATCACATCAGCTCACACATGACATTGGCTAAAGTAAATTGTATGGTCAAGCTTATTGTCAGAGGGCCAGGGATGTATACTCCTCCCAAAGAGGGCATTGCAAGTCCCGTGATAATGGGTGAGGTTGTATAATTCTCTTAAGGAAGGAAAAGGGAGAGTGAATAATTAGGAACAATAATGTAGTATACTATGGGAAGTGCTCAATAAATGCTTGATAAATAGGTTGTTTTGAATCTGTGAAACTTTTTTTTTAAATGGAATATTTCAAACATATACAAAAGCGCAGAGAATAATAGTATGACGAACCCCCATGTTCCCATCATTAGCTTTAGTAATTATCAGTGCATGGACAATCTTGGTTCATCTATTTCCTTGCTCTCCTCTCATCATCATCTAGGTATTGAATAATTTGGGGTATTTTTTCCTTCCTTATGATTTTTAGTATTAAAAATAAAAATAGAATAAAGCAAATAATAATGACTCAAAAATGATTAAAAACTATCTTCCTACCCTTGAGGAACTCAAAAGTTACTTGATAATTTAGCTTTAAAAAAACCAGCCTCTTCCTAAAAAACATTCATTGTTAATTTTTGGATATTATCATTTTACCCACAAATCTTTCACTATCTCTGAAAGATAAGGTCAAAAGTATAACAACTTTTAGTAAATTCTTACTGTCTAGTAGTTTGAAGTAATGGCACTATGGACTGATAGATGTCAAGTAGGAGAGGATGTTCATGGAGTGTCCCTAGAATTTTGACATCCAGAAACTTTTTGTTTCGTTTTGAGTATTTCTAGCAGAGGCTTACTGTAGAATATCTATTTTTCCAGCATCTCCTTTTCTCCCGGGGCGGGGCGAGAGGGGTGTGTGTGTGTGTGTGTGTGTGTGTGTGTGTGGTGTGTGGTGTGTGTGTGCGTGTGTGTGTGTGCGCGCGCGCGCGCGCAGTTAGCCTCTGGAAAAAATAACCATTGCAACAGATTTGATTTGCAGGAGATTCCATTTCTCACTGAGCCTCTGTTGTAATGACGACATTTGAAAGGAATCCCAGTCCTTAAAAGCTGTCAGTTTTTGGTGAATTCCCAGTCTGTGATGTTATTTATTCCAGAGAAGAACATCAAAATCATTTATGAAAATCCTGTATACACCTATGCTGTTTGCTGTGCAGAGAAAGGCTCTATCAAATCCTTAGAGGATCCTTAGGATGATATGAAAGTAAGGAAATGAGTCTCTCATCTAATATTAGATATTAGATTAGAAATAGCTGAAGCCACTTTCAACTGCTCAGTTAAGGCCTCAATTTTGACTCGACTTCACAGATTTTGTTAGCATTCAATGTAATACAGTAAGTTTACTTGTTATTTCTATGGTTATAGGAAATAATAGGCATTACATTATGAATCTAGGATCATCAGTTTCACAGGACATTCTTTGGGGAGGGGTTGTTATGTAATTAACAGTAGGAAGCAAATTAAACAATAATCCCTTCAGTTTGTAGATTGGCAGGTGACAATGAAGTGATCAGAGGTATTATACAGGCTGGTGAATATATTATTACATATAACATGAAAATAGTTTAGTATATAGTACTATCTAATTTTGTTTTCTTACTGGCTTCTTTCACTGTATAAAGACGCTTAAAGTAGTCTTTCTCAATATCCAGATAGTATTCGTTTTCTTTAAGTTGCAGTGTTAACCTTATTTCAGAATCCATGTAACTGCAGTAGAAAAAAAATGGCTATCATGGCTTTTAAATAAAATTTTTATTTAATTTGAGTTTTTCTTGGCATTCAGTTGATTTTGGCTACCGTTTGCTTGGGACAATATAGTCTGTTTAAAATGTAAATAGTTTTTTTCTGATGGAATGTAACTTTGACTTACCATTGTTCACGTTATTCTGTTGTAGCGTGATTGAAAAACATTCATCTTTAGTGATAATAGTTTGTCATACCTTTGTCAGAATAATATACTTGTATTTTAGTCGCATTTTAGTTGCATTTGTAAGTTGCACAGTTTGGAGAAACATTTGTGGTTTCTAGTTATATATTTACCCGGAAGCCCTACACATCAGAATTCTTGAGTGTTTAAAGGTAAATCAGGTGTGTTGCCTGAATGTGAATAGTAAAAAAGAAGCATCTCACCATGCAATTATTGCTTAATAGGATACAAGGTACAATTGTTTCCAAAAATAGGAATTAAGTAAAATATTATATGGATAAATATTAGTAATTATATAAATATATACTCCTCTGCAAAATTTACTTTGAGACTATGCTCTCTGTCAGAGATAAAAAGTAGCTTTTAAAGGAAAAGTTATTTTGGCTCTTAATTTTATATATTTTTATTTTTTAGTCTTTGTAAGAGAAGAACAGTAGAAGGGAACTGAATGAGGATGATGTAGAGAAAAGAGCCTGGGTTTTGTTGTGTCAAACTTGTTCTGCTATTTACTAGCTGAGAGTCCTTAGGCAAATTTATCTTTACGAACAGAAGTTTAGTATTCTCATCTGTAAAGATGTGAATAAAAATACTTTGCACAATTGTCATGAAGATTAAATGAGAATGTATTTAAATACCTAGCACTTACGAGGTCATTAAATTATAGTAGCTGTTATTGTTTAAATCTCAGAAATTAGTTAGGTTTTCCTAAAACTTTGATCTATGCATGTAAAATATATTGAATTCATATGTACTTGCTGCTGCCGTGACGGTTTTTTCTGTGTTGTGATATTGCTTATCCTTTATATTTCAAATTATAGGCTGTTTTTGTAATATATATTTGGAAGTGAAGAATAGACAAAATAGAGATGGTTATTTCAATCAGACTGTGAAACAATAACATCTCTAGTTGCAGAATTGGTAAGATTTTTAGGATCGGCAATCAACTTTAAAATCTGCCCTCAGTCACTCATAATTTGTTCAGTTCTATCGTTATAACATTAGTTCATTTGTTTATTCATTTGTTCAGTAAATATTAAATGCCCGCTCTGTGTAGGTCATTGCTTTGGCATGGTTATTTTGAGCTCTTGCTACCTGCTGATTTATATTTAAGAATTAAGAAATTTACCTATAAGAGTGATAGTCATTGACTAGTGCTGAAGATTAAGATAAGAGGTCATGTGTATTTTGGAGACATGGTAGTATGAAACCATAATTAATGATTAAATTTATCTTATTTTCCAAATTAAAAAAAAATATTCCTGTCATATACTTTTTAAGTTTTCTTTTTTCTTTTTTAAAAATTATATTTTGGTTAGTTACCTAATAAAATGAGAAGGACAAGGTGTAAGTTCAAATTTAAGAAACTTTAGGTGTTCATTGCTTTTGAATAGAAGAAATCACATGTTGATTTAGGCATTGCTTTACTACTTGAAGAAGAGCCTCTTTACTCATTAGCTATGTCTTTGAAAGCAGCAATTCATTAAGCCAATTTGTGCATCCAGTGATAAATACAGTGATGATTTGATCAGAGAAGAATTCTGGAAACTACAGTAGTTTGATTAGTGGGACAGTACTTAATTCATGATGACTTGTTGCTCTAATATTTTGCACTTCAGAAAGGTGGCAAGGTGAATGTGGTGAAAATGAACATTTTAGAATAGATGAAATTTAATCTTACAAAGAAATTTGGGATTTGTAAAGAAATTTATATTTACTGAGTACATTCTAAGTGCTAGCACTGTCTTAGGTACTTTCTGTGCATCATCTTTTTAAAAATCAGCTGTGTAAGTTAAATATTATTGTCCCCATTTTAAAACAGAAAAATGAAAGTTTAAGACATTTACTAACTTGCTCAAGGTCACATAGTTCCTAAACAGAGTTGGGATTATGACTCCAATGCCCATTTTCTTTTGGCCTACTGGTTTAAGGCCTGCAATGTATATATACTAGGATTGGCTCATCTGGATCAGTCAGTTGATGTTTTGAATCAGTTAGATGAAACTCAGAAAGTAGATTTTGTCTTCAACAACACCATTAAAGTGTTGTCCTCACATTATAATTTCATAACTATGTTTGTTCTTTCTACCCTTCATCATTAATTTACCTATTCCCTTTTCTAGATTTCTGACAAGAGATTTTGCCTCATTTTCTCTAAAGAATGGCTACATTATGATTTGGTTTCTTATTCATTGCTTTAGATGTACGCACATTTATAAATATTGGACTTTTTTGAAGCCTAACATACGTTGCTCTTAAATAATTTTTTATTATAACCATTTTCAAGTTCTTTTAAGTTTAAGGCCCATCTAATACAAATTTTGTAGAGTTTTTTTTTTTGTATTATAGGCACACAAATAAGTGACTCAAAAAATTGTTATACTGAGTATGTAAGAGGAAGAAAATGTAAAAAATGAATGATTTTAATAGGTGATTGAAGCATAAATGATTTAAGTAAATTGAGTTTTTTCTTAGCTAGTGTCTGGTCAAGTGGCAATGGAGATAATATTTTCCTTTTAAAGATTTCTTGCTATCGTAGTGATCTTCCCTTTATCATTTAGTTTATATTTTCTACCATTTAAATAAGTTATTATTCCTTTTATTTTAGCTCTAGAGTCATCTTCTGAGCCATAAAACGTTAGTTTTCTTTATTTCTTTTTTTGTAAATGATTTTTTTTTCTGTTACTGAAATTCCGTGGCATGAATCATTTAGCCTTGCCACTTTTTATAACATTGGAAAGAAAACTTGTTTAAGAGAGATTTAAATGTGTTATTTTTAACTTAAACCTTTTAACTACAAATTGTTTTCCTACATTTTCTCAGTAACCCCAGAGTATCTACAGCAGAGGCAGACAGATAGTTGGTTAAAAAAGCCCACAAACTAAATCTTTTATTGAATAACTAGTTTCTAGGTAAAGACTAAAGAATTATAATTTGAGAATTTTACTAGGTTTAAGACTTCCAAATAGGCAGCATGCAAAAAGGCAATGCCCTTTGAAACATTCTTATGGATGCAGAGACTATAGCCCTTAGGGAGCTCTATCTACATCTGCTATGCTGAGTTCTGGGAAGCTGCTTTTTCCCATGCTTGCAGCCTCTTTGTGGGGTAAAGGTCTGTTAATTTTGCGTAAATATTTACCATATCTCATTTTAGCTAGTATTGCTCCCTCCCACTGTTAGCAATAAGGAAACCTTTGCTTATCCAACTTGAAAGTTTACTATAATTGATATGACTAGTCTGGAGAATGTTCTGTTATCTTTGAGAGTTGATGAATTTAAAATGTCCAATTGGAAAAAAATAGTGAGGTGAACAACCAATTCATAGTGTGTAATTAATCTAGTCATTATAGAATTTCCCCATGCTTAGAGTTCCATATTTAAAAACGAGAAGGTTATCATCACACAAACAGTATAATTCACTTCAGTCTTGTCACATCTAACAAATCAAATTACTGTCACTTTCATGTGACAGTATTACTACTAGTATGATACTGGTAGTAATTTACATTTGCATTAGTAACAGTAATAAACAGCTTCTGTTTATTAAGCATCATTCTAGGTGCTTTACAGACATTATATTTAATACATACAACAGCACTAGAAGGCAAACAGTATTCCTATTTTACAGGTGAGGAAAAACTTAGATTCAAAGACATCTACTGAGTAGTCCAGTATTTCCCAGCTGTACATTTTTGGAACTAGATTTAAAATCCAGGTCTTTTGACCCTTGATTCATTGTATGTGCTGCTACACACAATTTTGAGTAGCTGTGAAGTTAGAATCCAAATACAAATAGAAAGTGTAAAATTCAAATGAGAAGGTTCAGCCAAAGAAGGTTATTTTATTTTGTTTTTTAATATAAATTATAGCAGCAATTTCTAAACTATGTTCCAAGAAACACCCAGGACACTTTAATAGGAATGTAATTTTTTGTTTTGCCTAAGCGTCTCATGAATGCTGCATTATCTTATGCACTTGATGCAAAAGGTAGAATATAAAATGAAGTTAACATGTAAACTGCCAAACTTATTATTATTTCTAAAAGGTCGAATTTATTATTTAAAAAATTGTTTTATTACGTTAATCAAAAATGTCCAATATTTGCAATTTTATATTATTTATCCAGGAGTTATCTATCAATAGGACTACATCTTTGATTTTGTCATTGCTTGGAAGGAGTCTACTTTCAATTTTTTGTGTTTTTCTGTCTCTTACCTTCTACTTCTTCTTCTCTCCCATACCCTTTTGCATGTATTCTTTGCCTTCATTGTCATAAACAGGCTTCTGAACTTTCCTATCTGACCCTATCTAGAATCACTGCTCTCCTTCAACCTTTTATTTCTGATTGAGTCCTTTTGCCATTCTCTGCAATTTACTGAGCACATAGTAGGTACGCAATAGGCTTCCTGGATTACTCATTGTTTTTCTTTAGAGTAGCCTAGCAAAAGTTATTTCAAAGATGATACCTTCTATATTGACCTTTCTCCCCCTTTCCTTACCTACCTAGGGGGTAGTAACCCAACCATTAATCTCTCCATCCAGAGTTCATTCATTGAGTAAAAGATATGTAGTAGGCACTGTAACATTTTATACATAATATTTTATTTAGTTCTCACAATGACCCTTTGAGGTAATGGGTTTTATTATATAATCTCCATTTTACAAATGAAGAAACAGAAGCTCACGAATTTTCAGTTCATGCCTATTGAGTGGAAAAACTGGGGTTTTAGTCTGACTTTGTCTGGCTTCCCAAACTGTACTCTCAAACACTGTCAAATATAGTCAGCATTGAATAAGGGACTGTTTCTGTCTTGTTAAAATAGTCTAATAGAGGGAGACAGACATGTAGGCAGCTGAATGCACAGTTTACAGGATTCAAAGAAGAAGAATCAGTGCTTTCTGAATAGTTAGAAACAGCTTCATAGAGGAGATGAATACTTCCATTGAATCCAGAAAGATTGGATATAGTTACTAGACAGGTGAACATTTCAGGTAGAAGTAGCAATATGAATAAAGGCATGGGTTGAAGTAGCTCACGTTTTCTAGGAACATATACATTGCTTAGTGTGACTAGAGCATGGAGGTTGATGATGACAGCAGTTAGTAAAGCTGTAGTATTAAGAAGCATCAGATTATTTTTATGTCATTCTGAGGAGTTTGGGTTTCATCCTCTGGATGGTGGGGAGATACTGAAGGCCTTTAATTAGGGTGGTAATAAGATTAGTGTTATGTTATAGAAAGATCATTCGGTAGCAGTGTGAATAATGGATTAGTCTCAAGAAGTAGTTTTAGGAGCAGAGAAACAAATGAGACATTTTTCAGTAATCTAGATGAAAAACGATGAAGGCCTAAACTGAAGTAACAATACAGTTTGTTATAACAATTTAAAATAGAAGAAACAAATAGAGCTACTAAGAAGATATTAAGAGTACCAGTAGTATGAAAAAGGTAGGTGGTGAAAGTGAAGGCCTTTCTGGCTTGGGTATTTGGTGTGTTGGTACCATTCACTATAGGGAATATTCACATGGGGATTATTTTTGTTGTTTCTGTTTGGGTAACTTTAGAGGAAAGATGAAGAACGCAGAATGTAATCAGGGACAGATTTAGTAAGGTACTGTATTGGTTATCTATAACCGTGCTATAGATTATTCCAAAACAATAAATAAACTTGCACTATTCAATACGGTAGCTGCAAGACACATGGCTATTTAAATTAGTTAAAATTAAGTAAAATTGAAAACTCAGTTCTTTAGTCAGACTAACTACATTTAAGTGTTCAGTAGCCAGTGGCTACTATATTGAACATTGGACATAGAACATATTAATCATTGATGAAGGTCCTACGGGACGGTCCTGCTAAACATCTCATTATAGTTTGCTATGATCAGGAATCTGGGAGCGACTTAACTGGGTGGTTATGGTTCACGGTCTCTAATGAGTTATAGTTAAGATGTATGCTACTGAAGCAAGGGCTTTAATCATCTGAGATCTTTACTGGAGCTGATAGATCCACTTCCAAAGTGACTCACTCACATGCTGGGCAAGTGAGTGCTGGTCATTGGTAGAAGGCCTCACTTCTTTACCAGGTGGACCTCTCTATAGGGATGTTTGAGGCGTCAGGAGCAATGTGGAAGCCATAATTTTTATGAGTTGACTTAAGTCAGAATGTCATTTTTGTGATATTCTGTCAGTTACACAGATTAACCATACTTAGTGGGAGAGGGAACTATACAAGGACATGAATTCCAGGAGGCAAGATTCACTGGGGGTTATTTTAGAGGCTGCCCCACCACAAGTACCTCTGGAATATCCAGGTGCAAATGTCAAATAGACAACTGGATGTACAGGAGTGAGGTCTTGGCTAGTGCTATTGTGTTTAAGATGATAGTTGGAAATAATTTGAATAGGTGAGTTCAATAATAATGGGATTACACCAGAAGGATGGCTAGTATAGTATCTTGGGTGGCATTTTGGGGAAGAACAGAAGTGCTCTCAAATGCTATTGAGAAACAATTACAGAGAATCAAAAGAATGGTTACAGAGGAGTAGGAGTACCAGGAGAGTACATGATAAAGGAAACTTCATGAAGAGGTAAAAGTTGAAAGTAGAATGTAATTAACATTGCTAGATGATACAAAGTGGTCAAGTAAAACTGAAGAGAGTCGTTTTAAAAATTATTTATTAAATAAATATGCTAGGAACCAGAGAAAAGATACATAGATGAATAAGATGAAGTCTCTAATAACATAGAATACAGTCTTGAGGAGATGTGGTTAGGGAAGATTTCTTAGAGGAAGGTAATACCTTAATGTAGAGCCTCTTTAAAAGATAAAAGAGTTGAATTGAGTGTTTAAGTGTGGTATGTGTGTGTGGTGTAATGTGTAGAGGTAAGGTGGATAATAGAATGGACGTTTTAGGTGGAAAGGATGGCTTGTTGTGTGGGGTTTTACTAGTTTGTGATGAGGGAACGTGGTGAGAGAAGACACTGGTAGGAAAATTAAAGTGGTCTTGGACGCATATTAAAAAAACTTGCCTTTATTTTGTAGGCTATTTCCCATACTTAAATTATTTGGATACTACATCGGCCATGGTTTTATAATCCCTAAACCATCAATGTTTCATCAAACTTAATGTTTTTCTTTTACATTACTTTTTAAATTAAAAATGTATTTTCAAAATAAACTTTATTTCATTATAAATAGAAAACCAATATTTTTGCCACATATAGAAGGCAGTAGGAGAAAAAATTATAAACTATTCAATTAAAAACATTTATAAATGAAATACAGTAATGCATCCTTTGACTTACAAAAATGTCTGTCTGAAAATAAGTTCCTTGGTATTTTCAGTAAGCTTAATTAAGGGGTATTTGGACATTGCTTGGTATGTAACTAAGATGAGAGTTACGGTCATTAGGATAGTTCCATTTAAAAATTTTAATGTTAACAAGCACCAAGGATCCTAACTCAGGTATTGGAAAGATTAGAAAGATAGTTAATGGCCAACTTTGGCCTGCAGTTAAATACTAACAAAAATTAGGCCTTTTGTTTCAAGAAACTACCAAAAGTAATCTTTAGAATTTCTTCTGATTGTATCCAATTATTTATTAGTTGAAGTTGAAAAGGGGTTTTTCATTTACTTTTTGTTTCCTTCTAGTTTGGGAAAATTCTTTTGAAAAATTATCAGATCTTTTAAGCACCTTTTGTAATAAAATATTTTCAGAAGAGTCCTTAAGTTGTCCTTTCAGAGAAGAAAATGAATTCAATTCACTTATATATTGTGTGGTTCTAGTTTTGCATTTATCTTGTTCACTTGTTTTGCACATAGAATACTTACATTTGTCAGGATAAATTTAAGTTGTTCACATGAGCAGATATATTTGTCAAGAGGTGCTTATTTACAAAGCTTGTCTCAGTCATGCATATAATCTTACAAACTGAAGATTTCTTTCAGAAGTATTTGGAATTCTTCTTGCAACTCAAGTGGATATGTGAAGGCTTTTCCACTTTTTCTGCCAAACTCTGTGTAGTTACAATTTTTAAGTTAAGATAGGGAATACTTTTATAAGACTTATAATGAATGGTTTTGAATATAATGGGTGACAAAAGCTTGCAATAGTGTCAGATGTTACAAAAGTGACAAGAAGGAGTATCATTCTTGACATTAAGATAAAAGTTTTGGAGTGTCTCAAAGTGGCCAAATATATTTAAGGAAAGTCTTGAAATGTGACTAATATATTTAAGAAGAATGGAAGGGAGAAGCAGTAGTTGTAATCTTTTCGTTAACTTCAATTTAATGGACTCCATGACTTCTACCCAGGGTGTGTTAAATGCTTATGTCTGGTAAGCTACTTTGCAATATGTTTGAATACTTCCACTCCTTCCACTTGAACTGTGTAATCACAACCTGTTGTACTTGTATTGGAATGAGATAGTTTAGTTAAAACTATGAAAACTGATGATATATGAACATAAAAAATGTATTTCTGTGAAAATTGAGTTGTGTGTGCTTTGGATATAGGAGTAGAGACTTGTCACTAAAGAAACTGTCAGATTAGATGGGATTAAAAACAGCTATTAACTATTTAGGGAAAAGTAGAGTCTAGTGAGTATCTTTAGTTTCTTGCTCTACTGCAAAGAAACTGAAACAGGAAATGAATCATAGCTGATGTATTTTATTTTAGTATAGTTCATAATTTACACAAGAAAAATAAGAGAGCAGTTGAATCAACATATCCTTACTTAAATAAAAAACCCTGATCCTACATTTAAAAAATGACGAATAAATGTGCACTTAATCATTTAAAATTGAAATGAAATTTAAGGTGTATATGAGTCCCCACTCCCCAAACAGTTCCTTACTTTAACTGCTCTTTTTCATTAAATGACCAGTCACTGGTACCAGTGAATTGAATAGGACAGTTTTTTAATGTGTGGCTAAAGTCATCTTATAACTATAGAAGATTTCAAGAGAAGGAAACATGAAATGCCACATTTTAGAGGCTGCTTATACTGATCATGTTTCAGGTGTGCTAATTTTAGTGTTCCTGTTTCCAAGAATGCTTTAATTAAATTTCATTTCTTTAAAATTTATTTTTCAAATACAGTTGACATACAATATTAATTTCAGGTATACAAAGTAGTCATTAGATATTTATATACCTTACGAAGTGATCACCCCATTAAGTCTAGTATCCATCTGACATCATACAGAGTTATTATAATATTACTGACTATATTTCCTATGCTGTATTTTATATGCTTGTGACTGTGTTTATTTTTGGCTATACGTACTTCTTAATCCCTTCACCATTTTCACCCAGCCCTTAATCTCCATCCTATATGGCAGCCATCAGTTTGTTCTCTTTTAGTCTATTTTGTTTATTTTGTTCTTTAGATTCCACATACAAGTGAGGTGATACAGTATTTGTCTTTCTCTGACTTATTTCACTTAGCTTAATGCCATCCATGTTGTTGCAGATGGTAGGATTTCATTCTTTTTAATGGTCTAGTGTATAGATGTACCATCTAATCGTCTATCAGTGGGCACTGAGGTTGCTTCCATATCTTGGATATTGTAAATAACACTGCAGTGAACATGGGGTGCACGTGTTTTTTTGAATTAATGATTTAGATTTCTTCAGATAAATACCCAGAAGTGGAATTGCTAGGTCATATGGTAGTTCCATTTTTAATTTTTTGAAGAACCTCCAAACTGTTTTCCATAGTGGCTGCACCAGTTTACGATCTCACCTAGGGTTCCCTTTTCTCAATATCCTTGTCAGCACTTGTTTGTTGATTTATTGATGATAGCCATTCTGACGTGTGAGGTGATTACTGCATTGTGGTTTTAATTTGCATGTCCCTCATGGTTGATATCTTGTCATATATCTGTTGACCATGTCAGTATGTTCTCAATGTCTGTTCAGGTCCTCTGCCTATTTTTAAATCAGATTATTTAGTTTTCTTTGGTGTTAGGTTGTAAATTTGGTGTTAAGTTATAAATTTTGGATTTTAACCCCTTATTGGATGTATCATTGGTGAATATCATCTCCCATTGAGTAAATTGTCTTTTTGTTTTGTCGATGGTTTCTTTTGCAGTACAAAAAACTTTTTAGTTTTGTGTGGTTCCATTTGTTTCTTTTTTCTTTTTTCTTGTTCCTTTTCCCTAGGAGACATATCCCAAAAAATGGTGCTAAGAGCGATGTGAAAGAATTTACTGCCTGTGTTTTCTTTTAGGAGTTTTTTGGTTTCAGGTCTTACATTTAAGTCTTTAATCCACTTTAGATTTAGCTTGTATGTGGTGTAAGAAAGTTGTTTAGTTTCATTTTTTTTTCCTCATGTGTTTGTCCAGTTTTCCCCACCCCATTTATTGAAGAGACAATCTTTACTCCATTGTATATACTTGCCTCTGCTGTTATAGATTAATCGACCATATAGATGTCAGTTTATTTCTGAGTTGTCTATTCTGTTCCATTGATCGTGTGTCTGTTTTTATGTATTACCATGCTGTTTTGATTACTATAACCTTGTAGTATAGTTTGATGTCAGGTAGCATAATACCTCCAGCTTTGTTCTTTCTCAAGATTGCTTTGGCTATGGGGTCTTCTGTGGTTCCAAATCAATTTTTGAATTATTTTTTCTAGTTCTTTGTAAAATACCATTGGTATTTTGATAGGGATTACATCAAAGCTGTAGATTGCTTTGGGTAGTATGGACATTTTAATTATGTTGATTCTTCCTATTCATGAGCATGGTATGTCTTTTTATTTGTTTCTTCTTCAGTTTCTTTCTTCACTGTCTTATAGTTTTACGTGTACAGGTCTTTTACCTCCTTGGTTAGATTTATTTCTAGGTATTTAATATTTTTTTTAATGCAATTGTAATTGGGATTGTTTTCTCAATTTCTCTTTCTGATAATTCATTATTAATGTATAAAAATGCAACTGATTTCTGAATATTAATTTTGCATCCTGCAACTTTAGTGAATTCATTTATTATTTCTAATAGTTTGTTGGCAGACTCTTTAGGGTTCTCTTTATATAGTACTATGTCATCTGCAAATAACGATAGTTTTATTTCCTTTCCAATTTGAATGCCCTTTATTTCTTTTGTCTGATTGCTGTGGCTAGAACTTCTAATACAATGTTGAATAAAAATGGTGAAAGTGGACATTCTTGTTTCTAATCTTAAAGAAAAAACTTTCAGTCTTTCTCCATTGAGTATGATGTTAGCTGTGGGTTTGTCATATTTGGCCTTTACTGTGTTGAGATATGTTCCCTGTATCTCCATTTTCCTGAGAGTTTTTAATTATAAATGAATGTTGGATTTTGTCAAATGCTTTTTCTGCATATATTGATAATGATCATGTGATTTTTATCCTTCATTTTGTTTATGTAGTATATCACATTAATTGATTTGTGGATAGTGAACCAGCCTTGCATCCCAGGAATAAATCCCACTTTATCATAGTGTATGATCTTTTAAATGTGTTATCGAATTTGGTTTGCTAATATTTTGTTGAGGATTTTTGCATTAGGGATATTAGTCTATAATGTTTTTTATAATGTTTTGACATAAGGATAATGCTGGCCTCATAAAACGAGTTTATTAGCCTCCCCTCCTCTTCTGTGTTTCTTTTCTTTTTTTAAAATAATTTGAGAAGGATTGGTATTAGTTCTTCCACTGTTTGGTAAAATTTGCCTGTGAAGTCAAATGGTCCAGTGTTTTTGTTTGCTGGAAGTATTTTGATTAGTGATTTGATTTGTTAGTAGTTGTTGAGTCTGTTCAGATTTTCTGTTTCTTCTTGATTCATCTTGGGAGATTATATGTTTCTAGGATCTAATAGATTATCGGATTCATTGGCTTATAATTGTTTATAGCATTCTTTAATGACCCTTCATATTTCTGAACAGTCAGTTGTCACTTCTCTACTTTCATTTCTGATTTTATTAATTTGAGTCTTCTCTCATTTTTTCTTCAAGTTTGGCTAAGGGTTTATCAATTTTATTATCATTTCAAAGAACCAGCTCTTGGAATCATTCATCTTTTGTACTATTTTTTTTTTTTTTTTTAGACTTTCATTTATTTCCTCTCTAATCTTTATTTCCTTTTTTTTATTCTTTTTCTAGTTTCTATAGGTATAGGGTCAGATTCTTTGTTTGAAATTTTTCTTGTTTCTTGAAATAGGCCTGTGTTGCCATGAATTCTTCCCATAGAACTGCTTTGGCTGTATCCCATAGATTTTTGGGTCATTGTGTTTTCATCGTCATTTGTCTCAAAGTATCTTTTGATCTTTTTCTTGATCTTGTTGTTAACCCATTAATTGTTTAATAGCATGTTATTTAGCCTCCGTGTGTTTGTGTGTTTTTCAGTTTTCTTCTTGTAATTGATTACTATTTTCATATGACTGTAATCAGAGAAGAAGATTTCAGTCTTCTCATTTTTTGAGACTTGTTTTGTGGCCTAACATGTCTATACTGGAAGGTATTCCATGGGCACTTGGAAAGAATGTATATTAAGCTGCTTTTGGATGAAATGTTTTAAAAATGTCAGTTAAGTACTCTGGTCTACCGTGTTGTTTAAGGCCACTGTTCCCCTTGTTGATTTTCTGTCTTAATGATCCAACCAGTGCTGTCCATTTGGTGTTAAAGTCCCCAAGCATTATTGACTTACCATTATTGTCTTTCTGTTCAGGTGCTCCTATGTTGGGTGCATAGCTCTTTACAAGAATTATATTCTCTTGTTGTATTGATCCCTTTATTATTATGCAATATCCTTTGTCTCTTGTTTTAAAGCCTTATTTTGAAGTAAATTTGATAGGTATTATTGCCATTTTATTGTTCTTTTGTTGTTCTTTTTTCTTTTTTATTCTCTTGTGTGTTGATACCTTTCTATAGTGTTATGTTTGAATTCTTTTATCTTTATTTCTTTGCATTTTCCTTATAGATTTTTGATTTGTGCTTGCTCTGTATATACCAAGCTATGTTTATAGCACTCTTATAAGTTGATGATCTCTTAAGGTCAGACACATTCTAAAATCATAATTTTTATTCACCCCTCACTTTTATGTTTTTATCATTATTTTTACCTCTTTTGTGAGTTTGATGTGTATATATCCCTTACTTCATTGTTGTAATTACATATGATCTTTCCACTTTTACCTTTTAACCTTTGTACTATCTTTATGGTTGGTTGATCCCCTACTTATACTGAGTATTTGCCTTTGTCAGTGAGAACTTTTTTTCATTCCTATATTTTCTTATTCATATTTTTGTTCTTAAAGTGGTTCCTTTCACATTTCTTGTAATACTGGTTTAGTGATAATAAACTCCTTTTGCTTTTTCTTATCTGGAAATCTCTTTATCTCTCCTTCAATTCTAAATGATAGTCTTGCTAGGTAAAGTAATCTTAGTTGTGGGTCTTTGGATTTCATTACTTTGAATATTTCACACTAATCCCTTCTGGCCTGCAAAGTTCTATTTGAGAAATCATATGATAGTCTTATGGGAGCTTCCTTGTACATAACTAACTGCTTTCCTCTTGCTGCTTTTAAGATTCTCTGTCTTTAAGATTTGGCATTTTAATTATGTTGTATTTTGATGTGGGTCTCTTTGGGTTCATCTTGTTTGGGACTCTGCGTTTCCTAGACTTGTACGTCTATTTCCTTCGCCAGGTTAGGGAAATTTTCAGTAATTTCTTCAGATAGGTTTTCAAACCCTTGCTTTCTCTCTCCTCCTTATGGTACCCCAATGAAGAGAATGTTGTTAACGCTTGATGTCCCAGAGGTTCCTTAAACTATCCTCATTATTTTGGACTTTTTTTTTTTCGTTTTGTCTGATTGGGTATTTTCTGCTACCTTATTGTCTAAATTGCTGATTCGATCCTCCGCTTTATCTAATTTGTTAATTTCCTCTAATGTATTTTCATTACAGTTATTGTATTCATTTTTGATTGGTTCTTTTTTTTATGTTTTCTGTCTCCGTTTTTATGTTTCCTACCTCTTTGTTGAAGTTCTCACTGAGATCATCAATTCTCCTTATAACCAGTATTTTGAACTCTACATCTGGTAGGTCACTTTTCTCCATTTTATTTAGGTTTTTTTTTTTTTTTCTCCTGGAGCTTTGTTCTGTTTTTTCATTGGGATATGTTTATTTGTGTCTTCATTTTGATTGCTATATATTAGTTTGTTTCTATATATTAGGTAGATCTGCCACATCTCCCAGTCTTGGTTGCATGCCCTTATGTGGTAGGTGTCCTGTGGTGCCCAGTGGCACAGTCTCCCTGGTCGCCTGAGCTGGTTGCTCCAGGATTGTCTCTTTTATGAGTTCTTTATGCCTTTCTGTTGTAGTTGAGCCTTGATTGCTGTTGGCAAGTCAGTGGGAGGGATTTACCTTTAGGCTGATTGGTTGTGAGGACTGGCCTTGACTACAGTGGAGGAGCTGTTGTGCACCAGGTGACCTTACAGAGCAGAATTAGCTTTAGCAGGGCTCTGGTGCCTGCCTAGTTTCCCTTTTGGGTATGTCTTTTGCGGAGGTGGTTGGGTGGTGCTTTGGTGTGGTCTGAGCTGGCCACTTGATGTGTTGGTTCTGGGGCCTCTTGTGAGGGGTTCTCTTGCAGGCCAGAGTCAGCTGCTGTTTGTGCCCTGTCCTGGGACACTTGGTATGATAGTCCCCACTTGTGTTGGGCATAAAATTGCCTAGAGAAAGCCAGGTTGCGAACTAAGGCTGGATGCCACTAGTGCCAGGCTAGGGGCTGCTTAGCAAGAAGTACTGGTCACAACGTGGCCAGATGCTACTGCTTTTGGGGGGTTTGTGATCCTTTTGAGAGATTTTAAGAAAGTCTACAACATGAGCCAAGACCAAAACAGGCTGTTTATATGGAAGAGCCATTGGAAGTGTCTTGGGTGGGCCTATAATTTGGGTGGAGCAGGGTCTCAGGGAATCACCAGGGTGGTACGAACAGTGTTAGCCAGGTCGATGGAGACTCAGATATGGCTGCTGCCTGCCTCTGTACGCTGGCTATGGGTAGGGCTTAACAAAGTTCCTTCCTGTATGTTCCTGTCACCCTTCATGCTGCTGCCTTAGAGCCGGAGCCTAGAGTGAGTGAGACTGTTATTGAATAAGTCTGTGTGCAGGCCCTTAAGAGGAATGCCTGTGACTCCAGCAGCCCTTCATCTCACTCAGCCACAATTTCCACTGGTTTTCACAGCCAGAAGTTATGAGGACTTCTCTTCCTGGCACTGGAGCCCTTAGCTAGGGAGCCTGGTGTGGGGCTGGTACCCCCAATTCCTCAAGGGGAACCTCTGCAGCTGAAATTTTCTTCCTGATTTTTAACCTCTACACGTGGGTATGAGGCCATCCCCATTCTGCCTCTCCTCCCCTCCTATCAGTCCCTTTCTGACTTCTTTGTATCTTTAATTACAGGACTTATGTTGAGCGATTCTCAGTGACAGTTGTTCTGAAGTTTAGTTGTAATTTTGATGTGGTCATGGGAGGAAGCTAGTACAGTGTTTGCCTACTCTGCCATCTTGACCAGAAGCCACTCAACTGTATATTGAATCATATAGATTAGTGATTAAAATTACTAACAGCTTTGTTAATTTAATTCTATCATACAAAATATACATATTCTGGACTGAAATTTCAAACATTTTTGAATATCAACTTTTAATTTTGAAGGACACTAATAATTTGCTTTTACCCACCAACTCTCTTTTAGGCTTTTAAAAGAAATGGAAGTGTTTGTTATTTTACTAGGTTTCTCAGTGAAGATTAAGAAAGAAAAGATAAAGGACTTCAACAGCTAAGAGAGACTTAAACTCATAAGCATGCTTAGAATGACTTACTCCATTTCTTCCCTTCTTTCCCTCTTAGTTAGCTACTGTATTTTTCAGATTTTAAGAAAAGTTAGTCTTCTCATCATGGAAACTTTAAACATTCATTAATAATTGGTTTCACTCTGAAACTTATACAGCAAGCACCAAAGAGTGAATTGTTTCTATAATCCATGGGAGTCTTGAGATTGACGTCAAAACAGCTGTACAGCTATATAAGCAATGGGAAGAATATTTTTAACATCCCTGTTAGATCATCTTATTACCTTTCCTTTTAGCTTTTTCTTTTACTAAACAGTAAAAAAAAAAAAAAAAAAAATCTTTATCTACATAATTTTTCTACCAAAGCTGTGTAATGATGTTCTGTAAATTAGTACCCATACCTTCCTTTTTTATTTGGTCTTTTCCTTTTTTTCTTTCCCTGTAGTGTTTTAAGTTCTTAAGTCCTTTTGATGAGATGGACTTTTTTTATTTGATGAGATGTAAGGTAAGATTTTTTAAGTTTATTTTTTAGAACAAGGTTAAGTTTATAGAAAAACTGAAAAGCTAGTACAGAGGAACATATACCCCACACTGGCATTCAGGTTCCCATTATTAACATATTTGTTACATTGATATATGTTATATGTATGAAACATTTGTTACAAGTAATGAATGAATTTTAATACATTATTATTAACTAAAATCCAAAGTTTATTTCTATTCCTTAGTTTTTACCTCTTTTTTTTTCTGTTCCAAGATCCCACCCTGCATACCACATTACATTAGTTGTCATGTCTCCTTAAATTCCTTTTGGCTGTGACAGATTCTTAGACGTACCTTGTAATTGATGATCTTGAAAGTTTTGAAGAGTACTGGTCAGGTATTTTATAATATGCCCCTACATTGGAATTTTTCTGGTGTTTTCTCATGATTAGACTGGAGTTACGGGTTTTTAGAAGGAAGATCACAGAGGTACAGTACTCTTTTCATCACATCATATCAGGAGTACATACTGTCAATACGATTTATGACTTTTGATGATGACCTTGATAAACCTGGCTGAAGTAATGTTTGTCAGGTTTCTTCACTGTATAGTGTTGGAACATTCTGGTAAGAATATCCTTGCTAGATGAATTGTTTTGGTAATTGCTTGGGCTTTAGGCTTTGAAGTAAGTTATGTCAGCATAGTGCTCATTGAATGTTAAATGTTTTTACAGACAATATGTTTGGAGCTAAGAATTAAATTTTTTTATATGTTCAGTCTTTGAAGTTTTATACATTTTCATTTCTCTTTGGTGAAAACCTTGAAGTAGGATTGCTAAGTTCTTTGTTTAAATATATTGTTAACTTTATAAGAAACTGCCAAACTGTTTTTCCAAAACGACTATCATTTTACATTCTTACCAGCAAGGAAGAAGAGTTTCAGTTGCTGCATGCACTTTTTCAATACTTGATGTTATCAGTCTTTTTAATGTTAGTCATTTTAGTGGGTATGAATAGCCATCTCATTTATTTTCTATTTGAATTTTATGTATGATTAGTGATGTTGAGGACTTTTCATGTGCTTTTTGCCATTGTTTTCTTTTGCGAATGTCCGTTCAGTTCTTTTTAAAAATAGGTTTGTCTCATTGAAATGTAGGATATGATTCCTTTATCAGGTATGTGTTTCGAAATTTTTTTCTCCCAGTTTGCAGCTTGTCTATTTATTCCCTTAATAGTGTCTCTCAAAGGACAGAAGTTTTAAATTTTGATGAAGTTCAGTTTATCGACTTTTTCTTTTATGTTTTTGCTTTTTTGGATCCTATCTGAAAAATCTTGACCTAACCCAAGGTTTCCAGAAATGAATACTAATTTTCTTTATGTTTAATAGTTTAGCTCTTTATGTTTAGACCTATGGTACATATCAAGTTTACATTTATATATGGTATGAGGTAAGGATGGGGGGGTGTGTGTGTGTGTGTGTTTGTGTGTGTGTGTGTGTGTGTGTGTGTGTGTGTGTGTGTGTGTGCGCGCGCGCGCGCGAGAGAGTAAGTGCCAGTGGTGTATGTAGAAAAGTCTATTCTTTCCTTGTTGAATTACCTTGGCATCTGTGTTAAAAACTCACTCAACTACCTACACATGGGTCTGTTTATGTTCTTTTTATTATGTCCTTTTGATCATGTGCTTATCCTTATGTCTTGATTACCTCAAATTTGTAAATAAGGTAGCATAAGCCTCATTGTTTTTGTAAAAATTGTTTTGATGCTTTTAGATCCTTTGGATTTCCATATGAATTTTAGAATCAACATGTCAATTTCTGTTTTTAAAAACATGCTGTGATTTTGAGATTGTGTCAAATCTAGGTCAGGTTGGGGAGGATCAACATTTTTACAGTATGAGTCTTCTGATGCATAAAAATAGTCTCTCACAAAAGATTCTACAGTTTTCAGCATTCAGGTCTTAGAGTTTAACTTCATCTCTGTATTTTATGTGTTTTGAGGTTATCTTAAATGGTATTTGCAATTAATTTTTAATTTGTTGCTAATATATAAAAATAATTGCTTTTAATAATCTTGCATACTGTTGTCTTGCTAAACTTATTCTACTAGTTTTCTTATAGATTCCTTTGGATTTTTTATATGAATGATCATATCACTGTGGTTAAAGATAATTGTACTTTTTTCTTTTCAGTCTCTAAGCCTTTTATGTACATATTGTTTTACTCCTCTGGCTAACATATTAAATAGAATTTGTGAGTAGACATGTAGACATCCTTGTCTTGTTCTCAATCTAAGGGAAAAGGCTTCAGTCTGTTACTATTAAGTATGTTGTTTTGTGTTTGTTTTTTATAGATGCCCTTTATCAATTTAAGGAAGTTACCTTCTATCTTAGTTTGTGAGAGATTTCATCATTAATGGATATTGAATTTTGTAAAAGCTGTTGAGATGATAATATGTTTTTTCTTTTTCAGACTGATGATAATGGTGAATTATATTTTGAATTTGAATGTATACAACCTTACATTCCTGAGATAAGCCCCATTGAGTCATTATGTATTAATCTTTGATTGATTTGGTTTGCTACTATTTTGATGAAGATTTTATATCTGTGTTCACAAAGGATATTATTGGCTTTTCATTTTATTGTAATGACATTGCATTGTTTTGAAATCAAGATAAAGTTGGCCTTAGAAAATGAGTTGGGGAATGTCATCTGTTTTCAGAATGAATGTGTGTAAGATTACTATCTTTTTCTTTAAATGTTTGCAAGAATTCACCAGTGAAGTCATCTGAGCCTTTTTTGTGTGGGGGGCAGGGCGGGGGGAATGTTTTTAACCAACAATTGATGTCACTACCAAAGAACAACTATTATTCTGACTTTTAGCATCATATATTAATTACTCAATAGCTTTTTATTTTGGAGTAATTTTAGATTTACAGAAAAGTTACAGAAATAGTATAGAGAGTCCCCGTATATTTCACACCTAGTTTTCCTTTTCGTCAACATCTTACATTACTATGGATCATCTGTCAAAACTAAGAAACTAACATTCGTATTAACTAAACTACTTTAAACTAGACTTTATTTGGATCTCACTAACTTTTCAATTAATGGTCTCTTTCTTTTTTAGGATCCAGTCCAAGATACCACATTGCATTTGGTTTTCATGTTTCCCTAGTCTCTTCTGGTTTGTGACAGTTTCTCAGCCTTACTTTGTTTTTCGTGACCTTAATAGCCTTGATGAGTACTAGCCACATATTTTTTAGAATATTCTCCAGTCCCAGTTTGCTGCTGTTTTTCATTATTAGGATTATACATTTTGGAGAGAATACCGCAGAAGAAAAGTGTTCTTTTCATTCCATTTTGTCGGGGTATATGATTTCCACATGACATTCATATGACATCATATTAACTTTGATGACTTGGCCAAGGTAGTATTTGCCAGGTTTCTCCACTCTAAAGTTACTCTTTTTTTCTTTCCATATTCTATTTTTAGAAGCAGGTCACTTAAATCCAATATACTCGGAGGAGGAGGCAGTATCTATATTTGTGATTCGGAATTTTTCTGTAAGGAAGATTTGTGTCATCCTGTATTTGTTTATTCAGTTATTTATATCAGTATGGACTGATGTATATTTCATATTTTGAGTTCTAATTCAACACTATATTTTTATTTTGTTGCTCATATTTTTGCAACTTTGACCAGTCATGTTGGCGCTTGCCCCTATCCTTTTGTTTTTTGAGCACTTCTTTACTTTCTGGTACTGTATATATATGATGCTTTAGACTCATCTTGTATTTTCTTTGCCCTAGTTGTAGAATTGGCAATTTTTCTAATCCACTGATTTTTTTTTTTTTTTAAATCAAGAATGGTATTTAGAAACCAAAATGTGGATGCTGGGTCATTGCTCTTGAGGTGCCATCACTTTTAGATCTTCTGAAGGGACAGAGCTAGGTGATATATGTATGTATACTAACCTTTGTGTTCCCACTTACATATAATTGTTTATGTATCCATTTGTATATATATTAAGTTTCATATGAGTTCATAGTGATGTTTCTGATTTTAATCCATACCATAGTTTTCACTCTAGTCTTCCTTTCTTGTTTATGTGTGACTTCCCTATTTGACAGTAAGAAACCCAGCTCCAACCATCCATTATTTATATTTACTTATTTGTTCAACACCAGTATACAATGAAAAGCTATTTTAGAACTCTTAACTTATATACCCATGAGAAACAAATTTTCCAACTAAAGTATAGTGTTTATTTTTGTCATTAGCCTTTCAATTTCCAGTCAAAACATTGTTTTCCAAAGTTAGTTAGGTCAGCTCCTCCTAACCCCTACTCCTTTAATGCAATTTTGTCATAATTTGTAGTGCAGTTCCATTCGTCACAGTGCACATTTCATCTTGGAATCTTCCAGAATTCTGGTTGATGGTTGTTTTGGCCGTTGGTCAGCATTCATTGAAGTTCACTCGTAATATTCTCTGGGTTCTGACAAAAGAGGAGAGTCCTGCATCCACCACCCCAACCTTAGTCTCATGCAGAACAGTACCCGCACACTAAATGGTCTCAGTGTCCTTTTTGTAGTTAGCTGCTGTCCCCTACTCAATTCCTAGTAACCACTAACCTGTTTTTTGTTTAATCTGTTTTTAATTTTTAATTTTCCAGAGTGTCATATGAATAGAATGATATGAAAATCTGGATTTTGCTATTGTCTTCTTTAACATAGTAAAACGCATTTAAAATTTATTTATATTTTATGTGAATTAATAGTTTATTCTTTTAAAATTGTTAAATTGTATTTCATTTTAAGGATAAATAATAATTTATCCATTCCTTTGTTGAAAGACATCTTGGTTACTTCCAGTTTCTAGCAATTATGAGTAAAGCCACTATAAATATTCAAGGACAGGGCTTAAATTTTCATATCACCTGAGTAGATACCTAAAATTTTCACATCACCTAGGTAAATACCTAAAAGTGCAATTTCTGGGTCATATGATTGTTTGATAAGTCCTATCACTACTTCTCCATTACGTACTTACAAACCATACATTCAGTAAATTTGTTCTTTAATATTGCCCAAGAAAAGCATTAAAATCATAAGTTTCTAGTTTAGAAAATCTACAAAACCTACTCATCTGTCTGTCATTTGATTCTTTTATTTATTTTTTTTTTACAAACTACATTTGCCAATGTGTGGTTTCTTGGAAGCAGATTCTTCATAGATCACGAACTGTGATTCTCAGGTTCTGTGAATTCAATTATAAATTTCACAGAACCCTGGGCTGTAGTTTATGTAAGTGAAACAATTACTAGATTTTAACTTTAAGTTAGATAAATTCAGATATTTTAGGGAGTATGTTTTATAAAACAAAGAATATATTTTTCATCATTACTAATATATTGACCCCAGAAATAACGTATGTGTAAATTGTCAAGTTGAGTTGATTCTTCAGGAAAGAAGAGGCTTTGTGTGACAATGCATTTGTTAGCAGTGTGTGAGGCAAATTACTGTTTTAGCAAAATTACATGGCTTCTAGGGTTTCGATTGAATGAGTATGTCTCCTGTTCCTCCTCCATTTTACTGTAAGTGGCAAGGATACGAGTTAACAGAGTGCCAGACATCATGATGCCTGGGGCATAGCTAGAGAAGAGGGAATATTTACAATAATCAAACACAATCAACAGAATAGTATGAAGAAATGTCAGTCTTCCCAGCTTTGCTTATAAACTTAAATGGTTTCCCCCTTCCCATTTTTTATCTCTCTCTTCTCCTTCCTCACCTCCTGTCCCAGATTATCTTTGAAGGGGTCACACTACTAACAAAAGGAGGCTTTTTTGAGAATATTAGTTTATTTGGTTAATTTGGCTTTAGGAAAGGGAGCAATAGCAACAACAGAATTTTGAGATATTTGAGGAACTCAATTTTTGTAGAGACATGTCTTCATAAAAATCATACTTTATTCAGGAAATTCTGACAGACAATATTTTATGGCTCTATAATTGGATCTTTAGCAAGTATTTTTAATTTTGTGGGCATTGTTTGGCATACTCTTGTAGAAAGTTGTCAGCTAAGTCTTGGCTTTCTTAATCATTTCTGTATTTTTACATGTCTTCTAGAGCAGTATACATGAACGCTGTTCTTTGCCTTTCCATTAGCAGTGCAGTGTTGGGCTTCATTGATGATGGTACATGATTGGGGGTGGGAGAGGTGGGGTTTCCTGATATTATCCCTCTTGTGGTCAGCAAAATCATCTGACAAATGCCTTTCCAAGGATCTCAAGTGTATATAAAGAAAAAGTCCTAGGATTGCTAAGGGAGTGATGCTTTGGTGAGGATTTAATTCTCTGCTCCGTGGAAGCGAGGCTTTTGAGCTTTTACTTGTCTGCAGATTTGTCCAGGAATCCAGGTAATCTATAGCAGTCTTTGTTTTCTTTGTGGTATGTGAAATCTAGCAAAATGGTGGAAAAATAGCTTCAGTGAAACGGATGTACCTACAATAGATGAATAAAGTAAAAAAAGAAAAGTGTATTTTTACATCGTTCATTATTCTTACAATAGCTTTTAAGATTTCTTCATGTTTTAAAATGCCTAATTTGACCTCAAGGAAGAAAATTCCTAGTTTTGAAAACCTGCACTTTAATTGCTTAGCTTGAGAACAAAGCTTTTAATATCCAGCATTGCAGGGATGTTTTTATTCAAAGGGTAGGAAGCAGAATCTTTGTTTTTTTAGAACTGAATTGATGCAACTTCTCTTGAATCTTAGCTAGGAAATTTATTAATCTGTAAATTATGATTTAATTATCTGAAGCTTCAGGATGGTTATTCTCCTTTGATAACCAAGAAACATTGGATGGGGTATTAGGGAGTGGGGGCAGGGACTAATCCTATAGTGGGGGAAGGGAATGTTTTTTACATAGCATTCTACATGATTTTTTTTTTATTTGAGACTAAATTGACTATTAAATTTGAATATACAATCATTTGGAAAAGGTGATATCCATGATGTTAAACACCTACCAATTTGAATTACGTTTTGTTCAGTTTGTGGTTATTTTTGCTGTTGTCAGCAAAAATGTTGGTTAAAAATAAGAAGCTGCTGCCAGATAACATTGATGGCATTGGAATTGCATTCTGCTTTTTTTTCCCTGGTCATGTCTGTGAATAAAGGAGCAGAGGCATGAATATGAAAAGCAGATATGGTATGAAATGCTGTAGGCCTTTTTGTTTTCTCCTGAAGGTGTTTTTCATGGTGGAAGTTATTTTCTTGTGGGCAGAAAGACCTAGGACCATAGTATTTGACACTAAAATAAAAAGTGTTAAGTGCTATAGACTTCACTGTTTAGAAAAGATAGATCAAAAATATTTTTAAGCATACTCTGAAGTTTTTGATTAATTTGATTATCTCCATACTAGTGATATGAGTTATCGTAATGTTTGCAACATTTTGAAAGCTGATTGACCCCTCTTGTTGAGCATTGACAGAAAGTTCAGTACTTTAGATATATATGAGGTTTATAGTCTAGTAGAGGATATAAAAAATTAATGAATATGAGGTCCTAGTTTTGGTGATAGGAAATAAGTCTTGGTTATATACTTATGTACTGGCATGTAAAATTCATAAATTATTATATTTAATCCTCATAACAGCCCAGTAACAAAATTATCACTATCCCACTTTTATAGATGAAGATGTTTATATTTCGAGAGGTTATGTAATAAGTAGCGTAAGTAACAAAGCCATGAAGTCATGAAGCCCAGACCAGTCAAACTCCCAAAACTCTACTGTTTCCATATCAGCAGATTAAAACATTTTATCACAGTTATTTGACATCACAAAGAATGACGCCAGTGAAGTGAACAGGAGACAGGGATCCTAATCTCTGCCAAAAATTGAGTGATTTAACATCATCTGTAAAGTGTGAAGGTTGGACTAAGTCACCTGAAGTTCACTTCTAATATTACATAATTCTCTCTTCAGTGTAAGAGGTTTTCATGTGTAGCTTTTGGAAACAAGACTCATTACTTTGAAGTTTTTATTATAAATATATATTTCATTTCCATTCTTGATTCTTCATACCCTGCTTTATTTACTGTTTTTTCCCTCCCTGGAGAGGTGGGGGTGGGTAATATCTATAATGTATATCACCTTCTAACATATTACAGTATCCTTTTATTTATTAAGATCATTATTGTGTCTCCCTTTTTCCTTTCTCCCAAATATATTGCAAGGACCTAGACGAGTGTTCAGCCAAATAGTATGCAGTTATAAATTTATGAACAAATGAATAAATAATAGACTTGTATACTATATTGGTAAAATATGTAAGTAACATCATACTTTTTTAATAACAGCATATTCTCTTGGTGCTAAAATTATTCACTTTACAGTGATCCTTTAAAGAACATAGCGTGAGAATCTTGAAAAGAAGAAAACCTACCCAATAATCAAGTTTAGGCAAGTAAACTAAAGTTTGCTGGAATTTCCCCATACACAATTATTGATAGTATAGAACTTATTAACCACAGATTTACTTAATAGTCTATTTAAAGCATTATTAGATGCTTCTTCCACATGTGCATGATAGTATAGAACTTATTAACCACAGGTTTACTTAATAGTCTATTTAAAGCATTATTAGATGCTTCTTCCACATGTGCAGTGAAAAATACAGTAGCAAACTTCCTTTTTGGTTTATCTATTATTATATGTGTACTCTCAAATGCTATTAATTTACAATGGGTAGAAAATATTCTGACTATTGAGTCTTTTACTTAAAAAATATTTAATGAAGTATAACAATGTTTACTGGTAGTTTTGGTTCACTTGAACATTAGACTTTTTGAGATTTTATAAGCTTTATTGAGATGTAATTAGTATGTAATAAATTGTGTTTAAAGTATTCAATTTGATAGGTTTTTTCCTTTTTTAAATATATTTATTTTCATTTACAGTTTGCATTGATAGGTTTTGATATACGTATGCATCTGGGAAACTGTTCACCACAATCAAGATAATAAATATATCTGTCACCCCAAAAGTTTCTTCTTTCCTTTTGTAATTCTTCCCTCCCAGCCTTCCTACCCATCCTTCCCCAGGTGCACATTGAATTGTCATTATAGATTAGTTTGCATTTTCTTGCTTTTTGTTTTTATAGAATTAGTTTGTATTTTCTTGAGTTTTGTATAATTGGAATTTTACAGAATGTGCTCCTTTTTGTTTGACTTCTTTCATTCTGCATAATTATTTTAAGATTTGTCTATGTCGTTGAGTATATCAATAGTTCATGCCTTTTTATTACTAATATATCAATATATATATGCCTGTTTTTTTACTCATTCATCCATTGTTGGACATTTGGGTTGTTTCAAGTTTTGGACTACTAAAAATAAATTTGCTGTGGACATATAAGTCTTTGTATGGATATAGTTTTTATTTCACCTAGGAATGGGATGGCTGGATCATGTGGTAAGTATATATTTAACTTTTTAAGAAACTGCCAAACTTTTCTGAAATGGCTGTTTTGCATCACATTTCCACCAGCAATGTTCCAGTTATTTCACAGTCTCAGCAATGCTTGATATTGTCAGTCTTTTTAATTTCAGCTATTTTAGTGTGTGGGTAATAGTATCATTTTGTAGTTTTTATTTGCATTTCATCTAATAACCAGTGATCATGAGCATCTTTTCATGTGTTCATTTAGCATCCATATGTCTTCTTTTGTGAATTGTCTGTTTAAATCTTGTTTTTAATTACCCTATCTTTTTATTATGGAGTTCATTATATAGTCTGGAGTAAGTCTATAATTAGATAAATGATTTGGAAATATTATATCCCAGTCTGCAACTTGTCCTTTCATTCTCTTAGTATTTTCTCTTTTTAATAAAAACATATTTATTGAGCCGTAAGTTCACATTTCAAAGATCAGAAGTTTTTAACTTTGAATTCCAATCTGTCAATTTTTCTTTTATGGATTTCACATTTGTTATATCTAAGTATTTGCCTAACCAGTATTTTCTCCTGTGTTTGCTTTTAGAAGTTTTAAGTTTACTTTTAGGTCTGTGATACATTTTGAAGTAATTTTTTAATATGGAGTGAGGTATAGATTGAAGTCCATTTTTCTGCTTATGGATATCCAAATATCTTAGCACTATTCGTTAAAAAGACTATCTTTTCTCTACTGAATTGCCTTTGCATCTTTGTCATAAATCAGTTGTCTATATACAGGGGGTGGGGGCTCTATTCATGGGGGTCTCTTCTGTTCTGTTGATCTTTTTGTCTGTCCTCGATCCCAATACCACACTTGTCTTGACTGTAGATTTATATAATAAGTCATGAAATCTAGTAATGTTAGTCCTCTAACTTTGTTCTTCTTTTTCAAAGTTGTTGGCGCTTCTGCATCCTTTGCATTTCCATATGACTTTGGAATCAGTTTGTCAGTATCTGAAAAAAAGAAAAAACCTGTTGGGATATTGTATAGAATTGCCTTGAATCTATAGATCAATATGTACATAAATGACATCTTAATAGTATTGAGTTTCCAATCCATAAACATGGCATACTGCTCCATTTATTTAGGTCTTCATTTCCCTGAGCCATGTTTTCTAGTTTTCAGTTTTACAGGTCTGGTACATCTTATGTTAGATTTATAAAATACCTAAGTATTTAATATTTTAATGGTGTCATAAATGGTATTATCTTTTCAGTTTGAATTTTGAATTATTCATAGCAAGTATGAAATATAAAAATACAATTCATTCTTGATTTGGAATTCTGCAGCCTTGTTAAACTTATTAATTAGTAGCTTTTTGTTGATTTCATAGTTTTCTACATAGATCATCATATAGTCAGCAAATAAAGACTGTTTTACTTCTTCCTTTCCAATCTGATGCCTTTTATTTATTTTTCTTGCCTTACTGCACTGGCTAGAATAGTATTGTGTTGAGTAAAAATAATAGGAAGGAGATATCCCTTTCCTGTTCCTGAACCTAGAGGGAAAGCATTCTGTCTTTCACTATTAAGTATAATGTTAGCCGTAGGTTTTTTGGTAGATGCCATTATCAATTTAGGCTTTTTGTGAGTGTTTATTGCTATAAGAACTAGAAATGTAATTGATATTACTACTGCTCAAATTAAGTAAAAAATTTTAAACAGTATAAAAGTGCACAGTTTTAAGAAAGGCCTTCAGAGTATTTTTCAGTATAATACTCTTTTTAATAGGTAAATTCTACCACCGTCAGTATATTGGCATTGCAAGAGAAATCATAACTAAACATTTTTAATATTTTCTTTGCTCTTTAACAGTGAAACAAATTTGGTTTTAAATATAAGAATACGATGAGGAAGTAGAAACCATATATAATCAGAACTTTAAACAATAAATTTATTAAATAAATTTATAGGTTTGTTTATTCCATAAAAATTAGTAATAATGAGTAAAATCATATTACTTTAATTATATATCAAATTTAGTCTAACTCTTATTATATTTTACAGATGACATTAAGTGAATTTCTGGGGGAATCTCATCTATTTTCATGATTTCTGCTATCATGTTGTTGTCATCCAAGTCTGAATTTCCAGATCAATCTCTTCTCTGAACTCAAGTCCTTAATAGACATCTCTACTATGGTGCCCTACAGGTATCTTGATAAACAGAAAATTGCTTCTGTCTCAAAGCTGCTCTTGTATTTCTTTCCATTGTGAGTGGCACAATCAAATGTTTTATCATCTAAGCCAAAATCTTGGGAGTTCCTTTCCTCCCTTTTTTTTTAAGTCTGCTGAAGATTCAGTGCTTATTTGTGTAGTATTATTTTTTGCATTTATCCTTTTTCTTCATTGTCTTTGATATTGTACTCATTTAGATCCTCATCATTTTAAAAATCTGTACTATTAAAATTTTCTAATTGGTTTCCCAGCCCTCAGTTTTATACCTTTCCAGCTTAAAACTTGTCAGTGTTCGTGCATTGTTTCTAGCAGTAGTTCTTTGGAGGATGAATGTTACAGACCTCGTTTTTTCTTTTTTTTTAAGTTTATTGGGGTAACATTGGTTAATACAATCATATAATTTTCAGGTGTACGTTATAATTTGACATCTGTATATTCTATTGTATGATTACCACCCAAAGTCCAGTTTCCTTCAGCTACCATATATTTGATCCTCTTTACCCACTTCACCCTCCCCCTAACCCTCTACATTTGACCCCCTTTACCCTGTCTACTTCCCTCCTCCTCCCCCACCCTGGTAACTACTAGTCCATTGTCCATGTCCCTGAGTCTCTCTTTGTCCTGTTCATTTGTTGCTTTTAGGTTTCTATCCCACATATAAGTAAAATCATGTGATTTTCAACTTTTTCAGTCTGATTTATTTCGCTTAGCATGATTATCTCGAGGTCCATCTATGTTGTCACAAATGGCAGTATTTCATCTCTTCTTATGGTTGAGTAATATTCCAGTGTGTGTGTGTGTGTGTGTGTGTGTGTGTGTGTGTGTGTGTGTACACCACAGCTTCTTTAGCCAATCATCTATCACAGAACACTTCTGTTGCTTCCATGTCCTGGCCACCATGAATAATGCTGCTATCAACATTGGTGTGCAAATATCTTTTTGGATGTGGGTTTTCAGGTCTTTGTCAAGTCTTTCAATTCTTAGTTTTTTGAGGAACCTCCATACTATTTTCCATAATGGCTATACCAATTTGCAGTTCTACCAATAGTGTATGAGGGTTTCTTTTTTTCTGCATCCTCTCCAACATTTATTATTACTTGTTCTGTTGATTATAGCTATTCTGACAGGTGTGAGATGGTATCTCATTGTGGTTTTGATTTGCATTTCCCTGATAGCTAGTGATGTTGAGCATCTTTTCATATATTTGTAGGCCATTTGTATGTCTTCTAGGGAAAAGTCTATTCAGGTCCTCTGCCCGTTTTTTGATTGGATCTTTTGTTGTTGTTGTTGTTATTGAGTTGTATGAGTTCTTTGTATATTTTGGATATTAGGCCCTTACCGGAGGCATTGCTTGCAAAAATATTTTCCCATTCGGATGATTGTCTGTTTACCTTGTTGGCGATTTCTTTTGCTGAGCAGAAGCTTTTTAGTTTGCTGTCCCATTCATTTATTTTTGCTCTTACTTCCCTTGCTTTTGAGGTCAAATTCATAAAATCCTCTTTAAGTCCAAGGTCCTTGAGTTATGTTCTTATATTTTCTTCTATGCATTTTATGATTGTTTCAGGTCTTATATTCAGGTCCTTAATCCTTTTTGAGTTAATTTTGGTGTGTGGTGATAGACAACAGTCTAATTTCATTCTTTTGTAGATGGCCTTCCAGTTTTCCCAGCACCATTTATTGAAGAGGCTTTCCTTTCTCCACTGAATCTTTTTGGCTTTTTTGTCGAAAATTCTTTGCCCATATAAATATGGGTTTACTTCTGGACTCTCGATTCTCTTCCACTGGTCATTGTGTACAGACCTCTTTTGAGACTCTTGAGATTCCCATATCCCAAAATATTCAATACCTATAGAAGCTGGCACCTGGGTTAAAAACCTTTCTTTCTACAGACCAAAGTTTAAATTTCTCTGTGTGGTATATAGACCCCCCCCCCCCAATTGATCTAGCTACTACTTACTTCTCCAGACATCATTACTAAACCTCTTCCCTTTTGCGGGGAAGCATGCATGTGGAAGACGGCCACTGTGGCTGGAGCATAGTGAGTGATTGAGATTAGAAAGACAGCAAAAGCTTTATTTTATATTTGGACCTTGCATGTCGTGTTTAGTGTTCTTTGTTTGTTTGTTTTCTCTTAAATGTGATGAGAAGCTCCCGATAGAATTTAAGCAGAAGTAGGACACAATAAGATTTGTGTTTTGAAATTATATGGTTGCTATATGGGGAAATGAATTGGAGTATGTGTGCAAGCATTAAAGTAGCAAGACCCAGTAAACTATTGCAATAGTCGAGGCTTAAGACGAGATGGCTAGCTCTGGGCTAGCCATGGCAAAGGCCAGAAGGAGACGAATTTGAAATATATATTGAAGGTAAAATCAGTAGAATGGGATGATGTTAACTCCATCAAAATAGAGAATTTTATTTATTTTGTATCTCAGCCTCTAGAGCAGTGCATGGTTTATAATAAATGCTCTATAAATATTGTTGGATGGTTGTAGAGTTGGATGTTTTGGATGTGGGACCTGAGGGAGAGGAGAGGAAGGTGTTATTAATGACTTTTAGGTTTCTGACTCAATCAGCTAGGTGAATGGAGGTCTATTTATTGAAATAGAGAGTGGATTTTGAAAGACAGTAAGAATTTCGTTTTGGATTTATTGATTTTGAGATGCCAGTGGGATATCTAAATTGATAGGCCCAGATGGCAGTTGTTTGGGCACAGAAGGTAGTGCAAGCCCATCTGCAAATGTCTAATATTTGTTCTTTCATTAGACAAATATTTATTAATCACTACTCTGTGCCTGGCATTGTCCTGGGATACAGCAGTGAATAAGAGATCGTCATCATAGAGCTTGTATTCCTGCAGGTTGGGGGTCGGGTGGGTGATATATCGGATTATCATTTTTTAAAAAGCATTTATTTGTTGAGTACTATGTGCAGAAGTAACATATGGGGTATAATGAGGGTACAAAGTTAAAACAAAATCTCCATTGAGCAAACACTAGTGTTTCACTGCATGGCAGTAGGGGATGGCTTTGCTTACAAGTACAGTTGACCCTTGAACAACATGGGTTTGAGCTGTGCAGGTCCACTTATAGGCATATTTTTTAAATATATATACAGTTGCCATATATATATATATGGCACTCTGTATCCCCTAGTTTTACATCCACAGATTCAACTAACTGCACGGATTGAAACAGTATTTTCAATCCACAGTTGGGAATTCCTGGAGGCAAAAGTTCTATGCATTGTTCTGTGCCATTTTATATAAGGGACTTGAGCATTTATGTATTTTGGTGTCTGTGGGGATCCTAGAACTAATTCCCAAAGTCAAAAGTTATACTACAGTTTCTACTCAGAGGTGTTTGGTTCCCCTAACCCTCTTGTTGTTCAAGGGTCAACTGTATTTATTAGCATCTGTGTGTTAATCGATCCAGTGCTTACCTTCAGTTCTTTTACTTTAGTTTCTACATTCCTGAGTTCTTTATTTTGATTATATTTTTATTGGATGGATTTTTGTCTTCAAGTAGTTTTTTCCCCCCCTCTCCAAGAAGGGCTGTAGGTGCTTTATTTCTTTATTTCTCTAAATATTCCTTATATCTTTATTTCATGTATACCAAAAAAAAAAAAAAACTTTTTTAAAAGAAATTTTAGACATTGTACCAATATCTTTTTACGTTGGAGTATGTCTTCTGGCATATGAAGTCTTATGTGGAGAAATCTCGAAGCTAATTTAATCTTTCCCATTTGCACATGACTTAAGGGTTTTTGTCTAGATGCTTATATAGCTCTTTATTTAAAAAGCTTAAGTTTTCATGACTTTAATAGTGTGTGTGTTAGTGTCTGTTTTTATAGGGTACAGCTTGTTCTTTCTGTCTTCAGAGTCAAATTATTCTGTATTTTTTAGAATTTTTCTAGTATATTTTTAATATTCTTTTTATTTCCGTATAGTGATTAAGAACAAGGCTCTAGAACTATAAGGTCTAGATTCATGTCTCAGCTTCTCTGCTTACTGTCTTAACCTTGGGCAAGTTTCTTAATCTTTCTGTACCTCAGTTTCTTTATCTATAAAGCAGGGATAATAATGGTATATACTAAAGATTAAACGAGTTAATATATATAATGCAGTTATAACAGTTATGGCATATGCTACATGCACAGTAAGTGTTAGCTATTTTTATTAACTTTTCCATTTTTCTATTACTTACTCTCCTTTTTTGGTCAGTGTTCCAAAGGCCTGTGTGTCTCACAGCAAAGTTCTTGAGGTCATAGGGTTCTCTGTGTTGTATTCTGGTGGCAACTGTTCTGTTTTTCCATCATTATCTGCTATACTTCCAGTAGTACCCTAAACCTAAAAATATGTCAGCATATTTTTTTTTCTTTAATATTACTTTCCTCTGCTTTTCTGGGTCTCTGCAGAGTACCCTACTCCCTTATTCAATCCATACACCTGGATAATATTGCCCTCCTAATTAAAGGATAGTTAGATCTACATTTCAGAACTGTGATCCTTATGTTTAGGTAAGCCTGTTTCCTGTTCAAGTCTACCAAGCCTTCCTTGGTACACATGGATTCAGATTTAATAGATTTGGAAAGTAGTGTTTTAAGGTTATAATCATGTCCTCCTTTCATGGGAGATGAATTTTTTTCTTCTGTTTTTGCTTGTAGTGTTAAGGAAGGCTACAATTGCTTTTATTCTTTTTCATCTTTACCTGGGATTTAATGCATATTTATTGAAGGAACGAGTGGTTTGTAAAAATACTGCCATAAAGAAACACATTTAGGTAGAAATAGGTTTCTCTTTAGGTGTGTAGCTGGCAATTTGCCCATATGGCAAGTAGTTATTAACTGAATTTTCCACTTTCTAGCTAAATATTTTACAGTTATACCAGATCTAGTTTTCTGAGCTTGAGTCATGTGAAAATTTTTACTTAACTGTAAAAATCTATACAAAAGGAAGATAATGTTTTTGGTAAGGCAGTAGTCTAGAGATTGAGAGCAGGGGTGCTAGTTGGACTGAGGATTTGAATCAAAGTTTCTGCATCTGCTAGTTATATAACTTGTGTAAGTTACTTAATTTCTTTGAACCTCACATTTTCCTGCTATTAAATGAGACCAAAATCGTATCTATGTTTTAGAATTATTGTTATAATTAAATTTATATTTACATATACGTTTATATATATATAGAGAGAGAGAAGGGGCAGACTAGTATACTCAAGCAAAACTAATATAAGTTTTATATTATCATGATTTTAATTATTAATCATTCTTTTTATTGAATTATTTATTATTTATTATTATTTATGCCTACATCACCTGGTCTTACTAGGTGGTCTCCCATCCAAGTACTAACCAGACCCGACCCTGCTTAGCTTCTGAGATCAGACATCGGGCTTGTTCAGGGTGTCATGGCCATAGACCATGGACCGTGGCTCCACTGGGACGTGAACCCAGGACCTTCTGCGTGTAAAGCATACATGCTAACTGCTACACTATGGAACCACATCCTATGAATCATTATTCTTATCATGGATAATGGAAGACATATATTCAGAGCAATCCGCCTAGCATAATTTTTGACTGCCAAGTGTGACTTGACGATATTGAGTGTCCTCAACTAACCATTCTTCCTAAATGAGTATTTTTTAGGGAATCCAACCTCAGGAAATATAGAATAGTTTACTGTGTTATTCTTTACCTCTCTCTGTTTATTTTTAGCCAGTTCAACCTCTTTAAATACAAGTTCAGCAGAATGGTTTTTCTCATAAGAATTCAGAAACCTTTGTTCTGATGATGATCCCATTTAAATTTGATTTTGAGCACAGATTGAAAACTAATTTGGGTTCCCTTAATGGGGAATCTGGACAGACGGACGGACACACACACACACACACACACACACACGGGTCGAATTTTTTTCAGGAACTAGTTTTCTATAGCAGGGTCTTCCTGTGCTTAGCAGTGGAACAGTACAAAGGCCACATTGAACATAGCTGCTGGGGAAACCCTTTTTCCTTCTCTGGCCTGTAAATGCTGTTCTGTTTCAGTGAAAAGCCCTGACATCAGCTCTTGGAAAAATCCTAATACTTGTGTTAGAGCAGGGCTGAAACACTTGCCTAGACAGAGACTAAATGGCTGAACTATAGTTCTAAGTTTATCAGATGCCTCTCAGTCATGTTATGCTCTTTAAAAATATATAAGTTTCAGACATTATCTGGAGAAATTAGGATAGAAAGGACAATTTAACAGCCCCCCTTCTATTCTTTGCTAGTTTACCCTCATTTTATTCTTTCTCCTAAATAAAATCTAAGCTCATGATAATGTAGAATGTATATTTGGTGAGGACAATATATCAACATTATAAACTTTTTATAGTGTTCTCCACATATTAGATGTTCCATAAGTATTTGACGTTTGGGGTCAAATATACTGTTAACTGTAAACAGACTGAATTTGATTTTCTTAGTGATTAGATTTATGGAATATAAAGGTTTATGCATTCATCAGAGTGCTCCTTGAAAATAAACCATAAAAATCACCAGCGGTGTTCCATTGTACTTTGAATAAAATCTAAACTATTTGACATGGTTCACATTCTTATATTATCTGGTCATTTGTTGATCTCAGTACAACTTTCTTGTTGATCTCATCTTAGTACTACTTTCTTGGTCATCTCTATGCTCAAGCTACAGTGGACTCTATTTCTCAGATAATACACTGTTTGTTTTCCCTTGTTACCCTTGAACTAGCTATTTCCTTTGCCTATAACTCTCTTCTGATGGCTGGCTCCTTCATGTAGGTCTCAGATCAAATGCCTTAGAGGTCTTCATTGAATAAACTAAATTCACCCATTTAGACAGAATCACAGCTCTTTTTTTCCCATAGCACTTATCACTATCAGAAATTATTTAGTACAATTATTTGTTTGATTAGTCAGTCTTCTTGTAGAATGTAAGCTTCTTGATAGCTTCTTGAAAGGCCTTATTTGTTCACTGGTGTAGCCTTCAGTGTCTAGAACAGTGCTTTGCACAGATTGCTATTTGTGTGACTGATTATGCATTTGGCTGCCTGTAACAGGAAACGTAAGTCAAACTGGCTTAAGCAATAAGGACATATATTGGCTCACATAAAAAGTTTAGAGGTAGGTAGGAGTCTGGGATTCTTGATTTAGTGGCTTAACTGCCAAGGGCTCAGGTTTCCACTTTTCTACCATTTTTCTTTCCATTTTGTCATCAGTGGCAGCTTCATCTTAAACTAGTCCTTAAGGATGGATGCTAAGTAGCAGTCAGAATTACTTGCTTTCTCATTCACGTCCAGTGGAAGAGAAGAGTATAAGTTTAATGTGGTTCTCACCTAAGAGTAAGAAAATCCTTTTACAGATATTTCCAGTAAACTTTGTTTCTATTTTCATTGTCTCTTTCTTATCCAGTCACTTACCAAGAATAGAATTATTCAGCCAAAAAAGCCCATCTCTGTTGCTGCAAATGGAGTCAGCTTCTTCCCAGTCAGCTGGGCTCTGAGGAAAAGAGTCAATAACTGAATAAAATTGGTGTTTCTTAAAAGTAATGGTATGGTTTCTGGACTGGGAATCATTTATAGCCTCTATAATTCTAAGCAAAAATTTTTCGAATGAATGAATTCATTTAGTAATCATGTATTGAATTGTCAAGTATATGCTTAGCACTATCCTAGTTAATTAGAATACAAAATCATATAGAACGTGGTACTTACCTTCAGATAATATAAGGTGTAGTGAGAGTCATAACAAGTTAACAGAATATTAAAATTGTTTTAAAAATCAATTAATCAATTCAAATAAATTCTTCCAAAAAGGTATCAAAAGTAAAAAGGGGAGATGAAGACCACATGAGACAAAAAACAAATAGCAAGATGATAGACTTAAACTTATCCATATCAATAATTACATTAAAGGTAAATAGTCTGAAAATTCCAATTAAGGCAGAGATTATCAGATCGGATAAAACAGCAAAACCCAGCTATATGCTACCTACAGGAAACATGCCTTAAAAATAAAGACACATAGTTTAAAAGCAGAAAGATGGAAAAAGTTATGCCATACTAACACTAATGAGAGGAAACCTAAGTGACTATATTAATACCAGATAAAGTAGATTTCAGAGCAAAAATCTTATTGGGGTAAAGAAAGTCCTTTTATAACGATAAAGGAGTTAATTTAAAAAGAAGACCTACCAGTTCTAAACTTTTATGCACCTAATAACAGAGCTTCAAAATTTATAAAACAAAAACTGACGTAACTGCAAGAACAAGTAGATAAATCTACAGTCAATGATTTCAGTATCCCTTGATACTTGGCAGTAGACAGAAAATTATCAAAGATAAAGAATACTTAACATTATTGACCAACTTCATCTAATTGCATTTATGGAACGTTCTAGCCAACAGCATAATAAACTTTTTTTCTTTGCAAGATCACATGGAACATTTACGAGGATAGAGCATATCCTGGGCTATGAAATAAGTTGCAATAAATTAGAAGCCTTCACATCACATAAAATATGTTTTCTGACCACAATAGAATTAAATTAGAAATCAATAAAAGAAAAATCTCTGGAAAATCCTTAAATGTTTGGCAATTAAACAACACAATTCTAAATCATCCATAGGTCAAAGAAGAAATCAAAAAGGAAATGGGAAATTATTTTGTGCTGTATAAAAATGGAAACATCACATCAGAATTTGTGGGATGCCACTAAAGCATTCCTTAGAAAGTTATAGCATTAAGCACCTATTAGAAAAGAGGAAAGATCTAAAGTCAGTGACATCAACTTTCATTTTAAGAAACTAGAAAAGAGCAAATTAAAATCAAAGTAAGCAGAAGAAAAATATTAAAGGTCACAGTAGGAGTCAATGAAGTAGAAACACAAAAACTAGAGAAAATCAATGAAAGCAAAAGCGGTTGCTTTTGAGGATATCAGTAAAATTGTTAAACCTCTAGCTAGGATGGTCATGAATAAAAGAGAAGATAAACATTATCAATCTCAGGAATGAAAGAGATGATATCACTACAGATTCTACAGATATTAAAAGAATAAGGCAATATTAAGAATAGCTTTATGTCACTAAATTTAACAATTTAGATGAAATATGGTTTGGAGTTTTATGAATCCCAACAACATAAATATACATAAGTATATATAACTATATATTACATATATAATTAAGAACATAAAATACATATGTGTATGTATACACATATACATACATATATGTAATCATAAACATAAGGAGAGAACAGTACATCATGATCAGTGGAGTTTATCCCAGGAGTAAAAATTGGTGGGAATTAGAGTTATCACTATCAAATATGGTAGTTAAGCAAAGAAGGAAGATGAATGAACCCTGTGGCATTGAATTAGAATCAGAGACATCACTATAAACTCGTGTTTAGCTACACACACACACACACACACACACACACACACACACACACACACACACGCAGTTAGATACAATTATAGATGTGTGTAAATTTCCAAGCTCTGTCTGCTGATAGAGCCTAGAAACTGATACCTTAGTAGCAGCAAGCACACCCAACACCCAGATCTTTGTTCCTAATACTATTCTCCAATAAAATGACTCCTTGGAGAAATGGTTATTCTAGGGTTGGAATAGGGAATGCACAAGATGAGCCTAGAGCACCTCGTAGGATCAGAAACAAGGAAGTACTCAAAAACAAGGATGAGGTCTTGTCGAAGGGATACAGATGCCACCCTGAAAGAATTCTCAGTGACTTATGCTGGAACAGTTTGAGCAAGAAAATAATGTAGTATTGGATAAAATAAATGTACATTAGTTCATATAACTGATTGCAGAGTAAATAGGTGAAGAAGAAACAAAGCTTCCTTATAGAAGAATTCCAAATCGTGTATATAATATCTCCCTCCTCCAGGAGATGGAGCTTAATTTTTCCAGCTCCTGATGTGAGTTGGATTTAGTGACTTACTTTTAAAAGCTAGATTATGGGGGAAAAGAGACTTTATAGAGAGAAGTTTGGCAAACACTACCTTAACCAAATGACCAAATTAACATTACTAGTTGTAAGTCATGTTGCTACTGTATTCCCCTTGCTATTGATGAGAAGTGCACTTCATCTCTGTGATATTCCAGGAATAGATATGTGTGTGTAACTGATTTCCAATAAAAGTGCAAATACAAAGGCAATTCAGGTCTTCAAGAAATGGTGCTGGAACAATAGGATATCATATGTAAAAATATAAACTATCCATACCTCACACCCTATACAAAAATTATTGCAAAATATATCATAGAACTGAAAGTAAAATTGAAGGTCATTAAACTTCTAGAATAAAATGTAGAATATCCTTGTGACTTTGGGTTAGGCAAAGGTTTCTTGTATAATGACACCAAAAGTATATTTCCGAATGAGGTTACATTCACAGATACCAGTGGTTAGGACTTCATCATATCTTGGTGGGTGACAGAATCCAACCCCCCAAAAATACAGTGGTTTCCAATTTAAGGATTGCTTTCATATTGAATGCAGGAGAACGGAGAATCTCTATATGCACTTAGCGCAATCCCCACATTGCATAAGTAATGTGTCTTCCGCATCTTGTTTACTTTTTTTAAAATGTAACAATGGCATTGTAATAAAATACAAATTTATTTGAAAATAGGAATTTATTGTAGCTTTTCAGCATTTATTCAATTTGTGGATGTTATACCTCTGGCTGCTATTATGTAGATTCCTGTTTTGTTTTTATTTTTAACAGAAACAGAGAGTCTCTCTCACCTATTTTGTGCCACACTTTGTCATGTGGGCACTGAAGTAATGTCAAGTTTACCTTAATAGGTCTGTTCCCAAAATCACTTCTTCAGCTTCTTGCTGTGTCTTTACATAAGGGTTAGTTAGGCATAAGTCCATAGGATTAACCTAGGGGACCAGTGTGTCCTATCTTTTCAGTTTACCTAGTATACACGTACACTTCTAGTCCAAAATCCCATGTGGCTTCCTTACTGTAGATAAATTCATCCCGAGGAAGAAATCAAGAGGGAATGCTTTGGCTGTTAGGGATCTTTTGTGGTTATATATAAATTTTAGGATCGCTTGTTCTAGTTCTGTGAAAAATGCCATTTTTGTTTTGATAGGGGATTGCATTGAATCTGTAGATTGCTTCGGGTAGCATGAACATTTTTTAAAGTATAAATGTATATATATATATATATATATATTTGTTTGAAATAAAATGTTCCTTATTTCTATTAAAATATTTTGATAACAGTATTTCTTTTTTAAATTCTGTATTATTTTCAGGGATACAGTACAATGGTTAGATATTTTTATAATTTATAAAATGATCCCGCTGATTACTTTAGCACCCATCTGACTCTGTACATAGCCATTATAATAATATTGACTTTATACCCTATGTTGTACTCTATGTCCCCATGACAGTTTTGTAAACTAATTTGTACATCATTTCTTCACCTTTTTCACTCAGTCCCCAACTTCCTCTCCCCTCTGGCAATGACCAGTTTGTTCTCTGTATCTGAGTCTGTTTTTGTTCAGTTTGTTTGTTTCTTTTATTCCTTAGATTTTGTATATAAGTGAAATCATATGGTATTTATCTTCCTCTTGACTTATTTCACTCAGCATAATACCCTATAGATCCATCCATGTTGTTGCAAATGGTAAGATTTCATTTTTTTTCTATGGCTGAGTAATAGTCCATTGTATAAATGTACCATTAATTTCTTTATCCAGTTGTCTATTGATGGGCACTCAGGTTGCTTCCACATCTTGGCTATTGTGAATAGCGCTGCCATGAACATAGCAGCGCATAGATCTTTACAAATTAGTGTTTTGGTTTTCTTTGGATAAATGCCCAGAAATGAAATTGCTGGCCAAAAGGTAGTTCTTTGTAATTTTTTGAAGAATCTCCAAACTGTTTTTCAGCAGTGACTACCAATTTGCAATCCCACCAACAGTGTACAAGGGCTCCCTTTTCTCCACATCCTAGCCAACACTTGCTGTTTTTTGATTTATTGATGATAGCCGTTCTGACAGGTTTGTGGTGACATCTCGTGGTTTTAATTTGCATTTCTATGATGGTTAGTGACCTTGAGCATCTTTTCATGTGTCTAGTGGCTATCTGTTTTTCCTCTTTGGAGAATTAACTTCTGCCCATTTGTTTTAATTGGATTTTTTGTTTTTTGTTGTTGAATTGTATGAGTTCCTTATAAATTTTGGATAATAACTCCTTATCATATGTATCATAGGCAAATATCTTCTCCCATTCAATAGGTCATCTTTTTGTTTTGTTGATAGTTTCCTTTGCTATGCAAAAACTTTTTAGTTTGATGTAGTCTCATTTGTTTATTTTTATTTCTGTTTCCCTTGCCTGAGGATATATGTCAGAAAAAAAAATACTCATAGCTATATCAGAGAGTTTACTGCCTATGTTTTCTTTTAGAAGTTTTATGGTTTTGGGTCTTACATTTAAGTCTTTGATCTATTTTGAGCTTATTCTTATATATGGCATAAGGAAGTGGTCCAGTTTCATTTTTTTTTTCATGTATTTATCCAGTTTCTCCAATACTGTTGAAGAGACTGTCTTTACCCCATTGTATATTATTGCCTCCTTTGTCATAGATTAAATGATCGTATAAGTGTGGATTTATTTCTGGGTGTTCTATTCTGTTCCATTGATCTATGTATCTGTTTTTATGCCAATACCATGCTGTTTTGTTTATAGTTTTGTAGTATAGTTCGATATTGGGTAGTGTGATACTGCCAACTTTGCTGTTCTTTCTCAAGATTGCCATAGTTATTTGGGATCTTTTATGGTTCCATATAAATTTTTAGATTATTTACTCTAGTTCTCTGAAAAATGCCATTGGTAGTTTGATAGAGATTGCATTGAATCTATTGATTGCTTTGGGTAGTATGGCCGTTTTAACGGTGTTGATTCTTCCTACCCATGAGCATGGTATATGTTTCCATTTATTTTATCTTCTTCGATTTCTTTTTTCAGTCACTTATAATTTTCCAAGAACAGGTCTTTTACCTCCTTGTTGAATCTGATTGCTAGGTGTTTTATTGTTTTTGATGCAATTATAAATAATATTTCTTAATTTCTCTTTCTAATAGTTCATTGCAGCCGACTTCTGAATATTAATTTTGTATTCTGCTACTTCTAAATTCCTTGATCAGTTCTAAGAGTTTTTAGGTGGACTCTCTAGAGTTCTCTCTATATAATATGTAATCTGCAAATGACAGTTTTACTTTTTCCTTTCCAATTTAGATGGCTTTTATTTCTCCTTCTTGTCTGATTGCTGCAGCTAGGACCTCAATATTATGTTGAATAGAAGTAGTAAAAGTGGACATCCTTGTCTTGTTTCTGATTTTAAGGAAAATGCTTTTATCCTTTCCCCATTGAGTATGATGTTAGCTGTGGGTTTGTCATATGTGGCCTTTATCATGTTGAAGTGTGTTCTCTCTGTTCCCACTTTGCTGAGAGTTTTTGTAATAAATGGATACTGGATTTTGTTGAATGCTTTTTTTACATCTACTGTTTGATCAAATGATTTTTATCTTTCAATTTGCTAATGCGGTATATCACATTAATTAATTTGTAGATATTAAACTAACCTTTCATCCCTGGAATAAATCATCCTGATCATGGTATACTTTTGTTTTTTGGAAATTTGTGGATTACTTATTCAATTTCATTGGTGGTGATCTGTTGGTTCAAATTTTCTGTTTCTTCTTGACTCAGTTTTGGAAGATTGTATGTTTCTAGGAATGTACCATTTTCTTCCATATTGTCCAGCTTGTTGGCATGTAATTGTAGTATTTTTTTTCTTTTCTTTTTTAAATAAAAATATATGGGGTGACATTGGTTCAAAAAATCAAATCTCATAGGAGTGAAATCATATGGTTCTCAACTTTTTCTGTCTGACTTACTTTGCTTATGATCTCAAGATCCATCCATTTTGTCACAAATGGCAATATTTCATCTTTTCTTACGACTGAGTAATACTCCATTGTGTGTGTGTGTGTGTGTGTGTGTATGTATATATATACCACATCTTCTTTATCCAATCATCTGTCTTAGGACACGTTGGTTGCTTCCATGTTCTGGCCCTGTGAATAATACTGCTAGGAACATTGGAGTGCATATATCTTCGTGGATAAATGTTTTCAGGGTTTTTGGATAAATTCCCAGAAGAGGAATTGCTGGGTCATATGGAAATTCTATTCTTAGTTTTTTAAGGAACTTCCATACTATTTTACATTCCCACCAACAGTGTATAAGGGTTTCTTTTCCCCCTACAACCTCTCCAACACTTGTTATTATTTGTCCTGTTGATGATAGCCATTCTGACAGACGTGAAATGGAATCTCATATGTTTAAGTCACTACGCCCAAAGCATAGAACATATATTTCTATGGTTTTGATTTGCATTTCTCTAATAGCTAGTGAAGTTGAACATCTTTCCATGTGTTTTAGGCCATATGTATGTCTTCTTAGGAGAAGTGCCTGTTTAGGTCCTCTGCCCATTTTTTAATTGATTTTTTTTTTTTTTTTGAGTTGTATGAGTTCTTTATGTATTTTGGAAATTAGGCCTTATCAGTGGCGTTGTTTGCAGCTATATTCTCCCATTCATATGCTTGCCCTTTGCCTCGTTGATGGTTTCTTTTGCTGTGCAGAAGCTTCTTAGTTTGATTTAATTCCATTCATTTATTTTTGCTTTTACTTCCCTTGCTTAAAATCTTCTCTAAATCCAAGGTTCATGAATTTAGTAGCTATGTTTTTCTTCTATGCAATTTATTGTTTCAGGTCTTACATTTATAGTGTTTTTCTTGTAATCCTTTGTATTTCTTTGGGGTTCATAGCTACTTTTTCTCTTTTATTTCTGTTTTTATTTATATGAGTCCCCTCTTTTTTTCTTTGAGAGTCTGGTTCAAAGTTTATCAGTTTTATCTTTTCAAAGAACTAGATCTTGGCTGCTTTAATTTTTTCTGTTTGGTTTTTGTTTGTTTGTTTGGACTCTATTTCATTTATTTCTACTCTGATGTTTATTATTTCTTTCCTTCTATACTCTTTGGGTTTTGTTTGCTCTTCTTTATCTAGTTATTTTAAGTGCAAGGATAGATTGTTTATTTGAGCTTTTTCTTGTTTCATGACGTAGCCCCATAGTGCTAAAAACTTCCCTCTTAGAACTGCTTTACCTGTGTTCCCTAGATTTTTCGTTCATTGTGTTTTCATCATCATTTGTCTGAAGTTATCCTTTGATTTCTTCCTTGATCGTTGTTAACCCATTCATTGTATAGTAGCATGTTTTTCAGCTTCCATGTGTTTGTGTGTTTCAGTTTTCTTCTTGTAATTAATTTCTAGTTTTATACCATTGTGATCAGTGAAGATGATTCACATTATTTCCTTTTTAAATTTGTTGAGACTTGTTTTTTAGTTTAACATGTAGTCTATCCTGGAAAATGTTCCATGTGCACTTGAAAATAATATATGTTCTATGCTTTGGGCGTAGTGACTTAAACATATCAGTTACATCCATCTTGCCTAATGTGTCATTTAAGGCCACTATTTCCTTGTTGATTTTCTGCCTGGATGATCTATCCATTGATGTTAAGTTCCCCTACTATTATTGTCTGTCAGTGTCTCTCTTTATATTCATCAGTATATGTTTTGTATATTTAAGTTCTCCTAAGATGGGTGCGTAGATGTTTATATGTTAAGTCCTCTTGTTGTATTAATCCCTTTATCATTTTGAAATGTCCTTTATGTCTTGTGATAGTTTTTGTTTCAAAGTTTGGTTTGTTGAATATAACAGACTCTTTTTAATTCCATTTGCATGAAATATCTTTTTCCATCGCTATACTTTCAGTCTGTGTGTGTCTTTAGGTCTGAAGTGGGGTCTTGTAGGCATCATATGTGTGGGTCTTGTTTTCTTATCCATTTAGCCATCCTAGGTCTTTTGATTGTAGCATTTAATTTATTTACATTAATTATTGATAGATATGTGGTTGTTGCCATTATATAATTTTCTGATTGTTTTTGTCATTCTGTTTTTCTTTTTTTTCTCATTCTCTTGTTCTCTTATATGTTGATGACTTTCTACAGTGTTGTGTTTAGATCCTATTCTTTTATTTCTTGTACATCTCTTACACATTTTTGGTTTGTGGTTACCATTTGATTCATATATACCAAGCTATATTTTTAGCCTTCTATTTTAAGCTGATGGTTCCTTAAGTTAATACACATTCTAAATCACTACAATTTTTACTCATTCCCTCCACATTTATGTTTTTGTCATTATTTCTTATAAAAGACTGTGCATGTTTATTGGCATGTATCCCTTAATTTATTGTTGTAATTATACATGATCTTTCTGCTCTTTCCTTTTAACCTCTGTACTAACTTTGTAGTTTGTTGACCCACTGCTCTTATTAATTGTTTGCCTTTGTCAGTGAGAATTTTTTTCTCTCCTCTGTTTTTTACTCCTATTTTTGATCTTTTTCTATTTAACATTTCTCATAATACTGGTATAATCGTAACAAAGTCTTTTAGCTTATTCTTCTCTGAGAAACTATCTCCCCTTTGATTCTACATGATGGCTTTGCTAGACAGAATAGTCTTGGTTGTGGGTCTTTTGATTTCATCACTTTGATCGTGCCAGTCCTTCGGGCCTGCACAGTTTCTGTTGAGAAATCTGCCGATAGTTTTATGGAAGCTCCTTTGTATATACAACTAACTGCCTTTTCTTGCTGCTTTTAAGATTTGCTCTTTGTCTTTAACCTTTGCCATTTTAATTATGATGTGTCTTGGTGTGGGCCTCTTTGGGTTCATCTTGTTTGGGACTCTCTGTGCTTCCTGGACTTGTTTGTGTATTTCCTTCACCAGGCTAGGGAAGTTTTCAGTTACTTCCAAATAGGTTCTCAATCCCTTGCTCTCTCTCTTCTCCTCCTGGCATCCCTATGTTGTGAATATTGGTATGCTTGTTCTTGTCCCAGAGGTTCCTTCAACTATCCTCATTATTTTTGATTCTTTTTCCTTTTTCCTCTTCTGATTGGGTGTTTCCTGCTACCTTGTCTTCTAGGTCACTGATTTGATCCTCTGCTTCATCTAATCTGTAGTCGATTCTGTCTAGTGTTTTCTTAATTTCAGTTAATGTTTTCAGTTCCCACTGATTCTTTTTTGTTTTCTATCTCCATTTTTATGAAGTTCTCACTGCCTTCAACTGTTCTTCCCCTAAGTTCATCTAGTGTTCTTATAACAAGTGTTTTGAACTCCATATTGGATAGATTGCTTTTCTCTATTTTTATTTATTTTTTCCTGGAGTTTTGTCCTGTTTTTTCATTTTGTGACATGTTTCTTTCTCTCCTCATTTGGAGCAACTCCCTTTGTTTGTTTCTGTGTATTAGATAGATTTGCTACAGCTCCCATTCTTGGCAGAGTGGCCTTATATAGTAGGTGTCCTCTGAGGCCCATTTGCAGAGTTCCTTGTCACCTTGTCACCTTGGTGTTCCAGGGGTGTCCCATGTAGTCATGTGTGCCCTCCTGTTGTAGTTGAGCTTCGATTGCTGTTGGCTTGTCAGTGGACGAGATTCACCCTTGGGCTGACTGGCTCTGAGGGCTAGCTGTTGTATTGGACGAGTTGTGAGAACACTGATCTCATGGAATAGGAGTCGCTTTAGCAGGACTCTGGTGAAAGCGGAGTTCACCTTTTGTGTGTGGCATTTGTGGAGCTGGTTAGGTGGTTCTCTGGTGTGGTCTGAAGCCAGCCAATGTGTATGTTGTTTGTGGAGCCTCTCAGGAGGGGCTCTTTTGCAGGATAAAGTCAGCCACTGCTTATGTCTGTCTTGTTCCACCTTGTGGGAGTTACAAAGTGATCCATGGTTGGTTGCCACTTGTGCTGGGGTGGCTATGTTGCAATGTGAGGCCAGCTGCCAGTAGTGCCAGGCTTGAGACCCTTTGCTGATCACCACAATGTAAGCTGAGTTCACCCACCAGTTGTGTCAGGCTTGTAGCCACTTAGTTGAAGATACTTTCCAAGCCAACATTGGCCCCAGCTTATGCCATGCTTGGGGCCATAAAACAAGAGATACAGGGCATGCTGTGGCTAGCCCCTACTTGTTTGGGTTTTGGGGATACTTGCAAGATTTTAAGAAAGATTGCAGTATGACCCTAGGCACGCTGCTTTTTTTTTTATTTTATGTAGCTGGAAGTGACTCAGGCTGGCCTTGGGAATTTGGTAGGGTGGGTTCTCAGTGCATCATAGGACAGGGAGAATGATGTTAACAAGGTTAATGGAGAGCACAGATATAGAGCGCACCTGAACCTGCCACCTGGGTAGTGGAGGGGTCAACAAAGGAACAGTGGTACTTGCCAGCACTGTTGCTCTCAGAGAGTGTTGCTTTGACCCATACTCCTCCAGCTCTTGCCCCAAAGCTAGTCAATTTAGTTCCTCCCCCATGTCCCTGGCACTTTTCAACTCCACTCCTGCTCTGGAACCCGGATTTTGTCAAATCATGAGTGAGAGACTCTGTGCATAGGCCTTTCAAGAAAAGTGCCTGGGACTCCAGCAGCCCTTCGTTTCACTCAGATGTAATCCCCGCTGGTTTTCACAGCCAAATGTTATGGGGACTCCACTTCCTGGCACTAGAGCCCCAGGCTGGGAGTCCATCGTGGTGCTGGGACCCCTCATTCCTCAGGGGAGACGTCTGTAGCCGAGATACCCCTCCGGGTTCTTAATCGCCATACTGTGGGTATGAGACCTACCCGTTCCGTGTCTTCACCCCTCCTACCAGTCTTGACGTGGCTTCTTCTTAATATTCTTAGTTATAGGACTTCTGTTCAACTAGTCTTAAGGTGGTTCTAAATGATGCTTGTTTTATAATTTAGTTCTAATTTGATGTGGTCGTGGGAGGAGGTGAGCACAGCATTTACCTACTTTGCCTTCTTGACCAAAGTTTCTTTTCCTTTTAAATTAGGACTTTGAGGAGGGGGGATGTATTTCTTAAAATATGCCTCTATTAAAAGCTACTTTAGGATTACTTACTTTCGAAAGGCCTTTGGTGTCCCATGCTCAGTCTTCCTAAAACAATGGAGAATAAAGAGTAAACATAAAAACAGTATGATAATCGAGAAATTTATGACAAAGATACTCAAAACTGGGTTAACTACAGTGGCTGATAATTCTTCCGGATATTATAAGATTTAATGTCAAATAAATTGAAAAAATTTCAGTTACCTATTTACTATTTACTACCAATATAAGTTCTAATTCCTTCCCCAAAAACCACATGCGGGAAAAACCACAAAGTATAGCGATACTATACAATCAAAAATTTTAAGCAGTGTTCAAAATCTAAACCTAAGTTATCACTGAATTACCTTTCTACTTCCCATTCCTCCTCCTGAACTTGATCTAATGGAGGAGGTAGAAAATCGAAGATGGTATTGGAAGTACGAGGTGTGCCATCTAAGGAGTCTCCAGATGCTGATGTTTCTCCAACTTGCTTTGATCCTGAAAAGACAAAAGTCAGACATTCGATTGGTGTTAATACTTAATAAAGATGATAATTACAAAAGAGGAAATTAGTCCCAAAAGAGCTTCAACCTAATCTACAGCCACATTCATATTTAAATAACTGTGGGTTAGCTAGAATCAAAATTCTATTATGTAAAACTTTAAAATGCACTAAAAAGTAAACAGGGAAATCATTTTTAAACAACTTTTAGAAACCAACATCAGAGATGCCAACAACTCAGAATGGTGTATGATGAGAAGAAACATTCTCTCACCTTATCCTTTTTACCTCAATCTTTTTCATTCAAATTTTAGTTATTATGGTGATCCAGCAATAAATAATAACCTCATAGTTCTTTTTCTTGATTTGTTATCTTTAGGTAATACCTAAGTTTTCCTCCCTCTCTGAGGATATTGCTCATTTATGCTTCCCACCTTCACTTTCTTCTCATTTTTTTCCTGGTGTTTAATAACTGTATTATTACTATTAGTTGGGTTAATTGGTTATTACCTAAGTCGAAACAATATAATTATATCTGTATTTTTGTTCCATCGAGGAGTTTGAATCTTAACTCTCTTCTATGTCAGATTAGGTATTTAATGCACATATCTTTCCTTCTAATTATATTTCTTTCCCTCTACCTTCATTTCTTTCAACTACAGTTTTACTCACATCATTAGGAGAGTTTTTTGCATTTCCATTCTGATCTGGAGGCACAACTAAATATTCTGTGCTTTGCCAATAGGCTGATTCTAAGTCTGAAAACCAACATAATGCTTATATTGTCATATATAATATATGACATACATATACATATTATTTCTGCCAAGTTAAGAAATATGCTAGTTAGGACTATACTTTCTTTTCTACTGGTGCAATGATGCAATTCCTGGGCCACTTGAAACAGAATATTAAAGACATACTTTCCATCAATTACTTTATGATTATGTTACTTTTTATTTTGCTTCATGTTTAAATCAGAACTTTATGAACAATTCTGTTTTTCTTAGCATTTTTAAATGCTTTTTTATTACTGTCAAGGTAATATAATTTTATCATTTCTTCATTTTGGGTGACTTCCTGTGTTTGTTTCTATGTATTAAGTAGATGTGTTACATCTCTGGCCTTGACATAGTGGCCTTATATAGGTTTCCTGTTGGGCCCAGTAGCACCCAAATTGGGTGCTCCAGGGTGTCACCTGTGTAGGTTGTGTGTACCCTCCTGTTGTAGTTGAGCCTTGATTCCTTTTGGCACTTCAGTGGGTGTGGCTGAGATTTGACTGCCCAGCTTTGTGGACAGGCCATGACTACAGAAGATGAACTGTTGTGCAGAAGTTGAATCCATGGAGCAAGAGTCAATTTTAGGGGGCTGTGGTTCTGGACATGTCCACCCTTTTAGTGTGTCATTTGTGGAGCTTGTTGGGTGGGACTCTTTTGTGGTGTAAAGCCAGCTACCAGGTTTGTTGGTTTTATAATTTCTTGGGAGGGGCTCTTGTGCAGGCCACAGTCAGCCTCCTCTTGTGCTGGGCTTCTGGCTTCTGGGTAGAAGCTGTTTAGTGACCTGTGGTTGGCTACTCTTGTTCTGGGCTTGGGTCTCTTAGGAGAGGATACAGTACAAACTAAGGCTAGCTGCCAGTTGTACTGGGTTTGGGACTCATATGTGGGCACCACCATGTTAGGTGAGTCCAGTCACCACTTGTTCTGGGCTTGTGGCCACTCAATTGAAGCTACGTTTAATGCCAAGGCTGGCCTACTGCTTATGCCAGGTTTGAGTCAAGCGAATGGGAGTTACCATGCAAGTTTTAGTGGTCCCTGCTTGTGCTGGCCCTGTGGCCAGTTAGCAAGAGCTCAGAAGCACACTGAAGCTGGCTGCTGTTTGGGATTTGTGGACCTTTGAGAGAGTTTGGGAAATTCACAGCATGATCCTAGGCAGGTTCTTTTTGTTGAGGAACTGCTGGAATACACTGGTGCTCAGCAAGCAATATGCGTAGGATGGGAATCTCAGGGAATCACCAGGACAAGGCAAACTGTGTTAGCCTGGTTAATGAGGACTCAGATTTGGTTCCCACCTGTGTTTTCGTTGGATTGAAAGAGAGTTCAACAAAGGAACAATGGTGTCTGCCAACACTTTTGTCCTAGAGAGAGGTGCTCCCATCTCCAGCCCCTCCAGCCCTCTCCCCAAAGTTAGGCAGTTTATTTCCTCCATGTATGTCTCTGGTGCGTTTTGAGCAGCTGCCTCTGTACTGTGAGTCTATAGGTGAGTCTTTTTGTGGCCCTTTTAAGACCTGCAGCACCTTGGTCTCTAGTGGCTATTGCACTTTCTCTTTATGAGACCTCAATCCCCACTTGTTTTTACAGTCAGATATTGTGGGGTTTCCCCTTCTTGGCACTGATTCCCTAGGTTGGGGAGCCCAGTGTCGGGCTGGAACCCTTCATATCTCAGGGATTTCTACAGCCAAGATATCCTTCCTGCTTCTTAATTCCGTGGGTATGGGACCTGCCCATTCTACATCTTAGCCTCTCCTACCAGTCTCTACATGGATCTTCTATTCTCAGTTATAGGAATTCTTTTCATTTAGTCTACAGGTGTTTCTCAATGATGATTGTCCTTTAATTTAGTTGTAATTTTGACGTGCTTGTGGGAGGTGGTAAGCACAGAATTTACCTACTCCATCCTCTTGATTGGATATCAGAAAAAAATTTTTTTAAGGAAAAAAACACTTTTATGGATGTGGAAGGTATGTTATATGGAAGATTTAATTGTAATGATATTGGCTATGATCGGGGTTTGTTTGTTTTTTTTTTAGTAGTATTTATCGTTACCTATATTTTAAGTTCATGTAGCCTTTAAATTTTATTTATTGATAGAAATATTTCATCAGCTAAGGAATATGACTTACATAAATTTAAGGATATGTAATCGAAATACCCACAATGCATTTCTTACATTATTTTAAAAAATTGTTAAGTAGAAAACATGGAATATTCTCAGTCCTTATTCCTTTAGATGTTTTCCTTGAAAGTATTTAAGGTTTTTAATCTTCACAACAAATTGACTTGTGTTAATGGAAGGAAATTTTAAAATTAATTTAAAAGTTTTAAATTGTGAACAATTTTAGAGTATAAGGGAACTAAGATTATACTTTTGTGGTTCCTTGTGTTTCCATGTATTGTGAAATTTGGGCAAATTCTTGTCTATTTAGCTTTGTAGTGGAGATAGGCAGCGATTAGGCTTTTGTACATATCAAGTACAACACCTTAAGTTAAGCAGATATTATGAATAATATTTTGCGATTTGGGAGTTATTATAGTTTTGCTTGTTTTTTTCTTCTAAGATTTTGGAAATGAAAGACTTATTCTTGTAGTTATGTTGGCATTTGATAGAAAGATAAATCTATTAAAATTTGTTTTCTTGTTAAATCAGTATTCCTTGCTCAAGAATGCCATTTTTATGGATGCATTAAACATTTTTAATAAAAAATGCAAACAAACTGCAAATATATCATATATGTGATTTAAAGAATAAATTTTGAGTAGCACTTTATAATATCAAAGAAAGTAAAATGTTATTTGACATAATATTTTATATTTTAATTTTACGTTTTAGTAATACGCTCAAGCTCAGATTAATGCTGGCGCTTGTCTCAATGACATCTACTTTTCAGAAGCATGATTTTATCTTCTGGAAAATTTGCGAAAAGCAGCTTGTCTTAAACTTTGCACAGTTCTCACTTTAGTTTACAAATTTTGAACATTTAATCTCAATGTATTTTATGTAAAATCCATCCTAGATTAAGAGGGTTTTTTTTTTCCCCTCTCTTATTTTTATTATTTTCTGATACATATTCTGTAACAAAGAACTGTGAAACAATATTAGGATTTAAATCCCTTCCAAATGAAAAACATGCATTGTCCTTATTTTATAAATAATGAGATTATACTATGGAGTCCAGTTTATTGCTTATGTCAATTTAATGATATTAATATCTCTTCTGTACACATGGATTTGATGATTTGAATGGTTTTGATTGGGATGAGGATACTTAAGTAGTTTGAGGATCTCATACTTTTTTTCCAGAAGTTCTTTTTACTTTTTTTTTTTTAAGTGAATAGTTTAAACTCTAAAAAGATACTGTGTAAGTTAATAGTGATGACCTCAAAGGAAAATTATTTAGAAACCTTATAGGATATATTCACAAAAGTGATAGTATTCCAAGTTGTCAATAAGGAAATGCAAGCCTTTAATAAGTTGTTATTTTCATTCTGAACTATTCCCAGTTCAGAAACAACCAGATAGTCAATTTATAAAAGCTCTGGCAGAGGTAATTAAAATAATTTAGAATTTACCATTTGAGTTGTCAAAATATGTCCAGGAAATAAGAGATGTTTAGTAAGCGTCTGTCATGTGTTTAAGTTCTTCAGTAAAAGTGGCAGTATACAAAGCTATATTTAAGAAGTTAATTTGAAATCTTTATTTTACATTCTAGTGAATCATTTTTGGATTTTACACCAGAACTGATTTCCTTGGTATTGTTATTCTGTGGTTTGTATCCCAAGGTTCAAAAACTAATAACATTGTGAAAAACTCCTTGAGCCATCCTGTCAGCTGTAGCTTCTGCTTTAGAGCCTTTAAGATAGAACTAATGTTCTATTGCCAGTTCTGCTAACAACTTCGTATGCTTGGGATGTGCTAATAAACTACAAAGGTAGATAATGTTCAGACTTTTTTTTTTTTTTTTGGTTTCAAAATTTTTAGCTCTTTTAGTGACTCTAAACTAGATAAGTCATAAGTTGTAGGTGGTGAAAAGATTTATAATTGGTGTTTTTGGAGGGAGAGGGAGTAGTAGTGTTCATTTACTACTTTCGGTTCTGTGAACCTTATTGTCCAGAGATCTAAAGATTGAATTAACAATTCAACTGAAGTCAGCACTATGTTCTAAATCCTATACTTTAAGGGTACTCATTTTTATATTGCAGGCAAATGCCTTTTTAGCTGTTATGTTATTTTGTGAAAAATAATACAATACTAGAACTAGCTGGTTTATATTCATATTAGAGTAAATGTTTTACTTCATACTATTGAAATTATTTTGTAAAAATAGGTAAATGAAAAACTTGATTTACATCCAAGACAGAGAATGCCTTAATCATTCTTGATATTTTAAATGAGATGAGGAAATAATAGATTTTTTTGCTAAGTTTCAGGTATGGTCAATACAATTTAATGATCTTTTCAAAGAAAATCACTAACCCTACCTGACAGGAAAGTTAAATGTTTTGGTTGTAACCTCATCTTTTTTCTTAACCTGTAGCATATGGGAAATTTGTTGACTTGATTATTGATGTTAATTTTATATAATCTGACTTGGTGAATTAAATCTGTGGTTTAATTTCTTGCTTTGAATTATGTCTGTCTGTGGATTTTACTGAGCATTTGAATAGTATTAGTTTTTAAGCTTATTTTTCTTTTCTATTTAAAGTCAAGCCACTAAAGTTCAGATTTTATTTTTGTTCTTCCTAATAGCTGATAATAAATAAGTAGTAACTATGTGATAGGCAATGCTTCTCGTATAATGTTTCTCATTTTCTAATTTAATCTTCTCATTTTCTAATTTTATCCTCAAAACAAATTTGAGGTAGGTACTGGTATTATCACTATGTTATAGATGATGCTTATAGAGGTTAAGCAACATGACCAAGTTCAAGCACTTTTTAAATTTAAATTATTTAAATTTAGAATATATACTAGTGATATTTTTTTCTGAAGAGTCCTTGCCCCACATGTAATTTTCATTGACTATGACAATACCAGAATAGTATTTGTTTTTTTTTTTTTACACTGATGTTTATCATCAATTTATGAGAATTAAGTCTTGGAATTATCTTACCTATTTTGCAGAGCTCTTTGTCTAGTAACTCTCCTCACTGGAATGGATTCCAAAAAAATAGTACTATATTTCATTGATTTCAAGGTGCACAGGTTTTTTCCCCCTATATTTTAACATCACTAATATCAGGATGTATCTTGACAATAGATTTTTGAGAATTCTAAATTTAATAGCTAACATTGTTTGACTGGTATTGAAAGCTTGACCACTAACTAATGTAGGTAAAATTTCCTTAACTTCCTCCCTTTAATTTCATTTATCCTTTATTAAGAACCATCTAGACTCCCAAATTCCTCATCATAAATAAACCCAAGGAGGAAAATATCTATTACTTCAGAGGAGAGAGACAATAGGAATTAAGGTTTGAGTGTAATATCTATTTCTTTTATCAGAACACTCTCACTGGATTACAGTAGTGTCAAAAGGCTAGCTCTTTTCTCATCACAATCAATGATTTCTATTAGGCTATTTATTATAATCATATACGTGATAACACAAAACTTTTGCAGCCCTTTGCAATTTTTTTAATTCCAGAAGAAATTACATTTAACAGTTTAAGGGATATCTCAAATATAAGATCAGGTATGTGTGTGTATATATTGTAGAGTAGTTAAACCTGGTTTAAGAAATGGAAGTTTTATTCCAGTGTATATTATTTTACTGGGTTAGGGTTATTTAATTACCAAGTCACATTTCCCTCTGCACTTTAATAACATTGGGAAGAGTGTGAAAATAAAATATTGGGGGAGACCTCTATATTGTTACTTAGGGTTTTAATAATATTAAAGCTTATAACTAACAAAGAAAAGGTATCCATCCTTCATCGAGTGAGTAAATATATTGTGACATTTAAAGCAGTTGGTTAGGATTTCTGGTATATAAATATGCTTAGTATAGGTAATCCAAAGTAAGGGTGTCTAGTTACCTTATCCCAATGGCTGAAATTCCTGATATTCTTTTCCTTTATTTATTATGGATATTAGTATTTTGATTTTATCTTATATCTGGAAAAATACATAACACACATATGTAAATAGGCACAAACATGTTCATTGTTGGTTAAATGTCTGAATTAATACACATAATATTTTCAAAAGCCAGACACAGTTTGATTAGGCACATCTAATGCCTTAGCTTTCAAACACAGCTGTTCTACATAAATATAAAATCATGATTTGATGACTGACTACACAATGGACAGGGACTTGAAAATATAGAATTTTTTATACCAGAACTGTTTCATCAGCCTAGTGTTGGGCTAATTTGTTACTCAGAAGATGACCAATTTTTAGCCTTTAGATCTGCCTTTTTGCAGCAGTCAATAGTATTGGTTATCTCTTCTTCCTTAGCTCCTAGGACAGACAGCCCTTTCTCTTTTCTGGTTTATCTTCTTAATCTCCTTCATTGGCTCTCACATCCATCTTCAGTTGTTGAGAAGCTATCCCTCTCCTTACTCCCAGGATTTGATCCTTAATCTTCACATGCTATTTTAAATTTTAGTGACCATACATGGATTGATGACTCAAATCTACAGACTGTAGCCCCAGACTTTACTTTGGGGTTCTAGCTTTCCGTTTCCAGGTATCTAATTACATCTCCATCTCAGTATGAAACAGTGGTAGGTGATTTTCTTAACTGGAGCAGAGGAAACAAGTGAAATAGCCAGGAAGGCCCTTGACATTGTTAGTTATGTATATATGCAGCTACACATACATATGAACATACGTATTTGTTCGTTTTACCTCATACTTTAAAGTAGAATTTAATAATTAGATAAAAAGTATCATAATTTAAAAGTTTTTGTTTGAGAAAAGTTCTTTATCTGTACTTTATGAATGTAGTAAGTAGATTATAAGCAGGTTATACTTTATACTATAGAGTAGTTATTTATCTTCACATTTCATTTTTGTCCTCCTTTTTCCCTCTTCCTTTTCCATTTCCTTTTAAGAAAATGGCTCAGGAAACTGTCTTACAATCAATAGCTGGGAACTTCTGGGCTTCTTTACCAGAACCTCCCTGGATGTTGCAGCCCCTGATCCAAGCAGCATTGTTTGGGGGCAGGAATTTTTATAATGGCTATTAGGCAGAGTGGCTAAAGTTGCTAATTTATCCTCCGCAGAAATTCTGTTGGAAATTCTTTTCTGTCAACACTTATATTCATATGTAGATTAAAAACATGTTCCCCGCCCCGTTCCCCCACAAGTAAGAATGGCTTACTTAGGAACTTTTACTTCTGAAGATTTGGTAATCTTTTGTAATAAGTGTATTCTCTAGAACAGTGTCTTCTTATTTCAGAACTCCTTTCCTTGTTATCCCTAATTTTGTTGTGAGTTAACATGCTATCACTTACTAGGGAAAATTTTAGATTCTTAGTCTTTCTTTGGATCATTTTTGATTTATATAGGATTTAAAGGGAATTTTACTTAAGTTTGTACTTTTTTGAGTTTTTTAAAAAATAAACTACTTTTATTTCACATAAAATAGTCATTCAAGTATTGTTTTATGTTTATATCTTACTTTCTTTACTAAAAGCCTTTTTTTAAAACCCAGTTTTATTGATATTTGTAATAAACCCTGTTCGTATTACCTAGACTGCATAATTTTACATAAAATACTGTAGATTGAGATAATTTCTGAAAAGAACAGAAAGGAAAATGGGAATAAATTTGAGAACACATTTTAGACTTACTGTTTATGTATAGCATCAAACTCTTATCAAGAAGCCTTCAGTAATACTGCTTTTAAAAAAGACAACCAGGAGGAAATGCTGTAATTCTTTTAGCTTATAGAACCAAGAAAAAAAAGAAGCACCTTTTGTTTTCTGCTTTTGGAACATATTTTTAATAACTGATAGTACTCCAATGGTAATTTTTTCTAGATTTTTGTTATTAAAACTAAACATTAGTAATAGAGAATCATGATTTGATCATAATCAAAGGGTAGACAGATCAATAGTGCAATAATCAGCACCCAGATATTTTGGAGGGTGAAGAGAGATGATGGGCAAGGAACTTTTCCTCACTAATAGTAAAATATTTCTCTTTGCCTTCTTTTTTTTCCCCCTCCAAATCTGTACAATGGAAATAATATCTTCATGGTTATTTTTAAGGATTAAATGAGATAATACATATTAACAACTTAGAGTAGTGCTTAGCATCTAGTAAGCCCTCAATAAATTTAGCTGCTGCTATTATTTGGATTTTTAAAAGGAGAACCAGTAGTCAGAGACGGCTGATGATAAATTGCACCTGCAATTTAAGATTTAACAAAATAGTTAAGATATTAAAAATGGTGCTGAGCTTCTCACTCCACCTGTTTGTTGAATTGCTTTGGAAAAGTTAGCATAAAATTTAAATTTTTTTTTGTTTACGGCCATGCTACCCTGAACAAGCCCGATCCCATCTGATTTCAGAAGCTAAGCAGGGTCAGGCCTGGTTAGTACTTGGATAGGAGACCACATAGGAAGACCAGGTGCTGTAGGCTTAAAAAATAAGGGATCATAAGTTGACAAGGTCCTTGCAATCTGTGAGGTCAACCAAGAGTTGCCTCGCCTAAAAAATTAAAGAAAAATTTAATTTTTTTATTCTGGTTTAGTAGAATCAATAAATTTAATGATAGTCTTACAAGTGAAATAACTACATCTAACCTTTTCGTTTTTGTTTTTGTTTCAGGTTTCCCCTCAAAAAACCTATAAGGTAAGTTGTTCAGTTGCACTTCATATATTTAGGTTAACTTTAATTGGAAGCATTCCTTTGAAATTCTCGTGGAGTTTTGTGGTTTTGAAAATGTGGATTTTAGTTTAAAATTTCAAAATATTTTACACATTTAAAATATAACAGGTGTTGCATATTTTTTTCTGGAAGGTGGCATTGTTTTGATAACATTTTCAATGTTTTTAATATAAGCGTTTTAAAAGTTTGTTCAAATTGATACTTAAGGTCATTCCCTATGAAGATATTTAATTTTAAAATCTATTGTGACTGTTTCTAGTTGTGAATAGCTTAGGAGTGTAAGTGGATTGCCAGTTTTTGATGTATTATCATTTGGATAACTGTAACTGCCTTTAGTTAATGAACTTTGGCAGACTGGATCAGTCTTAATTACTTTAAGACTGTAAAGGAAAAAAGTCCATAATGTTCAAATATGTCTGTGTCCATATCTTCATATTTATTGATTTCCCAGAATTAAATGTCTCTTCCTTAGAAGTACTTGTTCTTCACCATTTTTTCTCTCTGATCTTAATTATTATAAATATTATTTAAAATGGTAGTATGTCATTCCTAATTATTATAGTACCTTTTTCATTTTTAGTAACACCGTAGTTCAGGATACCAATGCTAATCTTGGCATTCCAATTAATTAGTATTGTATGTATTATAGTTATGGTCTTATTTACTGCCCAGCCATTATCTGATCAGTGTAATTGGGTAGGCCATAGGAAAAATAATAATTCTAGTATCATCTGAGCCTGGCTAAGCCTATTGTGAACTACAGGCAGGGTCTAAGTGTAGCGTAGCTTCCCTGAGATTTTTTTTAACTGCTGTCATCAATGCTATATTTACACAGTGGTTTTAAACCTGACCATGGTATGTGTAGGGTCAGGAAGTGTGTTTAAATACTGTTTTAGGCACTATTTTCTTATCTGTTAGATGGAAATAATAATGATTAATCTTTAAAAGCCACTATAAAAGAATTTAAACACTAATTTCTAAGAATAAAGTAGACTTTATACTAAATACTACTTTTATAAATTTTTTTTTTTAGGTGAGGCAACCCTTGGTTGACCTCACAGATTGCACAGACCTTGTCAGTTTACAATCCCTTATTTTCATTTTTTATTTTTTTAAGCCTACAGCACCTGGTCTTCCTAGGTGGTCTCCCTTCCAAATACTATACTAACCAGGCCTGACCCTGCTTAGCTTCCAAGATCAGACATCGGGCTTGTTCAGGGAGGCATGTCCGTAGACTACTTTTATAATTTTTAAGCACTTTTTATAATCAAGTAAATAAACTCTATATTACGCACAGCATAGACTGAGTATTAAAACTTTTTGAAAAATATAAATTAGAGAGGTTTATGAGACTGAGTAAAGTAAACCGATTTCATAGTTTCTTTTTGTAAGACACACTTTGGATTATCAAATTGTTTTTATTCTAATGACTGTCTTGTAAATATTTGATTGCTTTAATTTAGGCATGGAAGTATTTTGAACCGAGAGTCACCAACAGATAAGAAGCAGAAAGTTGAGCGCAGTACATCTCATGATTTTGACCCCACAGGTAAAACATTATTCTTCCAAAGAATATTGAGAGTTGTGAACTTCAGAATACTATAGCTTAAGCTATATAACTTCCTGAAACACCTGTTTCAGAGTGGCTGTTTAATCTGTTTTAGGCTGTCCTTCCTCTTCAGTTATGTAATTCCTCCTTTGCATTCAGGAAGAATGCAAATATTTTTAATTTTCAATACTATGAATTCCACTGTGGAAGCATCATTGTAGAATGTGTTATATTTAAAAATAGCGATGATAATAGAAATAGTTACTGTATCATAATTGGATATTTTGTTAAGACCAAGGACTTAGTATTAAGATAAATCATAGATAGGTATGAACAGTAGTATGTCATAAAGTCAAGTCTATAACAAGTACCAATTTCTGTAGTCATTTAAAAATTCAGATGTGATGATGGTAAATTGGAGTATTTGATAAAATGCAACTTCAAAAATTAATTATCATCTCATTTTAGAGTAAGCAAATGAAAAGTTTCCTTTTTCTTCAGTCAAAAAGTATTTTGAACTCAGAGCCTGTCTTTCAGCTTCCCTAGTGTTGGTCTTTCCTAGAGTTTTAATGTTAGTAGACTTTCGACTATTTGTATTCTTAAATTTATATATATTTTGAACTCCTCTTGTAAAATATATGCTTTTGTTTTCTCCTTGTAAATCCACCTAGTATTTAATTTATAAAAATTGCTTGATAATTTTGCTTTTCTCACTTGAAACTAATGTGTTCTTTGTGCACATACTATTTTATTCAGTTGTATATTCCTATGACAAAAAAATAAAATAAATGCTAAGGTCCCAGATACACAAATATAATATATCTATTTTTAGATATTTTATTTAGAAATAAAATTTTTAATTTTTAATAGAGTTAGTATATTTTTTGTATCTAATTAAGATGTTTCATGCGTATAGTATAAACTGATCTTTTATTTTGAAAAAATATAAATATTATTTAGGAAGGGGAAAATAGAAAGTGAATAGCTAATAATTTACCTGCATCTTAGGTAGTAGGTAAAATGAAACCTAGTCATCAATGTAGGAGGTTTTGGTGGTGGGAGTATGTAATATGTAACTTCCGGATCTCCATTAAGAGATAATTCTTTATTTCTCACACCTAATTTTGACATCATGTGGCTTAGAGGCTTTCGTTTTTATGATTAGTTATTGTCTTGCTAATGGGGGTCACAACTTTCTGCCCTATGTTCATAAAAGTATTATGGTCTTGTGAGATTGACTTATTCTATATTATTCATCTGTGCTGTTACCATCTCCAAAGACAGATTTAGTTGAGTGGTATGCAGTGCTTCATAATGAGATTATTATGGCTTTTAGTGCTTTTGTCATCTCTACAATTGCCACATGATATACTTTGTAGAATATTCATGTGTTGTTTTGTTTGAACATATTTTTATTGCACTCTTTTCTTTGATAAATCTTTAAAATGTCATTACTTGTGCTGTTCGTGACTATTCTAAATGCTGTCACCTGTGATATTCATACTTTGTGTTTGCACGATTTAACTTGATCATGTTTCATTCTTTTTTTCCCCATGAATTTTCCCCCTTACATTGGTCTCCATATTTTCTATATCTCTCCTTTTCTCCCGCTCTTGTGCAGATAGCTCCTCCAAGAAGACAAAGTCTAGTTCAGAGGAGAGTAGATCCGAGATATATGGTAAGCTAATGTAGCCAATTCAGCCTTGCACCTTTGGAGCTTGCTTCATGCTTTTTTCTTCTTTAAAAATAACTACAGCCTTCCTTTGTCTGCTCTGCATGGCATGATCTACTGCAGGGAAAGGGAGCCTGGGGTTTTAATGTGGCTGTGATATGGAAGCTTAAGGTTGCTAGAAACTAACATTGTAGAGTAAGAGGAGGCCATATTACCCATCTTCTTTTTCCTCTTGTTAGGAAAGTGATTATCTCTAATATGTTCAGGTCAGGCTCCTCCAGATAACATGGATGGGCATTGAATTCTTGTTATCTCTTCCCATGTCCTATTTGCAGAGTTTGGATCATGTAGAATTTTTCATCAATGCTATCAGTCTTTTCCTTTAAGTACAGTGCTGGTATAATGTATTAGTAGTTGTTTGGAATTTTTATTTTATTTTTTATTGGTTTCTTTATTTTTAGTTAATTGCTTTATCTTCTAGAATTACCTCCTTCTTGTATAATTTATCCACAACAGCAAAAATACCTTAAGTATTTTATTTTTATAATTTGAAGAATTTTTCTTTGCTTTTCACAAGTTTTCCCCAAAGCTTATTCAAAATAGGGAAATTTCAAAATGACACTTTTTAAAAATAATCTTTACAACAAGCAGGTTTAACCTGAACTTTCTGCAACAGATGATTGAAACACTAATATTTCCAGATTCTGTCCTGTCTTCCAGGGATACTATAAACCATATTTGTGAAGTTCATACAAATTATTTATTTTTCTTTGCATAGTTTTACCTTCCCTCTTTCCTTGTGTTGGCATCTAATTATTGAGAAAGTGAATAGGAGAAGCACTGTCTGGAACCAAGACATTAAAAATAATCTCTGAAAGACTAAGAAATTATTTCTTTTTTAGAAGATTCCAAATTTGTCCTCAAAGGAAAACCATATGTTCTCTAATAGAGCCCAAAGTCTCACAAGTAGATGTTTAAACAGGTGCAACTATTTTCCTAGCTCTACATACATGAAAGGAAAAAAAAAAAAAAAATGAAAATGTTCCTCCCCCCTTTTAAGACATTTTGTAATTTCTATCTCCTGACACTTGAGCCCATAATATCAGGTACTTTTTAATATTATGAAGCCTCCATGTTTGGTTATAAACTGGCTAATGCTTCTTTGTTAGATACATACACATAGTTCTTTGCTTGTGTTTTTGTGAGCAGTGTTTTTATTATGTAGTTAAACCTTTTATAGGAGTTCAACAGGAAATGTATACCGTGCCCTATGGAATGTCAAGTTTATGCTTTTTCTTCCTTCCAAATTATTTGGCTCCACATAAGTAAGAAATAGCTTCTGAATTTTTCACGAATCTTTTTCTGTTCTATATAAAGTGCTTCCTATAGTTTATTCTCTCCTTAGGAATGGGAACACAATCTTTATAGTTCCATTTATTTCCAGTAGCTTTTGCAAGTGTTTTATTTCATCGCCCTCACCATTTTCCTAGGTCTGTGGTATGTATGGAAAAACTTGGTGTTTGGTTAAGATGATAGGATATTTGTTTTGGATGACAGGAAGAGATATATATATACGAAAGCTTACTGTTTAATTTGGATGTTAATTCCAGTGATAGGAATATTAAACACAGTTCAGACATGCCATTGGCTAGGTAGTAATAGAAACATTTTAAGTGGTAATGGAGAAATAAGGTGTGGTTTTTCTGTGTTTGTTTCTTGAGAACCCATGAAATGCCTTTTTTTTTTTTTTTGAAGAAACCGAGCCGTGAGTCCTCAAAAAGCACTTATCAGAAGGATGAGTTGCTCAGAACAGAGTTATTTAGCATTTTGACTTAAATCTCTTTGACATTACATATATTTTATCACCTGTGTAAATAGATTTCTTCAGACCGTGTGCAGTTAACATGAGTGAAAAAGCATCTCTAGGGAGTCAAGGAAGGCTTGGAACTACAGGAATATGAGAGTAGAGTCATAGCAAATGGTGACATTGCTTTAGTATAGGGTCTCTTAACAAGTGATCTTCTAACTTTTAAGATTATTTATTATTTTGTAGTAAAATTCATTAGCTAGATAATTAACACAAATGCCAGCTATTCACTTACAAATTATTTATTTTAAACTTTTTAGTGATTTTTATAGCTTTTTTTATTAGGTAGATTTACTTTGCTCATTTTAAAAGGAAACCAAGTATTTATTTTGTATTGGCTTCTAAGTTTCTGCCCAGTGAAAAGTGGGTCAATATTTATTCTATATCCCCTTATTTTTCCCTCTGTACCTTTTGGAGTCTGTTGGTCATATGCAGGCACATTCTCTGATTCTCAGTTTTAAAGCTACTTAATTTTCTATTTTTCTTACTAATTTGTAGTGGAGAAATTTTGTTGGGTTTTTGTGTATGTGTGTGTTTTTGTGTGCGGGGAGATAAGAGATTTGGCAAGGGAATTTTGAGTTAGATTACTTCTTCACAACTTCTTAGTTTCATGAAGAGATTCCGGCTAATAGTATTATGTACGAGAAAATAAGCCATGCCTTTTTGAAGCTGTCTTAATCTGCTGCTATTATGAAATACAAGAGACTTGGCTTAAACAACAGAAATTTATTTTCTCACAGTTTTGGAGGCTAGAAGTATATATATATAGAGAGATATATAGATATATATAGATATATATATATAAAGACCATGAGATAACAAAGGAAGAAGGTGGCTGTTTGCAAGTCAAGAGAAGAGCTCTCACCATAATCCAATCATTCTTGGCACTCTGATCTCATACTTCTAGCCTTATCTATATATCTATATAGATATATATATGTAGAGAGAGAGAAAGAGAGAGAGAGAGAGAAGAAGAAGAAGGAGGAGGAGGAGTAGGAGGAGGAGGAGGGAAGGAAGGGAGGAGGGAAGGAAGGAAGGAAGGAAAGAAGGAAGGAAGGAAGGAAAGAAAAAGAACTGAAGGAAGGAAAAAGGAAGGAAGGAAGGAAAAGAGGGAGGGAGACAGACAGACAGACAGATAGAAAGAAAGGAAAAGAAAGAAAAGACAGAAGAGAAAGAAGAAGAAAAGAAAGAAGTAGCTTTCTGGTGACTCTTTGTAGAAGGACACTAATCCCATCGTAAGATCTGCACTCTCATGACTGCATCTAACTATACTTACCTCCCAAGGACCCCATCTCCAAATACCATCACATTGTGGGTTAGGAGTCAACATATGAATTTTGTTGGGGACACAACATTTAGTCCATAAGAGAAGTGAACTGTTATTACTTGAAATATCCTAGTTTGGATACATCAGAGTATATATTTTTTTAATTCACATTTTTTTCTTCTTCTCATATCTATAAAAAGTTCTCGGTTTGATTTTTACTTTCACCAAGTTATTATTCTGTTTTCTTCTTCAGCTTTGCAAAGAACATTCTACAACATGAACTTTCAATGTTCTTATAAATCATTCACTTCTTCTTATCCTCTTGAAATTTGACTTCTGAACACACATATTAATCCTACGTAAAAATCTGTTAACTTTTCTTCAGTTCTCACCTTCCCTCTGAATCATTTGGCAATGATGATGCCCTTTCTTTGGTTTCTATAATATCAACCTGGTTCTTTTCTCTTTGTAATTATTTTGTTTTGTCTTTACTTGATTGCTTTTTCCTCTTATAAATGTAGGCATGACCCAAGTTTGTACCCCTGATATTTCTCCCATATTTTTAACTATTTGCTGAATGCTTTTACTCTAACTGTCCTTCAGATTCGGAATGACCAGTCTGGAATTCATCACTGTTTCCTATGGCTAGAAATCAATCTTCCTCTTGATTTTCCTGATTCTTCTAATAGCAGTGTCATTCTTCTGTTAACCTAGTCTTACTTTCTTAAAGTTATCTTTGACTTCTTTTACCTTGTTCTCTATAGTAAACTATTTGCAAGGTCTCATTGATTCTATCATCACATTATTTTTCATCCCTCACTTTTTGGTTTCATCCTCACTTCTTTGTTTAGTTTTTCATCATTTCATTAGACTATTTTAATAGACTCATAACTTTCTTTCACTTCAGTTTCACATTGATTCACTTCCTATTCTTCATTCTTCTGTATTCTGTCGGATTAATATTACTAAAGTAAAGGTTTGGGCATCCAGTTGCTAGGAATGTACAAGTAGTTATTAAGATATGCCATAATTTGTTTCCAATTTACTATTCTACCTTAATTTACTACTATTCATGTAAAAGTACCAGACTCTCCTCCACATTTTCATTTCCTGAATATGACTTGGTTTTTTTGCTTTGTTCTTGCCATTCCCATTGTCTTTGAAAGGTTTACCTCCTATAACTCCCTGTTAGAGTCCTCCCCATCCTTTGTGGGGCTTTACTAGATTTGCCCAGCTACTTTTGTTGCCTAAACTTTGGCATCTTGCTTTGTATATAGTTATTTTTACTTATATTCATCTTTGTATCTCCCGTAATGCTTGACATACTGGAGTCACTCATTGAGGATTTTTTTTTTTAAATTTTTTTTAAATTTTTTTTAGGCATGGCAAGGACCTTGTCATCTTACAATCCCTTATTTTTTAAATTTTTTACACCTACAGCACCTGGTCTTCCTAGGTGGTCTTCCATCCAGGTACAAGCCCAGCCCTGCTTACTTCATTGAATTTTTAAATGTGTGATTGTTGAGATTGAGATGAGTGTTTTAGTAAAGAGAATTAATGGAATAAAATGTTGACTCATCTTAATTAGATTTTTCTTCTGAAAAATTTTATAGTAGAGGAAAATGTAACTTTGAAAAGAGACTGTTGGTAATAGTCAAAAAAATAAAATCAGCATACTTAGAACTTAAGGCTCCTCTTGCCTGCTGACAGCATTGTGCATTTAGAATGAAGAAACTTTTTAATCAAACGATTATCTGAAATCTTACTCATTAAACATATATGTCTGGCAGCAGTTTAAAAATGAGCTATTTTTATGATGTCACACATGGCCTTTCTCCACACCCTTCCCTTGAGCTAATTCTTAAGAGGTGAGACTTAAAAAAGTTTGATCTGTAATAAAATCAAAGATGAAGAGAGACTAATATGTTTTCACTAAAGTGAATGCAATATGGAAGGTTTGCATGTTGCTTACATATTGAACACTACATTTTCATTAATTTGCTATTTGACAGTATAATTATTGCCTGTTCTCAGGAATGTATTATAGTGAAACTTTCTCACCTTTTTTAGAATAACTTTTTATGAATTGTTCACTTCCCCACTCTATTACAAAGACCTAATTTTTTTTTTTTCACCTTCAAAATACAGTCCTTGGCAATTATCTTTTAAGTGAAAAACAGTCTTTTTATATTGGTTTCAAATACCACATCGTTATAACAGTATTAAAAAAAAGTCCTTTGTTAGAAAGAGAAAATAAAATTTAACATCTTTATTTCACTGATGGTATGAAGCCTAATATCTTTTATCAGCTTCTGGGTGAAATATCATGATCCTTAAAAAACAGGAAATAAAGAAAAATGTGTTTGTAACTAGAAGAGTTATTTTAGGGTAGAGGGGAATCAAATTATTTTTTAGAATTTAGCCAGGGCAGAAGTTAGTGAGTGTCTTTACAGAAATATTTGTCTGCGTTGCATAGTTTTCAGGGCTATGATTTTACTTTTTCTTAAAAAGTGAATATGATATATTTGAATTATATAAAAATTTTGTGTAAAATAAATTCGAGTTTACTTAGTAAATATTCATTGAGTACCTATTATATGGTAGGCACTATGATAAGAGTAAGGGTACAAAGGTAACAGGAGACTTGCTTTTTGGAAGTTCACAGTCTACTACGAAAGAAAGAATTGTAATACGTTTTGGCAAGTATAGTATAGAGATATACACTAGCTTACCGATATTCCATATGTACTTAAAAATATGGCACCAAGAACATTGAAAATGAAGATGTATTACTATGACTAAGTTTCAAGAAAGTTAAGCCTTATCTTTATCTTACTTGTTGAATACTTTCTCTGCCTGTCTTCATAAAAGTGCTTAAATGTAGTTCATATTAAAGTGACTTCATGACCTTATAAAAACTCATATTGAGCGATACACATTTGTATGGTAATTATAATTAATAATATGTATACCAGACAGCAAACCATGGATTATATGGTTGTGAAAAACAGAAAAAGTAAAAAGTGAAATTTGAAAATGGTTGTTTTGGAGCTAGGAGTCTACTTTTATCTTTCCCTTCTTTTATAATATATAGGGCGTGTTAGCTATACGATATTTTTAATTCTTTATAGGACATTGTAATTGTTTCCCTTTTTGTTTCTCTATTGTCCTTCCCTGCCAAGATTTTAAGTTCTATGAGAGCAAAGACTTCTTATAGTTTTGTATTCCTTACATCTACAGACTTCGTGTAAATAACTAGTAGACAGATGCTCAGTACAAATTTGCTGCAACAAAGAAGTGGATTTTGTGTATGTGTGTGTGTGTCAGAAAGGACATTTCAAAGATATACTTTAATCAGTATTGGTGGTTTCAGTGTTAAGGGTGAGAAGAGTAGAATTTATTCTGTGTGGCAGGTTAAAACAGCTGGTGTACAAGTAAAACGTTATTCTCAAGGAAAAAGAAAAACATTTTATTTGATTTTGAATGTGAAGGGACATAATAGATCTAAACATTTGAGAGACTGGATTTCTGAGTTTTGAATGGTATGACAACTTAGTTTTCAGTTAATTATCTAAGTTTATACAGATGGCATAGGTTCATAGGACAGAATAGTACCATTAATTTGAATTCCACAGATTCTGAGTTGGCTATATATGTAAGGTATGTTTTCTTTTTGTATTGGTCTAGTAATTCTTATATGTTAAACTATATCAGATTCTCAGATTAGTAGATGGAATAATAATAAAAGGACAATATGTGGGGTTGGGGAGAGGAGAAAAATGAGTAGGATGTGCACGTAACTTTCTCCTTTTCCTCTTTATCAACTTTGTTCTTCATCTCCTTTTGATGTATCAGGCAGAGCAGTTTTGAATTGGAGAAAACAGGTTTGCAATATTTTGAGGGAATCCTAATATATTTACTCAATCCTTAGCAGTCTGTTAGGACCCTAGGCATATTTGCTAAAATTGAGTATTTGTGGTAGTATTTTTTTTTCCTCTCAGATCACTTCCCTTTCTGATATTCCATTCTAGACTCCTACTTTTTCAATTTTCATTAATTTATTAGCAGTTAAAAAAAAGTTTTTCTATACCAGAACATATGTCAGGTTCTAATATAAGATTGTAAACAAGAAAGAGCCCCTGTATTCTTGAAACATATAATCTTATGAGAAGATAACAAATATAAATCAAATGATACTATGGAGTAACTAGAGGTTGCAGTGGGAGTCTATAAGGGTTCACCTAACTCATTCTGAATATTCAGAAAAGCTTACAAGAGGAGGTGATTTGTTTTTGAGGCTTTCTTGTTATATCTCATCTTCCTAAAGTTACCTATCAGAAGAATTCGGCTCTGTTAAAGTTTCCATCTCTCAGCCTTCCCCATTTAAAACTAATTTGCTTGTCTTAAAATTTAGGCAAAGACATAAATGAGGATTGATCCTTTTAAAGAGCATAGGAGATTGTTAATGCAAAATTGTTTTTAATTGATGGCATTGATAGATGAGTAATTATATTTCTGATTAGGAAACTCCAAGGGCAGCCGATGCCCAATCATAATAAAATGATACTTAACATTTATGAGCCTTTATTATTTGCCAGGCTTAAGCTAATTACTTTATGTTCATTATATTAAAGTGAAATAAACAGACACAGCAAACTCTTAACCCTTATTACTCTTCCTTACTTTTTATAAGCACCCCATTCTCTACAGGGACCTGAAGAAAGTCTATGTAAGAATCCCGGAGGCTTAAGCACAACAAACACCAATATTAGAAACCCTTAATTTGCTGATTTTCAGCTCTTGGGAGAACTGGGAAGGATAGATGTCATATAAAAAATATATATATATTCAGTGTTGTAGTTGTCTTAATTTTTATTTTTAAAGCCACAATACATAATTCATTTAGAAATTTCAAATAAGTGTAAGGGAAGTTATCAGATGTTTATGTTTCCAAAATCAGGCATGGATTTTTAAAAGATTCCTGTAAAATATTTTGAGGTTCTCTGGTTCATATATTATATTATGTTTTAGAAATTTATAAAGAATGCTGCTTTTCTTCATTTTTATGTATTTACACCATTTCTATATATAGTTTTTCCTAATTACTTGAAGGAAGCAACATTAAACAAAGGAAAAGGACTGAATTCTGATGGATCATGTTTCCTCTCCCTCCATTACAATTTACTATTGCGTGGGAGTGATGAATTCAAATGCTATTTAGTATTCAGTAGTCTCTTGAGTTGAGGGGTTACACATTTTTTTAATGTTGAAAATTGACTTTCTTGAGATACAGTTTACATAAAATAAGATGCACTTGTTTTTAAGTATGCAGTTTGATCAGTTTTGACAAATGAGTATACTTGTGTAACCATTACCTTAGTTAAGATACAGGACATTTCCATCACTGCAGAAAGTTCCTTCATGTTTCTTTGCAATCATTCTCCCCACCCTACCCCTAGACAACCACTAATCTGCTTTTTGTTACTGTAGTTTAGTTTTGTCTGCTTTACATTGGGATCATATAGTGTGTGTACTCTTTTGTATCTGCCATCTTTTGCTTAGCATGTTTTTGTGATTCATTCATATATGAGCAGTTCCTGGTTTTTTTTTTTTTTTCTTGCTAAGTAGTATTTTATTGTAATTGATAGAACATTTGTTTAGCCATTCTTTTGATGGATATTTGAGTTGTTTCTAGTCTTTGGCTTTTATGAACTAAAAACTGCTATGAACATTTGTCTGCCAGTCTTTATGTGGACATGAGTTTTCATTTCTTTTGGGAGTGAAATATTTGGGTCTTATGTAAATAAATGTATGCTCACCTTTCAAAGAAATTTCCAAATTATTTTTCAAAGTGTACCATTTTACACTTCCGCCAGCAATCTGTGAGTGTTCCAGTTTTTCCACATTTGTGTCATCATTTGGTCTTTTCAGTCTTTTCTTAGCCATTCCAGTGAGTGTATAGTGATATCTCATTGTAGTTTTAATTTGCATTTTTCTGACAACTGTAGATGTTGAGCACCTTTGCATGTGCTTATCTTTCTTTGAGATGTGTTTATTCAAATCTTTTGTGCCTTTTAAAATATGTTTTGCATTTTTGAATTGTAGAGTTTTTTAAAAAATGTAATTTAGATATAAATACTTTATCAGATATTTGTATTGTATTTTCTCCCAGTCTGCGACTTGCCTTTCATTTCTTAATATCTTTTAGAAGAGCAGATGTTTTAAATTTTGAGTTCAATTTACTGTTTTCTTTTGTAGTTGATGCATTTTGCATCCTAAATGATCTCTGCCTACCCTAAGGTCTTGAAGATTTTCTCCTATATTTTCTTATGAAAGTTTTAGCTTTATGTTTAGAACATGATCTGCTCTAAGTTAATTTTTGTGTAGGATTATGAGTTAAAATTCAAGGTTCATATTTTTCATTCTGGGATCCAGTTATTTCAGTCTTTCACTTCTAGTAGGCTCACATACTTGTGACGTTTCATTAACAGCAAGAGATACATGTGTATAAATCTATATAAAGATATGCAATCTGTAACATATCCTTTGTTTTGTACATTAGACTTATTTAAAAGGTCATGACTCTATAAACTTTATTTTGAAGATTTTTTAATTTTCTAATTATTATATATACTATATGTGTTATTTTATATGTTTTATATATTGAGTTTTAGTGAAATGCTTATTTTCTGCAAACCTGAAGGTATGTATTAAATCTTTCGTTAACACAGACTTCAGTATCTTCATCTGATGCATAATAAAACAGTTGGGTACTAATCAGGGTTCTTCTTTATGGGACATCCCTATTCCCTAGATTGTGGTCCTCATTCTCTTTACCTTGCCTTAACAATTTTCGTTTGCTGTTTAACTAGAAGGAAAACATTCTCCTGTAGGAATCAGGTCAGTATATGAAAGAGATAAAAGGAATGGTCGAACTCACAGATTCTTTCTTTGTCTTTTATTCTTTTTTCTTCTTTCTGTTTATTTTTCTGTGAGCCACAGTCTTTCTTCCTTTTGAACTTTTTCCTTTTCTCTCCTTTTTGGGAAAAGTGCTGTAGGTGCTCTGCAAGTATCTCCTTTCTTGATATGTAGTGTGTTTTCCTGACTATAATTTCCTGAGAGTAAGATTGGATTTCACATTAGGCTGCTTCTAGCCTAATGTCCCAAAATGTTTTTTTGGGGGGTGGGGGAAGTTAAAACACCAATTAGAGCACCAAAACCACAGGATAGGGAGGATTTTATATTACAGATAAATAACATAGATATGAATGGGCTTTCCTTCTGTCTCCTTTCTAATACTTCATCTTTTTCAGTTTTGCCATAGCTATTTTTTATCTTGGAGCAATTCTACTCTACCTTTCCAGTGAGAAACCAATATATATGACTTCGTGGTGTTCTTGTGTTTGTTTTGTTCACGGGGTTAGTTTTCTTATTTTATATATGGGTTTCATGTGCTACCTTATGTTTCTCCAGAAAGAATAGAGTTCATTACTAATATGTAATTATTGTCTTTTTTTCTCTTCGTTTTTCTCTTCTCTCTTTACCCTATGGTACTTTTGCAGGTCTTGTTCAGCGTTGCGTGATCATCCAGAAGGATGACAATGGATTTGGGCTGACGGTCAGTGGAGACAATCCAGTCTTCGTACAGTCTGTCAAAGAAGGCAAGGCATTTTTAAAAACAGTCTTGTCATTAGAGAGCAAACAATAAAATAGAAAAGCTTAAATAATATCTGTTGCCCAGAATAAAATAATCATATGCATAGCAGGCCATATGGCCTGCTGTGCTAGATTTGTCTTTCCTGTCATAATTTTAGGCATGAATTTATCCCAGTTGAATTTCTTTATACTTTATAGAAAGAAAATAGTTCTTATATAGTTTTAGAAAGATATGACTCTTAGGTCATGATACTTTCGTTATGCATCAGCACTTACAGAAGTTTGTGGATTATTTATTCATGGCACCAAAGTTATTTTAGTAGAGACAGATTAAGCACATAGGGTCAAAAATGCATGCTTTACCCAAAACAACAATAATATCTTCTACTGCTATTACCATAAATTGAATATTTTCTTTATGTTTTGGGTGCTGTAATTTGAGGTAGGTATTTTTTTATCCCCGTTTCATAAGTGATATTGAGGCTTAAGGTAAAAAAGTATAAAATTAGTCCGAAGTCACACAACTACTAAGTGAAAGGGGGCAGTATTTGAACCGAAGTCTGTCTGACTTTACAGCCCATGTTCTTAACTACTTTGTTACACTGCTTTTCAAGAAGATTATCAGTAATTGCAAATGAATTACATTTTAAGTAATTAATTTCTCTTACAGATGGAGCAGCCATGCGGGCTGGAGTACAGACCGGTGATCGAATTATCAAGGTAAGGAAAAGACTATTAGGGACTTTATGGTGGAATTTTTAATAAGCGTATATTAGCCATATTTTAATTTTTTTTTACTTGGATTTTTATAAAAAGCAGCAAATCACGTATGATGGATTCATGGATTATAAAAACATATTTCTTTTATTTTAAAATTAATATTACCCTTCACTAAAAGGCAAAGTAAAAGGCTTGAATAAGTGAAGTCATACTATATTCTTGTATAGAAGAGTAGCTCACAGTTGTGAACATTATTTGTCTCCATATTAATTTGTTAGCAAGAAGTTTTCATCAGAATATACTGGTAGAATTGGAGAATTGTGCCATTACTTGTCAGATGATTGAATAATAACTTTACAAAGGTATAAGATTAGCTAAAGAAAAAAGTGTTTTTTATGTGGATATGTGTGAGATGAGATAATGTGGATTAATTTAAAACAAGTGACTCTAGTCTAGACATAAACCTATCAGTGGAACATAATAGAGAGTCCAGAAACAGGCTTTGAATTCTTGAATTGCGATCAGTAATGAAAGAACGGATTCGTCAGTAATTACTTTTGAGACAGTTGACTAATTTGATTACTTAAAATCAAATTACTATACAGGAAAAGACACCATGAACATACTTACAAAGAACAATCTGGGAAAAAAATTTGAAATGTATTACAAAGTATATTCTTAATTGTAAAGAGCACTTTAATAACACTTTTCAATTATTGGGAAAAGAATAAAAACAGTCTAATAGAAAAACGGGCAAAGAATTCTATCAGGCAATTCTCCACAGTAATTGAAATAAATAATAAGGATATGTTCAACCTCACTGATAACTTAAATGTGAAATATATTTGGTTTTCAGAAATTTTAAAAATTGATAATATACATTAGGCATAGTTTGGGTATGATAAAATGGCTACTCTCATAGGTTGTTGTGAGTATAAATTAGGTAAAATCTGTTTGGATGGAAATTTGTGAATATGTATCAAAAATTATATACTTTAAGTGTCTAACCTTTGACTAGCAATTTTGCTTTTAGGAACATACCTAAGGAAGTTAATGTACAAATGTGAAGTGGTATATGTATAGGGAAATTCATTTCAGCTTTATCATATTGAAAACTTGTAAACAACCAAAATATGCATAAATGTTTTTTCTGCAGCTTTGAAAAAGAATATATTAGGTCTATACGTACCTGTAATGAAAGATATCCACAATACAATAAAAAGTATTTATTTGCAGAAAAAAAGACAGTTATAATATATATGCATATGTATGTGTCTGTGGTGTGTGCATACTAAAATAGTGTCTCAAAGATTAAACATCATGGTTAACAGTTATCATCTCTGGTGGGCGTGATGAGTATACTTTTACTTCTATTTTATACACTGATACATTTGAACTTATGAAAATAAGTATTACTTTTATCAGAGAACAAATAATGTTATATCCATGTTCGATATTTTTACCTTAATTTGTATTGTTTAGTGGAGACTTTGGCTAACATTTCCTACATGTTTTCCTAACATTTCCTAGCCTGTCTGAAAATTAATTTTCTTTGTAAAGATTAGGTCATGATTGGAAAATTAAAAGTAAGTTGATGTTATTTTGGAAATATTGCTTATTTTTTTATCTTTAAAAATGTATTATGCTTTTGACAAATCATAAAAGCAAAGAGATATTTTCTATTGCAAGGGCTCTTCGTTATGAAGGTTTTGTAAACCTGTTGCATGATATGTTTTGTCATCTATCATGGTGAATACATTTTAGTGCCCTTTAAATCAAGGCCTTGTTTTGTGTTCAGGCTCATTTTGTTGTTGAGTATACCTTATAGAATAGTGGCAAAAATTAATATTAGACCAAATATATACATATTTTAATAAATACGTAGCCCTGTTTACTATATTACAATTGGTTATGTTATGTATAATAATTCCTGAAGTTAGTTTAGCCATTTTCTCAATAGAATTTATCTGATACACACTATTTTCTTATAGGTGAATGGAACATTGGTGACTCATTCAAATCATTTGGAGGTGGTGAAGCTAATCAAATGTAGGTGAATGTTTTAGTTGTTTTCTGAAACCCTCAAAGCAAGGATCAGCAAACATTTTCTGTAATGGACCGGATAGTAAATGTTTTAGGCTTTGTGGGCCATATGGTTTACTAATTGACTCTGTCATTATAGCTCAAAAGCAGCCATAGAAAATATGTAAATAAATGGGTGTGTCTGTGTTACAATAAAATTTTACTTGCCAAAACAGTCTGTGGGCCTAGTTTAGCCCCTTGGCTAGAGTTTGCTGACCCCTGCATTAAAGGAAAGTCTTAGGTGAAAATTCTTAACTTAAGTAACTATCTTCTGTCAACTTCAGATATGTGGTTGATTATAATATACTTGCCATTCTTGGTAATATTGAAAGTATGTTTCAAAGAAATGTATGAGTCACCTGAGAGAGAGGAGATTGAAAATTGGACACAGTGGTCTGTATGAACTGAAATAGAACTTTAAAAACTATCTAATGTAGTCACTTTCCCTTAGATAAGTAAATGATTAAATCTAAGGTAGCGATCTCTTGGAAATCTCCAAGGTTAAGAGTTTATAATCTGTATCACACTATACCATAGTAAAGTAGACTAGAAATAAGGGATGGTTGTTTGTGTCTAAGCAGAAACACTATAGTTTTATTTAATCCTATTACTTTTCATTGAATGGACATCTTTAGAATAAATTCAGTCAACTGAATTCCTTCTTAGCCTTCTTACTATTAAGTAAAGCAGCCCATGAATTCCTTTACCTTTTTATTGGAGTACCAGTGCTCTAAATGGTCATTTTGACCATACTTCTTAACTTTAGTATATATTTTTTTAAATGTGATGATCAAAATTAGATTCCCAAAATTAGATACTTAAATAAATTTAATAAGATTATGATTTATAAATTTTATGTGCTACCTAAATATGATGGTTTATGATAATAAATATATGCCTGATAACTAATTGTTACAGAATATAAAAAGCAAGATTATTTCTTTAGCTTTTTAGATTATATATGTTACTCATTCTAATATAAATTTTACTTAAAATATTAAATCCTAGGACTATAGCAATAGATTACTTATCCATTAATGAGAACCTAGCTAAAAATTTAAGGTAAGCATAAAACACTCTGAATATCCAAAACAGATAGAAATTTGAAATGGCTAAAGCCTGTGTTCTATACTTGTAATAGAGCTTCCTTGTATTCTACTCCTTAATGCATATTCTAGACATAACAAAAGTGATTTCAAATCAAAGCAGTTTAAAAACAGAAAAGAAGAGAAGAAGTAGGAAGCTATTTTAGGCAACCTCATATTTAAGTAAATAAGATATAATAGATGACTTTCTGAGAAATAACCTTAAAAAGGGTATATACTTAAAATCCCCCCAAATCATAGCATTTGCGACCATTAAGTATAAAAAGAAAAAAGTTTTTAGAACCTCAAACATTGTGAAATGGGTTAAATTGGGGAAAAAGTGTGAAATACATTTAAAAGTGTAAAATACACTTAAAGTTCTAAGAGAAAGATTTTTTGTCATTTACAAGTCAGTTACTGAAAGAAATTCTTTATTTGGAAAGTGCCATTTCTTCTTGATGCTAAATGAATAATGAATGTCTTTTGTTAAGTCTTTCTGTTTATGGTTAATTTTGCTTTCTATAGTTTTTTTTCCCCCATAATATATCTAGTGAATTTCTGTCTTTTCCATATTTTTAAAATTAAAACTCACTATTTAATTATTGTGGTTTTTTCCCTTGGTTTTTATGGGATATATTTTGTCAAATTTATTTTGCAAAGTTAATTTAAAATTGCTTTTTTATATTCCAGAAAATTAAACTCTGCCTAATTAATATCATCTTAAATATGATTTTTCAAATTTGCATTTAAGAAATTAATTAAACATAGCCATTAGCAGATGGTTGATATTAACTCACTCTTCTCTAATTAAAAAAAAATGGGAGTTATAAATTTTATTTACTTTTAAATAATATCTGATCTTATGAGTAGTAATTTGCTATCTAAAAATAGCTTTGTTGTTTTAGATCTTAAGAGGAGTTATAAAAGAGAAAAAAACAGATTGGATTCTTTTTATGTGGAGAAATGGTTAGCAGATGATGAAACTCACATAAAATTGGATCTTCTAGACCTGTCAAAGACTAAGTGGTGAAATGCTATAAAAAAATCTTTTTTACAATGTTAATTTTCTTTTCTTTCCTCTTTCTTCCATATCTCCACCCCAAGCTGGTTCCTATGTAGCTCTTACTGTTCAGGGACGCCCACCTGGGTCGCCCCAGATTCCACTTGCCGATTCTGAAATAGACCCATCAGTCACTGGACATATGTCTCCCATCATGACATCCCCTCAATCACCTGGAGCATCTGGGAATATGGAGAGGATTACTAGTCCCGTGCTTATGGGGGTAAGAGTGGGAAAATTTCTTTATAAATGTTCACTTGCATAATGCCTTTGCTTTATGTTGAGAGTTTTGCAGTATTGAGCTGATAAACAAATTTAAGTCCAAGATTCTGGAAAATAACCTTATTTTAATAATTACATAATACATTTGGCCCTTGAACAACATGGGTTTGAACTGCACTAGTCCACTTATACATGATTTTTTTTTCAACAGATATGTACTGTATTACTGTAAATGTATTTTCTATTCCTTATGATTTTCTTAATACTTTCTTTTTTTAGCTTACTTTATTATAAGAATACAGTATATAACACATATAACATACAAAATATGTGTTAATCGACTGTTTCTGTTATCAGTAAGACTTCTAGTCACAGTAGCTAAGTTTTTGAAGAGTCAGAAGTTATATGCAGATTTTCGACTGTGTTAGGAGAGTTGGCACATTATTCAAGGGTCATATGTAATTTAGAATGATTACTGAGTTCTGAGATAGCAAATTTAATTCAGCAGACATTAAACACCTACTACATACAAAACAATTTGCCACTCATGAAAATATAATTAATGTATGGTATGTTCAAGGTCCTTAGTTATCTTAAATATACACTTTAAGAGGAAAAAGGGTTTTTGTTTGTTTGTTTGTTTTGTGTTGTTTATTGTTGAGTCTCTAGTGCCTGAAAAAAGTGCCTAGTATTTGGCATATGGTAGATGGTTAATTAACCTTTGTTGTTTGAGATTGAATCAAGAGTATACAAGTAATTATAATACAGAGGCAGAATGTGACATGTGCAAAAAAATATTAAATTCTATAAAGATTCAGAGGAGAAAGAAAGCACATCCAGTTGTGTGATAAGGAAGGACTTCATGGAAAGATATTATTTGAATTGAGACTTGAAAAACTGATAACATTTAAGTGGTGGCAGTGGAAAAGGAGGAAACCTAGACAGAGGAAGTAGAGGTGAAGAGTCAAAAAAGCACCCAGTATTTATTTATTTTTTTAACATCAAGTATTTTTGAGATGTAACCAGGACTCTTGTTTGTCTGGTGCTTGTGAAGGATTTATGTAGTAGGAGATAAGCTTGAAAAAAGTAAGGCTTTTTATTTTGAAAAATCACAATTCCCAGGCTAATTTATATAGGCAGTAAGATCCATTAAAAAATTTTTTGAGCAAGAGAGTGATGTGGTTATAACAAGACTTTAAGAAGACTAATTTGATAAAATAAAGAGTTGTAAAACAAAGAGAAATGGCAGAAGATGAATTAGGGAGCTGTGTTAATATTTCAGATAGAAAGTACTAGGAATTTGAGTCATGCATGGGGATTGATAGTAAAGATCCAAAGAAGGAAAAATATAAAATGTTATTTTTATACTTAAGACAGCTTCATTTCTCCAACTAATATCAATATTTAATGTTTTGTTGAACCTAGTTTAATAAGAGTGAAAAAGGCTGAAATTTTCTGGTAATCTTTTATCGTTAAGTGTCACTTCTCAATGTCTGTCCTCATAACTGCTGGAAAACAGGTATTAAAAATTGGAGCTGGAGCATAACGTTATATGTCTTGTTTTTGCTACTTATTTTAGATTCACTTTCCCTGTATTGGTTGTTTGTTTGTTTGTTTGTTTGTTTTATCTTTTTCTAGGAGGAAAACAACGTGGTTCATAACCAGAAAGTAGAAATTCTGAGAAAAATGTTACAGAAAGAACAGGAACGGCTACAGGTACTAAGTTATAAAAGGGCTGTTTATAGGTCAGTCAAAATGTGAGTGGACCTAGTTGAATTGGTTTTATCATAATCACAGTCAATCTATATTGTAATCAGTACCATTACCTATTTGATTAATAATGGACTTTTTCTCTACTTTCCTGACATAAGTAATTCTCAAAATATTTTTATAACTTTTTAGTTATTGCAGGAAGATTACAATCGAACACCTGCACAAAAATTGCTAAAAGAGATCCAAGAGGCCAAGAAACACATTCCTCAGCTACAGGAGCAGCTATCCAAAGCCACAGGCTCTGCTCAGGTAGCATCACTATTAAAAGTGCTACTCAGCTATTTGCAGGAACATATTCTTCTGAGAATTTGTCAGAGAATGTTGCAGTTGCCTTTTTAAAGTTGTTTTTTCTAGCGTAGCCCAACAGAACGTCCTGTGTTCAATGTTCTAGAAATAATAATTAAAAGAAATGTGGGCTTCTGATTATTTGCTTCTTCATGATGTAATGTTTCTTTGTTCCATAATTATTTTAAAATGAAATTTGTGCTTTTGCTTTGATGTGATGAATTACTAAAATGTATTTGGATGCATCTCTTTATATTTTTGAGGTTGATTTTGCTATTGTGAAACAGAATGGCAGTCATGTTTTTAAATAGGAATGTATGATTTTACAAATAGACAGGCATTGTGCTAAGTACATAGACAAGCATTTTTTTTATTCAGTCTACACACTGAGATTAGATACTACTGTTATTTCCCCCCATTATACATATACATTTAGAGAAACTCAGATTGATTAAATAACTTGTCTGAGATCATGTAGCTCAAAAGCAGTGGAATTGAAATTTAAGCCCAGTGTGATGAATTCAAAGCACATTCACATTCTTAATGACTATATTTTTATTGAAATTTTAAAATAGATTTCAACAGAATTTGTTCCATAGGTATAAATATGGAGATGATTGTTTCATTAGATAAAAATAACTCAGGATTTATATATCATGCAGATTTATATTCTGTACTATTCAGATTTGGGATATGGAAAGTTCCTTTTATTTCATCTTAAAACAAAATGGATTAATCGCCTTTACCATTTAAAATGAGTAAAAGCTGTTGATTTGCTGTTTTTCCTCAGTTAGGTCTATAAGTGAAAGCCGGATTCATAGATCTAAAAGGATTTTTTGAGATCATCTAGTCTAATCTGCTCGTTTTAAAGTTAAAAAATCATGCAGTGGTTGTGAAAACTAGGTCCTAAACTGGTTAAATGACTCATACAAGGTCACACAGTTTTACCAGTTTAGTGTACTTTCTGTTACACATTATTTTTTCATTACTTTGAGTGATGAAGTTTTGAGTATTGTGCCTCAGTAATGTTGACAGGTTTATGGTATTGTTATTACTTAGCAAAGAACATTCTTTCTGTTTGAATAGTAAAAATGTGGTTTCTGATCTAAAAGCTTATAATAATTTATATTAGTTATAGTGTAATAATCTTTACAAATGGGCAAGAAATATAAATGATATAATTTAACAAACTATCTTTATGCTCTATGTGGAAGTTTGAACTTTTTCTCTTTACTAAACTGTCTTTAAGGTCATTGCCATTATAGAACCACAAAATTTGCGGTTATGTTTTTTAACTTTTAGAGCTTTAAGCATTCTTGATCACATCAAACTGGCCAACTTTTAGCAGTCTCCCATTAGACTGTAGTGCAATTATATTTCTTTATGCAGCCAATAATGAAAAGTTTTCATTTTAAATGTGTTCGTGTGTGTGTTTAATCTGTTTTAGGATGGAGCTGTAGTTACATCCTCCAAGCCTTTAGGTGACACGCTAACAGTCAGTGAAGTAGAAGCAGATCCTGGTGATGGACTAGGCAGAATTGACTATAGCAGTGGAGATGCTTCTTGGCCCAGTAGTGACAATGCAGATGTAAGTGTTCTATATCTTTATCTTCTTGTATTCTTATTTACGTGAATTAGAGGTGTTCTCTTATTACTTACTTTTTATCACTGCCATCTTTAATGTAGCAATTTGATATGCAGAGGTTCTGGACACTGTTGATGTGAGCTTTTAATTCCAGAGTTTACTTTTTCCCTTGGACACCCATTGCCAAATATTTCCTTTGAAGAGATGAAATTTCTCAGCAAGCATCTTGTTTGCAGGTAGAGAAGTTAATAATGGCAGTGCTTTATACTGAATCAAGAGGCCAATTGTTGATATCTTTAAGAACCTGTCAATATTCCATTTGTGGTCAGAGTGACTCAGTCCTGAATCATGGGGCACTTTGCCATTACAAAGAGGAAAAGAGTTAGTCCTGTTAGGTAGACTTGACCCAGAAATTGCCAGATGAACATGGATATTTGTTAAAAGATAAGAAAATATTTTAAGTTGAATATGATGTAGCTTCCTAGTCGTATGAATACTTGAAAGCCAGGTTCACTGTTACTCAGCAGTACTTTGTAAGTAATATGCAGTAATAGGAATAATGACTTAAAAATAGATCACCCTTTTTAAAAGTGATGAGGAAAGTAGTCAAAATCAATGTTTTTAAACTGGTTCATGAAATCAATTTAGCGGGTTGGGACCAGGATTAAAAAAAAAAAAAGGAAATAAGAGTGCTTTAGATAGGGAAACAGTGTTACTTCTTATGACTTTTGTTGTATGCACATTTATGTGTGAATATGTGTGTGTGTGTGTGTGTGTGTGTGTGTGCGCGCGCGCGCACACACATATGCTGATTAACAATGTAAAATTTCTCTTTTATTAAAGGTTGTGGTAAATAAAAAATGGAAAACTACTGGCCCAAGCCATCTTTCAAGCCACCTTTTGAGGCTTAGACCCAATGACTCAGCTCTTTATACAAGGACAATTTGAGGATCTATTTATTTATTTATTTTTAAAAGATGGTTTTAGGAGTCTTATGATTGGGTAGGCCAAAAGTTTTAATGAAAAATTCAATTTTGACTCAAGCAAAAATTTATAGTAGCTAACATTTATTGGGCTATACCATGTGCTATAATAAGTGTTTTATATTCCTTATCTTAGTTCATTCTCAAAACAGTCATGTGAAATAGTCTCATACCTTTCCAAAGAAAAAAGCGAGGCCAAATGGAGTTAACCAATTTGCCAAACTTACCCAGGTGGTATGTGATCTACCTCTGCCTAGCTATAAAGTACCAGTACTCTAAATGTAAGCAAAGGCACTGAGATATAAAAAATTGCATAACATTTTGGGAGAGCAGTGAAAATTTTACTGGTGTATTAGGGTTATGAATGAAATGGCTAGAGTTTTTCTTAGAAACGAAGTCTTGAGTCCAGATTATAAAGGACTTCAACTTGTTCTTGCAGTACTGCTTTGGGGAATCCATCTCATATTCTCTTTTTTATTTTAGTGCTACTTCTCTCTGTTTTCATGGCTTGTTTCTACCATTAAGTGGAAAGTGTCTGAGAACATCGGGACTGCCTTATTTACCTTTATGTCTCCAAAGCCTGGGCAGATTGTAGGAATTTAGAACAAGTGATCCAAATGAAAAATTTGGATTTTATCTTGTATATAAAGGAATGTTACAATAAAAGCTGTGTCTTAGATATAGAACTTTATAAAATACAGAGTGAATTGGCAAGAGTAGAAACAGGCATTCCAGTGAATTAAGACTGTTTGATACATAATCAGTGTTTATTAAGTACTTGAATGAACAACAGTGAATGATTAATGAGTTTGAGCTTTATTTTGCATTGCAAAAGAGAGGCACAATCAGAAACATGTCAGTGTGGAAAAAGAAGTAGAGTAAAGAGACTAGGAGATTTGTAAGAAGACTGCTTGGCTTAGTAGGAACTTAACAAATGTGTGGTGAATTGCTAATAGTTACCATTTATTGAATACCTGCTTTGTGTCAGCAGTTGTACCGAATGCTTTATAGATACTCTTTTTAACTCTCATAATAATCTTCGAGAAGCAATATCACCATTTGATAGATGAGGAAACTGAGACCAAATAAATAAATGGATATTGTGGAAATCCAGGTGAGAGGTGAGGTATTGATTGCATAAAGAGAGATGATATATTTACTGAACACAATACAAACTAGCTTAATTCCTACATGAGTCTATTTGAAGCTAAAATGTGCTTCTTTTAGTTGATGGATTTCCATGTTTGTTTCAGTTGTATTATATTAAGATTGTAGGAACCAATCAGTGTTTTTATCTTTTGAATCAGTGCTTTTAATTTTTGTATATGTGACCCTAAGTTTGTGTAAGGTGATGTCAGCATGATTTCTTCATTGTAAAGTTTTCCATTAAGTTCTTATGCCTGCTGTTGATCAAAATGCCTGCATCCATTATTTAATTAGTTGTTTCAAAATGATGATATAGTTTTGTCATTTTTTCTGTATCAGATGGAATTACTTTATGAAGAATAATTTCCCTTACTAGTTTGTAGATTATCCTAAAATATAGCTTGTACAGGAAAGGTGGGACAAATGCTTGATTCTTTTCTTTTATGTATGTTTTCAGAAGAGGTCGTACTCTAACAAGTCCAAAGGTTACCAATGTGACCTTACATGCATGCACGCATGTGTATGATATTTTGAATTCATAGATTCTGACGTTCTTGCTTATTGTGCTTTGGTTTGTTGCAATCATTATTTTTGATGCTTAAATTTTCCCCTTTTTTTGGCCAGTGGCCTCCTTAGATTTTCTTTTGACGTGATTCCCCAGTATTTTTCTAGATTTGTCTTTTATATCTCTTGTTCAAGACCCAAAGTTACCCATTTCTCTAAAGCGGAGCTTATTTTTGAAACTACTGTTAGTTCTTTCTTCTGGTTTCTGGGTATATGAATAAATAGCATGTATCCTATTTATTGGCATTCACACAAAAACCCCTTTTGCCTCATTTTCAGTTGCTCTGAAGAATGGCTCCCATTGCTTTGGGGTATTCCTCATCCCCCAGAATTGAAATTCTGTGTATCATATCGTTTGTGTTTTATATTAGCTCATTGCAAATATACCATTTTTTTAAATAAAAACATTTTATAAAAATCTATCAGTTTCACATGAGGTAGCAACAGAAAATTAAAAGCTTAATTTTATTCATGTAAATAGGCCAAAGTGCTTTTAATTTGGATAGAATAGTTTGGGACAAAGGGGTTAGAAAAGATGGATAAAAATAATATTTTATTTTTTTTGGCATAATGAGTTTGAGATATGTAACATATCTAGAGTTAATTGGTAGAAATTAGCCTTCGGGCTTGGAGATGAAGTAGAACTATTCTATTGGTTCTATATTGTTTTAGCAATAAAAAACTAAAAGACTAAGAAAATAAATGATTTGCCAAAGTCAGGAAAAATGTAGCAGAGCCAGGTATTATATGAAAGATATTTAGTAGTTTCAAATACATATATGAAATTCAGAACGTTATTCTTCCATAGAGATAAGGACTGTTTTTTCTTATCTCCTTTTGGCAGACCTATTGAAAGGAATGGAATATCTTTTTTTTTTTTTTTTTTTTTTAATAGAGTCCCAAGAGTGGCCTGAAAGAGAGGATTTCTCTAGAAGAAAACACAGAGAAAAATGAAGTAATTCAGGATACTGTGAGTATGAAATCCATTAAACGATAGTGCTTTTTTAATATCTAAGTGACAGATATCTGCTATTTGTATATTCTTTTTTTTTTCTTTTGAGAGAAAGCTTAAACTTTAAAGGAACTTAATAAATTTTTGATAAATTGAGTTACTCCATAGTTAGTATTATTAGGTGGTTTGTTGTCTTTTTATTATAGTAAAATATACATAACATAAAATTTACCATTTATTTTAAAGTATACAGTTCATTGAAATTAACTTACATTCACCTTGTACAGTCATCATAACATTTATCTATAGAACTTTTTCATCTTCCCTCAACTGAAACTTGGTGCTTATTAAACACTAACTCTCCATTATTATCTCCCTGAGCCTCTGGCAACCATCATTCTACTTTGTCTTTATGAATTTGACTACTCTGAGAACCTCATTTAAATAGAGTCATACGATATTTATCCTTTTGTGACCAGACTATTTCATTTAGCATGTCTTTCAGGTTCATCCATGTTGTAGCATGTATAAGAATTTTTTTCCTTTTTAAGGCCAAATAATAATTCATTGGATACATATACCACATTTTGTTTATCCATTCATTTGTCAGTGAACACTTGGCTTGTTTCTATCTTTTGGCTATTGTGAATAAATGCTACTATGAACATGACTGTGCAAATATTTGTTTAAGTTCTTTCAATTCTTTTTGGCATATACTCAGAAGCAGAAATGTCAGGTCATGCATATTTTTAATTGAATACTTTTCACATTCTGATTTTATTTTTTGATTAGACTTGTATGAAGTTTTATAGTAAAAGACTTAACATATTGCGACACATTGACTAATAGCAACGTAAGGACCGTTGAAAAATCAGAAATCTAATCAGCTATAAAATTAAGAGTTGTCTACTACTCAAAACAAATTTCTATTGTTTCACCTGATTTTTTTCTTAAGTAATTACAGTCTTGAGGTTTAAAACACAAGTAGTAAAAAGGGCCGAATTAATTTTAGGAGATGCAAATGCATAGCGTTGGGATACACTTAAGGAGGAAAAACTACAGCTATATATTATTTACTCAATTTATAACTTGTTGGGTCTATGTACATAATTTTAACTTTAGCTACTTTGCAGATGACTCCCAAATCATTATAGCCCCACTCCCTTTGCTTAGCTACAGATCCCACATGTTCAACTGCTGTTAGAATTAAGCCAAACTCATTCTTTTCTATTTATTCCAAAATTTTTATTTATTTTAGTACTATATGGTCTTTGATATTAGTGTTTGTGAACTTCAAACATCTCGTATTTTTTACATTCTACATTAATGCCTCTATATTGCGTTTTCTATGCTAAATTTAACGTTGTAAATGAGTTGACATCTGTTAACATGGAGTGAGATCTGCCAACCCGTTTATTTTTATAATTTTGTTTTCTTTCTATAGCAGTGTCTTGTGTGATTACTTTAATTTTTTATTTTTTAAATTTTTTTCATTTTGCCAGTGATCAGCAACCATGAGTGAATTTGTTTCTCAGGACATTTGGCAGTGTTTGGAAACATTTTTGATTTTCATGACTGGAGGGCTGCTACTGGCATCTGGTAGAGGGCAAGGATGCTGCTAAATACCTTACAATGCACAGGACAGCTCCCACAACAACGAATTATCTAGCCCAAAATATCAACAGTGCCAGGGTTGAAAAACCCTGCGTTATGCACTTATGAAATATAATTAAAAATGAAAATATGGGGTTCATTGACAGCCTTCAGCTCTGTGACATTAATAGAAATCTTTATATTAACCTCTCTGCTAACTTTGTCTTATCATTTCTACTCTTATTTGTCCTTTGTCCTGTGGTCTTCACTCACTTTTTAAAATCTAACTTTAAAAATTTAAACTTTGTAAGCCAACTTTCTTTCTGTAACAAGGTCTAGATATATATATAATAATAGATGAAATACATTTATTATATGAGAGTGATTAGAATCAGATAACCAAGGGTATGGTAACCAAAGGGTATTTACTACTTTTGAAGGGAATGTCTCCCCCCAACCCAAAAATACTGTTGTGGTTTTTTTTGGGAAAGTGATTCATGGCCTTGAAAATTTGAGAACCATTTCTTTAAAAATAAAGTACATAAAAAAATAAAAGAAATCCCTCCCGTTCAATGAACCATGTCTTCTTAATGGTTTGACTTTATTCTTTCTCTGAATTTGATGACCAGATAATTTTTCTGTTTCTTTTCTCTAAATATTACCAGGACACTCAACCACTTATCGGGAGTCCCTCAACCCGTATAGCACCTCATATTATTGGAGCAGAGGATGATGATTTTGGTACTGAACATGAACAGGTGACAGTGTTTTTTCTGAAAAACATCATTAATTTTATGAGATGTTTGTTGCAAAAATGAACACTTCCTGGAGATTGTCATTGTATTTTTAAGAATCCGAAGCTAAATATTAGAATTAAGATAACTTGGTTAATTGCATGGGTTAATTGCTTACTTTGGCTTTAACCTATAGAAATTACTTTTTAATTTATTAAAAACTAGTAAGAGGTCATTGATTTATACCTAAGTACTTTATTTTGGGAGAGGGCGGTTTCGTTGTAAAGGTTTTTTTTTTTTTTAATTCCAAATTCCAGTTGTTTGTTGATGGTATATAGGAATATGATTGGCTTGATTCATGTCCTTGGTCTTGCTAATAAATTCACATGCTACTTCTAGGAGCTTTTTAAAATAACTTTCTGGGATTTTCTACATAGACAACCATCATGTTTATGAGTAGAGGCAATTTTTATTTTCTTATTTTCAATCCATTTATCTTTTATTTCTTATTATCTTTATTGCACTGATTAGGACTTCCAGTATGAGGTTGAATTGGAGTGGTGAGAGTGGTGAGACAGGACATCTTTGCCTTATTTCTGATTTCAGGGAGAAAGCATTCAGTCTTTTATTGTAAAGTATGATGTTAGCTATTGGTTTTTTGTAGATAACTTTTATTATAGATTAAGGATGTTTCCTTCTATTCCTGGTTTGCTGAGAGTTTTTATTATGAATAGATGTTGAATTTTGTTGAATAATTGAGATGTTTATATGGTTTTTTTTGACCTGGACTCCTAATATGGTAAATTAATTTGATTGATATTAGCATGTTGAGCCAGCATTACATTCCGGCGATAAACCCTAATTGGTCATAATGTATTTTCCTTTATATATATTGCCAGATTCAATTTGCTATTATTTTGCTGAGGATTTTTGTATCTGTTTTTATAGGGGATATTGGTATGTAGTTGTTTTGTTTTGTTTTTGTAATTTCTTTGTCTGGTTTTGATAGTTGGGTAATGCTGGCCTCCTAGAATAAGTTAAGAAGTGTTACCTCCTCTTGTATTTTCTGAAAGAGATTATATAGATTTGGTATTGTTCGTTTAGATTAACTTTATTCTTATTTTATTTAAATGAAAAATTATATGAAAATTGTGATTCTGGGTTACCTAAGTTTAACTATTACTGTTTTCTGTTTACAGTGTAATTGGGGAATATGCAAGTATTCTAGGAAGTATCTTATTTAAAATCGTACAACTCCATTTCCTACCACCATTTCTGTAATTAGCCAAAAATAAAAGGAAAACAGCTATTTGATTAGGATAAGACCTTCCATTACATTTTTAGAAGTGTTGTTAGGTAGTTGTTTACAAATTGATTTTTAGACATCTCAGCTCCTTAATAATTATCTTTTAAGCTTGCATCCTCCCAAAATGGTCTTTCTTCCAGCCTATCCCCAAAAGATTATTAATTTTCAGAGGAAGAGATTCCATAGCCTATGTTGCTAAGAAATTCTAGTGAAATTTTTAAATTTTTGAATTTTTTTAGGGTAGATCAAAGTGTAATTTGGATAGTTATGTTTAATTGAGCTTACATTTCATTTTGCATTTGTATGCTGGAGTTATTGATGTATATTAATTTCTTTTTCTAGATCAATGGACAGTGCAGCTGTTTTCAGAGCATTGAACTGCTAAAATCTCGCCCTGCTCACTTGGCGGTTTTCTTACACCATGTAGTTTCACAATTTGACCCTGCAACATTGGTAATATATTTACAGTTTAGCCAATTCAGAGTTTTTCTATTGATTCATAAAACATAAAACTTTTCACTTCTGTAAGATAGACTTCTTTCAGTTTTTTAAACATATAAGGATAGATATGAAAGATACTTAAAATGTTATTAGTTTGTTTTTTAAAGACTTTGTTTTATTGTAATAACTGCATTGTTTATAGTGACCTACCTGTTCCAAACATTCCTACTGTATGAGAATCTAACAGATTACATTTTTCAAGATTTCTCACTTTTTCTTTTTCATTTTTTTCTCTACTACAGCTCTGTTATCTCTATTCAGACCTTTATAAACAGACCAATTCCAAGGAGACTCGTCGCATCTTCCTTGAGTTTCATCAGTTCTTCTTGGAGCGATCTGCAGTAAGTTACCAAGTTAATTAAAATCTTTGTGCTAGTACATTGAATTTTTGGCTTCCTTCCAGTCTTCCCTCTTGTGATTTTGGACTTTATTGTGCTTTGCGACATCTGTATTATATATCTCAATTATTGATTTCTCTTGACTGTTATTTTTTATTCCTCTAAATTAGTTGTAAGCATATGAATTCTCACAGTAAGTTTTAAGGGATATGTATGTATATTTGGGTTTATACATGTGTATAATTAGGATGAGGGAGTTAAACAAGAACATAAATGATACACATTTATATATTAGGATCCAAAGGACAATACTTGCATAATTGAACTCTGGTTGGCCTCTTTTGAAGTTTGGAGGTACGTGTTTAACTAAATACAGGTAGAAAAATATCTTATTCACATAAATGATAATGTTTTATTTTGCCAAGAGAAATCTTAAGGTTATTTAAACTAAGAGTTTTATTATTAGCCTTGCTATAGGGTAAATAAGATTTATTAGCCCTTAATACTTCCTGGATACTGCATGTCCCTAATCCTTTCATATTTTTAATCTTTTTTTTTTAATTGAAATTATTGGGACATACCAAAATTAAAATGAAAATACAGAGCAACCAGCACTCATTGTTGCCTGAGCTTTGGCTGAACAGAACCCCTACAGCTAAGGACAAAAATAAAAGTTCACCTCAAACCAGTAGGAAAGGCCACCTCAAACCGATAGGAAAAGCGGAGGCACAAAATAGCCTGGTCTCACAACCACATGTGGCAGTCGAGAATCAAGAGGGTTACCTTGATGCAAATCCCCCTCTCCCACCTGAAGAGTGAGGGGTCCTAGCCCCATGCTGGGCTTTGCAGCCCAGGGTTCCAGTGCCAGGAAGAGAAGTCACCACAACCTTTGACTGTGAAAACCAGTGGAGATTATGGCTGAGTGAGACAGAAGGCTGTGGGAGTTTCAGGCATTCCTCTAAAAGGGCCCATGCCTGGACTTACACACTGAAAGACTCACTCTCTCTGAGCTTCAACGTGGGGGCAGCTACTTGATGAGCACCAGGGACAGACAGGGAGATACCGAGTCATCATGCTTCAGGGCAAGGGCTGGAAGGGCGACTTTCTCCCAGACAGAAGTGCAGGAAGTATCCATTGTTCCTCTGTTGAGCCCACTTCCTTCCCAGCCGATGGGTGCAGGTGTCACCATATCTGAGTCTCCATCAATCTGGATAACACAGATTGATCCACCAAGGTAATTCCTTGAGACTCTACCTATCCCAACTTATGGGCCCACCCAAGCCGCTTCCATTGTTTTATCCATACAAATGGTCTGTCTTGGCTCTTGCTCTGGAGTTTCCTAAAATACCTCAAAGGCTTACAAAACCCAAAGAAGCAGCATCTGGCCTCGGCGTTCCTGTACCTCTTGCTGAGCAGCACCAAGCCCCACACCAGGTTTCTGGCTTGATCTCTCAAGGCACCTATAAGCCCAGCACAATGGCAGCTATCTGTGGATTATTTAGTGACTCTTGCCATGTGGTTTCAGGCAGGGAACAGGCTGTGCTGAACTCATCCTGCAGCTGGACCCCTCCCAGGACCATACCACTGGGCTCACAGGACACCTACTACATAAAGCCATTCTACTAAGACCAAGAGACTTAGGAGCTCTACCTAATACAGAGAAACAGGCACAGAGAGGCAGCCAAAATGGAGAGACAAAGGAGCATGTCCCACATGAAAGAACAGAACAAGCTCCAGGAAAAGAGTTCACCAAAATGGAGACAAACAATCAACCAGATGCAGAGGTCAAAACACTGGTTGTAAGGATGTTCAATGAACTTAGGGAAAGAGTAGATGAACTCAGTGAGAACTTTAACAGAGATAGAAAACATAAAAATGGAGATGGAAAACATAAAAGGAAACCAGTCAGAAATAAAGAATACAATGACTGAGACGAAGAGTACATTAGAGAGAATCAACAGATTGGATGAAGCAGATGATATATTCACCAGTGTAGAGGATGGGGTAGCAGAGGACACCCCATCAGAACAGCAACAAGAAAAAAAAATACAAAAAAAATGAAGATAATTTAAGGAGCCTCTGGAACAACATTAAGCATAACAACATTCGCATCATAGGGGTACCAGAAGGAGAAGAGAGAAAGGAATTGAGAGACTATTTTAAGAAATAATGACTGAAAACTCCCCTAGCCTGGTGAAGGATTTAGACAAATGACCCCAAGAAATTAAGAGAGCCTCAAACAAGATGAACCCAAAGAGGCCCACACCAAGACACATCATAATTAAAATGCCAAAGGGTAAATTCAAAGAAATAATGTTAAAAGCAGCAAGAGAAAAGCAATTAGTTATCTATAAAGGAGCTCCCATAAGACTGTCATGCAGTATCTCAACAGAAACTTTGCAGGCCTGAAGGTCTTGGTACAAAATATTCAAAGTGATGAAATCCCAGAACCAAATTACTCTACCCAGCAAAGCTAGTATTTAGGATTAAAGGAGAGAGAAAGAGCTTCCCAGATAAGAAAAAGCTAAAAGAGTGCATCACCACCAGTATTATAGAAAATATTGGAAGAACTTCTTTAAGAAGAAGAAAAAATATGTATCAAAAATATGAATAAAGAGGTTTTTTTTGGAGAAACATGAGGAGTGATAGCCATCCCCACATCTCTCCCCTTGAAACAACAATAAACCGAACATCTAAAACTGAACAAAAAACACCCAGACTGCACACCGGCACGTCTGGGAGTGGGATCTGCGCTAAAGAGCTACCACAGGTCAGAACCCTGGGTGTCTGGTGGTGGATTGGGAGAAAGAAAGAAGCCGTGCTCGCAGCCCGAGCTCCTTGTAAGAGGTGGAGGAGGGTAGAAGGTGCGGCGAGTCCCTAAACAGCCTTGCCTGGGAGAGCCGTGAGCTCCATGTGGCTGGTGGCAGGGCCCAATCATCGAGGCAGAAAGCAGAGAAGCAGGGATGGCAGAGAAAAAACAGTTGATTTTTACTGGCCACGGTTGCAAAACCAAAGCTGAGCTACAGGCCCTGTTCGACAACCCAGAGGGCCTGTCCCCCCATACCCTCTGAGAATGAATATTGCGGAACCCCAGGGGAATCTCAGCAAACGCTACCAAAACTGTTGCTAACATTGACAGGGACTGAGACTGAGCGTAGCGAGTGTGATTAAATATTTACAAGAAAATAAAGGCATTATATAAAGGCATTATTAAGGATTTATATAAAGCAAGGATCAAAGAGGCTTACACACCAACTACTGGAAACCAAAAGAAAAGTGCCTTCTTTGCAGCAGGCTAAAGAGAGACCTTTACATAATAGAATTTCTTTCTGGAAAAAACAGGATTCATTTCCATTAATGCCCAGGCAGAGAAATAGTCCATTAAACATCATGAACAACCAAGGTGGCAAGGCATCTCAGGAAGAAAGAGAAATATCTCCAAAAAATAAGCTTACAGATATAGAAATATGCAACTTAAATGAGAGAATTCGGGATGGTACTTCAGAAAAAACTAAGCGAGTTCCGAAACAAGTCATATCAACAATTTCAGGAATTGAAAAAACAATTGGATGAGCAGAGCAAGGAGATTGAAACCCTCAAAAAGAACCAAATAGAACTTCTAGAGATAAAAAAAAAACATACTGCAAGAGTTGAAAAATGAAATAGCAAGCTTGGGAAATAGAGTCGACCAAATGGAGGAAAGGATCAATGATATCGAAGACAGAAATCTAGAAATAAATCAGAAGGAAGAGGAGAGAAACCAAAGAATGAAAAATAATGAAAGAGAAATACAAGAACTAGCTGATACCATCAGGAGAGGAAACAAGAATAATGGGAATTCTCAAAGGCGAGGAAAAGGAACAGGGACTAGAAAGCATTTTTCAGACAAATAGTTGACGAGGATTTCCCAAATTGAAGGAATGAGCTAGAGCTTGGAATTCAAGAAGTCAATAGAACACCCAATTACCTCAACCCAAAAAAGCCTTCACCAAGACACATTGTATTAAAATTATCAAAAATCAATGACAAAGACAGAATTCTCAGGGCAACCAGGTAACTTATAAAAGAAAACCCATTAGATTATCCTCAGACTTCTCAGCACAAACCGTACAAGCCAGAAAGGAATGGAATCACATATTTAAACTATTAAAGGACTACCAGCTTAGAATAATGTATCCAGGTAAGCTCTCCTTTAGATATGAAGGAGAAATCAAGACCTTTTCAGACATATAAAAATTGAGGGAATTCTCCATTAGGAGGCCTGAACTGCAGGAAATACTGAAAGAGATCAGCTTACCTAAAATAAAATGACAAAAACAAACAAACAAACAAAACATAATTAGGAGTAAAGTGACTATCAGGCAAATAGAAGCAGAGGAGTGCAACCCTTACTAGGAACAGGGCATTATAAGCTTAAATAATAAAAAGAGAATTTCTACAGCAAGATAGTAATGAATGTTCAGCAAACATAGGGACAAATTGAGATAACAATGACTGAAAAGGAGAGGATTCGAAGATCCAAATTTGTAAAGGGGAGTGGAGATAAAGCACATGCAGAAGAAAATGGACAACTGTATATATATGTATAACTATCCTTTACATATTCATAATGGTAACCAAACACCAAAGACTTAGAACTGAAGTATGTAACATAAAACAAGAAGAACCAGAGGGAAAACCTGCAAAAGCCAACCAAAAAAACGAATACAGAAACACTGAGCTATCAGAAAGCAAAGATAAAATGGCTATAATAAGACCTCATATTTCAGTAATCACCCTAAACGTAAATGGACTGAACTCACCAATCAAAAGGCACAGAGTTGCAGAATTGATCAAAAAACAAAACCCAACCATATGCTGCCTCCAGGAGACACATTTCACCTCCAAAGACAAATATAGACTCAAAGTGAAAGGGTGGAAAATGATATTTCAAGCAAATGACATTCAGAGAAAAGCAAGAGTAGTGGAACTAATATCAGACGAAATAGACTTCAGACTAAAAAAGGTAAAGAAAGATACTGAGGGACACTTCATAAATAATAAAAGGAGTCATGCACCAAGAAGACATAACATTTATTAATATCTATGCTCCCATTCATAGGAACCCTGAAATACTAACAGAACTAAAGAGAGAAACAGACCAAAACATTATCGTAGTAGAGGACCTGAATACCCCACTGTTGGATATGGACAGGTCATCCAAACAAAGTCAATAAGGAAATAACATCCTTAAATGACACATTAGAGCACCTGGACATAATTGACATTTACAGAGCCTTCCATCCCAAAACAGCTGCTTATACATTCTTCTCTAGTGCACATGGAATAGTCTCAAGGATTGACCATGTGCTGGGACACAGCGATAGCCTCAACAAATATAAGATGGTTGAAATCATACGAACCATTTTCTCTGATCATAATGCTTTGAAACTAGAAATCAACTGCAAAAAGAAAGCAGTAAGAACCACAAATACATGGAGATTAAAGAACATGCTACTGAAGAATAACTGGGTCAGAGAAGAAATAAGAGATCAAGAGATACATAGAAACGAATGATAATGATAGTACAACATAACAAAACTTTTGGGACACGGCAAAAGCGGACATAAGAGGAAAGTTCATATCATTGCAGGCCTATCTTCAAAAACAAGAATGAACCCAAATAACCTAATGCTTCGTCTTAAAAAACTAGAAAAGGAAGAACAAATGAAGCCTAAAGCCAGCAGAAGGAAAGAAATAATCAAAATTAAAGCAGATATAAATGAAATTGAAAACAAACAAACAAAAAAACAATAGAAAAAAAATAAATGTAACAAAGGGCTGGTTCTTTGAGAAGCTTTATAAAATTGACAAATCCCTGGCTAGACTCACTAAAGAAAAAAGAAAAAGGACACAAACAAAATCAGGGAAGAAAGAGGGGAAATTATGACTGACATCACAGAAATACAAGAGATCATACAAGAATACTATGGAAAAGCACACAACACCAAATTTAATAACCTAAAAGAAATGTACAACCTTTTTACAATCCATTTATGATCAAAACACTAAACAAAATCAGTATAGAAGGAAAGTACTTTAACATAATAAAGGCCATATATGACAAACCTTCAGCCAACATTATACTTAATGGTGAATAACTAAAGACCTTCTAAGATCAGGAACAAGGCAAGGCTGTCCACTATCGCCACTGTTATTAAATATAACATTGGAGGTACTTGCAAGTGCAGTCAGACAAGAGAAAGACATAAAAGGCATCCAAAGAGGAAACACAGAAGTCAAACTCACTATTTGTGGATGACATGACTCTCTATATAGAAAACCCTAAAGACTCCACAAGAACACTACTAGAAACAAGAGGCAAATACAGTAAAGTCTCTAGATACAAAATCAATGTTCAAAAATCCATAGCGTTCCTATACTCTAAAAACGAAGTGTCAGAAAAAGAAGTGGAAAAAATAATTCCTTTTGCAGTTGCAACAAAAAGAATAAAATACCTAGGAATCAATTTAATGAAACATGTGAAGGACTGATAAAATGAAAACTATAAGATCCTATTAAAAGAAATTGAAGAAGATACACAAAAAAAAAAAATTGTACGGATATTCTGTGTTCCTGGATTGGAAGAGTCAACATAGTTCAAATGACTATATTACCTAAAGCATTATACATGTTTAATTCAATCCCCATGAAAATCCCGTTGGCATTTTTTAAAGAAATAGAACAAAAAATCATCAGATTTGTATGGAAGCACATAGTCCGAATCACCAAAGCCTTCCTGAGAAAAAAAGAACGAGGCTGGAGTCATCACTCTGCCCAACTTCAAATTACACTACAAAGTGACAGTAATCAAAACAGCATGGCATTGGCAGAAAAAAAAGACACACGAACCAGTGGAACAGAATCGAGAGTCCAGAAGTAAACCCATATTCATATGGGTAAATATTTTTCAACAAAAAAAATCCAGAAATATACAATGGAGAAAGGAAAGTTTCTTCATTAAATAATGCTGGGAAAACTGGAAAGCCACCTGCAAAAGAATGAAACTAGACTGTTGTTTATCACCACACACCAAAATTAACTCAGCGTGGATTAAAGACCTGAATATAAGACCTGAAACAATAAAATGCATAGAAGAAAACAGGAACGAAACTCAAGGACCTTGGATTTAAAGAGGATGTTATGAATTTGACCTCAAAAGCAAGGGAAGTAAAAGCTAAAATAAATGAATGAGACTACATCAAACTAAAAAGCTTCTGCTTAGCAAAAGAAACTGTCAGCTAGGTAAAGAGAGAACCATCTGAATGGGAAAATATATTTGCAATCTATGCCTCCGATAAGGACTTAATATCTAAAATATACAAAAAAACTCAAACAACTCAATAACAACAACAAAAACAAAAGATCCAATACAAAAAAGGGCAGAGAACCTGAACAGACACTTCTCCCTAGAGGACATACAAATGACCAATAAATATATGAAAAGATGCTCAACATTGCTAGCTGTTAGGGAAATGCAGGTCAAAACCACAATGAGATGCCATCTCACACCTGTTAGAATAGCTATTATCAACAGGACAAGTAATAACAAATATTGAAGAGGATGTGGAGAAAAATGCACCCTCATACACTGCTGGTGGGACTACAAATTGGTACAACCACTATGGAAAATAGTATGGAGCTTCCTCAAAAAACTGAGGGTTGATCCACCATATGATCCAGCAATCCCTCTACTGGGGATTTACCCCAAAGACTTCCCAAAGACTTGAAAACCCATATCCGAAAAGGTATTCGCACACTGATGTTCATAGCAGCATTATTCATAGTGGCCGGGACATGGAAGCAACCGAAGTATCCTACAATAAAGAAGATGTGGTGTGTATATACAATGGAATATTACTCAGCGATTAAGAAGAGATGAAATGCTGCCATTTGTGACAACATGGATAGACCTTGAGATAATAATGCTAAGCGAAATAATGAGACAGAAAAAGCTGAAAATGTCATGATATCACTTATACGTGGGATATAAACCTAAAAGCAGCACATGAACAGGACAAACAAACAGAGACTCATGGACATGGACAGTAGACTAGTGGTTACCAGAGGGGAGGGGATAGGTAGATGCAGTAAAGGGGGTCAAATATGTGGTGACAGAAAGAAATCTAACTATGGGAGGTGAATACACTGTGTAAATATATATATGCCTTACTGTTAAAGTGTACATATGAAACTTATTGGATTTCGTTAACCAGTGTCACCATAAATAAATAAATAAGTTATTGAAAAGGAAACAAAATATGAATAAAGAATGGCAGTAAGTACAAATTTGTTAAGAAATATTTCAAATGAAAAAGGATTAAATTCTCCATTCAGAAAATAGGATGGCTGAATGGATAAGAAAACAAGACCTTTATATAGGCTATCTAGAATAGACTCACTTCAGATTAAAAGGCACACAGACAGAAAGTAAAGGCATGGAAAAAGATATTTTATGATGGACCTAGAGGATATTGTGCTGAGTAGAGTCAGATAAAGACAAATCCCATGTGATTTCATGTACATGTGGAACAAAATAAACATTAAAAAAACCCACAATGACATTAAAACCAGAGGGTTACCAGAGGAGAGAAGGTTGGGGAGGTCAGTGAAAAACGAGGTAGGGATTAAGAAGTACAAATTGAAAGTTACAAAATAGTCATGGAGATATAAAGTATAGCATAAGGAAAATAGTTGGTAATAGTATAATTATGTACTGGTATCTTGAGTACTAGATCTTTTGGGGTGATCACTTTGTGAATTATATAGATGTCTCATCATTATATTGTATACCTAAACGAATATACTGTTGTATGCCAGTATAATTGAAAAATACATTAGTTAGTTAAATAAGTTTCAAGTATACAATTTAATAACATATATATAGTATATTGTGTGTTTACCACCCAAAGTTAAATTTCCTTCTGTCACCAAATATTTGACCCCTTTACCTGTACCTACTTTCCCCCCACCCCTCTTCCCTCTGGTAACCACTAATCTAATGTCCATGTCCTTGAATCTGTCATGTTTGTTGCTTTCAGTTTTATATCTCATATATAAGTGAAATCGTATGGTTTTCGACTTTTTCTGTCTGATTTATTTTGCTTAGCATTAGATTATCTCAGGTTCCATCCATGTTGTCACAAATGGTAATATTTTATCTTTTCTGTTGGCCGAGTAATATTCCATTGTATGTATGTACCACATATTCTTTATCCAATCATCTATTGTAGGACACTTTGGTTGCTTCTGTGTCTTGGTCACTGTGAATAATACTGCTATTAACATCAGGGTGCTTATATCTTTGTGGATAAATGTTTTCAGGTTTTTTATACAAATACCCAGAGCAGGATTTGCTGGGTCGTATGGTAATTCTATTCTCCATACTGTTTTCCATAGTGGCTGTCTCAATTTACATTCCCACCAACAGTGTATGAGGGCTCCTTTTCCCTCACAACCTCTCTCCAACACTTGTTATAATTTGTCCTGTTGATGATAGCCATTCTAACAGTTGTGAGGTGGTATTTCATTGTGATTTTGATTTGCATTTCCCTAATAGCTAGTGAAGTTGAGCATCTTTTCATATGTCTGTTGGCCATTTGTATGTCTTCTTGGGAGAAGTGTCTGTTCAGGTACTCTGCCCCTTTTTTTAATTGGGTCGTTTCTGTTTTCTGTTGAGTCATTCATATTAGCATGCAAACATTGTTCTCCTTTCTTAAGTAAATAAGCTTATATATGAATATGCTTGTAAATATCGGTATCTAAGTTCTCTTTACTTTATACAAGTACTTATATATATCTTAAAAAGTCGTTAGAGCTGTCTCATTTTTTGTTTGCATTTTTGTTTTAGCACCTGAAAGTTTCTGTTCCTGATGAAATATCCATAGATCTAGGTAAGTTTGGAGCATCAGTATCCTGGAGAATTACATCTCTTTAGATATGTAGCTCAGCTCATTTCAAAAGGTTTTATTTGTCACTAGTAGGTCATCTAAATCACAACAGAGAGTCTGTAATACATTTAAGAGTAAATGAAATCTGAATTTTGAGATGAAATACATGAATTGAATTGAAGAATTTCTTGTCTTACTCCAAGATAAGTTTGTACCAAATAGCATTGATATTTTGCCAGTTATAATGCACAGACTATACCTTTAGATCAATTAATTCCTTTTCTTTTTGCAGAAAAAAGAAGGCCCGAGCTTATTCCTGAGGATCTACATCGTCACTATATTCAAACTATGCAAGAGAGAGTCCATCCAGAAGTTCAGAGGCACTTGGAAGATTTTCGGTAAGTTTAGTAATAGATATCAGCTGATTTTGTTATTCCAAATTAATTTTCTTTTTAGGTAGGAAAAAGTTACACATTAAATTCTTGGCTTAGCATAAACTCTTTATCACTGTTATTAAAACATAATGAACATCTGGAGTCAAAGTGTTGGAGTGATACTGAGAGTTCATAGTTCCCATTTCATATGATTTCAAGATTTGAGCTTAGTACTACGTCTGTGCTAAGTGTGTTCCTTCAGGATATGTGTTCTGTCAAGTGATTGCATCTAGAATTTTTTTTCCTCTGTGACATTTTGCCTGTTGTTAGAAACTCATAGCTATGGAAACTCTGATGAAACATCTCCAGAGGGAGATAATTTTTCTCCTCAGGCTACCTCAAGAAATTTCTCTATTCCCTTCAGGCAGAAACGGAGCATGGGGCTGACCTTGGCTGAAAATGAACTGACTAAACTTGATGTAGAGCGAGATAAGGACCGGGTAACTCTGGAGAAGGAACGGGCATGTGCAGAACAGATTGTTGCCAAAATTGAAGAAGTGTTGTAAGTAACAGAAGTGTATGTAGAAATGCCCGCTCTACTGAGATGCTAATAATGCTGAAAGTACACTCTGAACAAATTTAGAAGGGGTATCAGATTGTGTCCATGGAGCTATTTATTTTGTCATAATACTTGAAAACTGCAATTTTTTATTTTTGCTAATATTTTAAAGTTTTTCAGTTTCTTTTTTAGGTTATTGGTAAAATGAGTTAGCTACAAAATTTCTGATCAAAAACAGGTTGAAGACTTTCGCTGGTTTCAATTCATAGGCTTTAGAAATATTTCTTGCTATAAAACATTTATAGTTGATGACATGAGTGTGAAAAGCATGTTGTTCCTTTAGAGATAAGAGGTTTTTTTGGAATTTTATTCCATGTGACAGAGATTTAGGATGGGTCTCAAAGCATCTGGCTCTGTTCTGTTGTTTCAGGTATCTGGGTTTAATAGCAACGCTTTTTATTGAACTTTAATAATTTGTTTTTAAATGTTTTTATTTTAGGATGACTGCTCAGGCTGTAGAAGAAGATAAGAGGTAATAGAATTGTTTTTTTCTACAGAATATTAAGAAAAAAAAGAAACTATCTTTTCTCCTATCAGCCCTAAATTACATTTTATTTCTTTTAACTTAAAAAAAATAGACTCTCTCCCTCTGCTGGTCTATTATTTTATTTGACTAATTTTCCAGTGTCTTGATTAGAATCCTTTTCTGTTTGCAATGAATAGATAATTCCTTATTTTTGACTTGACGATTGAATTCTAAGAATTCATCATTGAGGTTTCAGAAGTCTTTTTCTATCTTTATTCTACGCACTCTCCTTTTTCAGAAGTCTTATTTTACTTAATCCTTTCTCCTCCAGCTCAACAATGTTGTATGTTATTTTCATGTACATGAAACATTTGGGAGTAAAAGTAAAAGAACCTCGAAATTTGGAGCACAAACGGGGTCGGATTGGATTCCTTCCAAAAATCAAAGTAAGACTGGAATAATAACAGCATATTTAGGTCTCTGTGCTTCTTTACATTTGATTGCAGTGCTTTTCTTCTTCTTAATATTTACTTTTTCAGCACATTAGTGCTATGGTCCCTGTTCTCAAGAAACTCAAAATCTAGGGAGAAATCTAGAGATATGAACTAATTATTAGACAATATAAAAAGTGAAAATGATGTACACAGAGTGCCATCCCCAACTGTGTATGGCCTTATCCTTTTCTTTTATGATACCTATCACAGTTTGTAATTATTTGTGTTTTTGTTTAATTTTTGTTGGATTGCGAAGCTCTGTGAGGGCAAAGATCTCCTTCATCATTGTATCCCCAACTTTTAGCATAGTGCCTTTGCACATCATGAGCTTAGTAAATATTTGTTCAATGGATAGATATATGAATTGTTTAGAACAAGCTCACAGTAAGTGTTATAAAACCACGTTTTTATTTCCCAAAATTACCAGCTCTAAAGGGTCTGAAAAGATATCTTAAGTTTGTGTGTACACAGTCCTGTGTACACCGCCAACTTCTAGTGAGTACTATGTATGTGTGCATGTCTCATTTCCATTTAACCAATTGCTTTCAAATGACCATTGGAATTACATTTCTGTGTTTGAAAGCAACAAAAGAAATATACTGTTAAATATCTCTTATCTCTTCAATTATACCTCAACTCTAGCAAAGTATGAAGAAAGATAGGGAAGGCGAAGAAAAAGGGAAGCGAAGAGGATTCCCCAGTATCTTGGGACCCCCAAGGAGGCCAAGCCGTCATGACAATAGTGCAAGTATGTTAAAGTTTGAAATGCTTCATTCCTACCATTCCATGTGGCCTTTCATCAGAAGCTCATTTAGCTAGAATGAATTGCTGGAGAAGGGTGTTCTTAACATGATTCCATTGAACTTGCAATGTGCCTTGCTTCTATTCAGTGTTATTTCTGTACTAAATTCCTCCATATGGCTACATAATTGTCACAAACATCTTTCATGGCAGTAGAGTATCCCATCAGTTATCCGTAACACAATTTATTTACCTATTCTGATTTTGTTTGCATTCAAGTTCTGATAAATTAAAAAAAAGTGCATAGATCTTTCCACCATACATTGTTTAATCTCTTTATACATGTATTATTTACTCTTTCCATAATCTACAATTTCTTCACCTCTCTATTGTGCTTTATTTCATGATGTCCTTCTACCCTCAGGCCTAATGGAGAGAGATCAGCCCACTGGAGAAATGGGGACAGTGATACTATGGGGAGAAACTAGGTCATGTTGTAGTCCACAACTCAGTACCACATTTGAATATATTGACATGGTCGGAATGGGGATGGTGTTGTGATACAGTGATACTGAATGTCCTACACAATGAGAAATTCTCACTCAAGTGCCATTAGGGCTCTTGTTGAACAACACTGAGAAGATGAAGGAAATTTTTAGAGAAGAGGTTGAGGAGATGGAGCATTTCACAGAGGCTGACCACAAGGGATACTCAAAAAGAATTTTTGGAATTAAGGAAGGATGACTTTTAGGATTAGTGATGTGTGAAGATGTACAGTTCTGTGGGAGATGATGACCTAAGAGTTTTTAGTTTCTTATAGTGACTTATGTGAACAGGGATAATGAGCAGGATAGGAATTAGTCTGGGTTGTCTCTAAGGCATATTGTAATGATGAAGTTGTGTTAGAAGTGAGGAGATTCTAAGAGCTCATAGAGCTAAAAGGCTTCATCTTCATTCTTACAAATAAATACAGCTTCATATCTTTGTCTCTCAGCATTCCTTCTTTCACTACCTACCATTGCTCTTCTCATCTCCTTTTCTCATGACTCACCTTCCTCTACCTCCTTTCTCTTCCTTCATCTTCCACCATCTCCCTCCTTTTTCTTATTATCCCTCCATCTTCTTCCCTCCTCTACCTTCCTCTGCCTTGCTCTCTCCTTTCTGTCTCATTTTTTTCATTTTTCTTCCTTTCCTTCCCTTTCTTCCTCATTAATCTTATTTTTTTTATTAATCTCATATATTTCAGACATTTTTCTAGATCCTTATATCTTTTTTTTTAGTTGTTTTGCAACGCAAATTGTTGACTTTCTTTTCAGTTGGCAGAGCCATGGAACTACAAAAACAGCGCCACCCTAAGCACTTATCCACACCCTCATCTGTGGGTCCTGAATCTCAAGACTCTGCTAAGTTGCGCCAGAGTGGGTTAGCAAGTGAAGGAGCAGACACTGGATACCTGCCAGCCACTTCTGTATCCTCTATGGCTTCAGGAGCCACTCTGTCCCAGGAAGGAGGAAAAGAGAATGATATGGGTAAGCAGTAGTTCAACTTAACTAAGTATCATGATTCTAAAACAATCACACTAACTAGGAGATAGAACAGCAGATTATTTTAAATAAGACTGAGTCCTAGTTAAATTTAGTTTTAACATTTAAATATTCTATAACTAGTGACAGATCTGTTCCGAATGATAATTTTAAGTTCTCTTTAATTCAAAAAACATTTACTGAGCTTTCTGTTACAAATTAGTTTCATACCAGATACGAGCATACATACAATAATTATACATAGATTCTTGCCCCATTACAGCTTAGTCTCATGGGATGGTAGTCACACACACACACACACACACACACACACACACACACACACACACACATTCAAATTTTGCTAGTCCAATAGATGAAAGATAAAGGGAGTATTGAATGGACTAGTCAGTGGTTAGGGACAGATGTGGGGGGTGGTTCTAAAGAAAACTTTAAAAATGAGAGATAACCAGAGAGGTTTTTTTAAAAGCTAGAGGGAAACCAGTTGTGAGGAAGAGGTTTATTGAAGATGCAGGAAATTGTATAACCAATAGAACAAAGTTTTGAGAAGGAGAGAGATGAGGTGCAGAGTATATGTGGAAGCCAAGGTTATTACCTGAGAGTGAGACTTTAGTGAAAAGGACAAGGAGATTTAAAGAGTAAACAAAGAGATGAGGTAGTTGTAGATAATTAGGAAAAGAGCTTATTACCATATTTATACTTGTTGTAATGAGTTTCTTAAGCAAGCGAGCTGAGAGAATAGGTGGTTTTATTTGGAGAAGGGAATGGCTATCTATATTAGATAGAAGTAGGGGGGTGACATTTGGAGAAAAATCTGGAGAAATTCACTAATACATAATTCTGAAATGTTGGATTAAGTACATACATTAATTCATGGCTCCTTTGTCCCACCGAAATAAAAACATGGTAGATAACAAATAAATAAAAACCATAAAGAGAAAGGAAGTAGAGGAAGAGAAGATGTTATCAACAAATAAGATCGCAACAAATTTTCTGGAGATTGAAAGAAGAGTGGTTTGATAGGTAAAACAACATAGAAGAAACTGGAGCCCATAATTTCTTTAAGAAGACCAAGGTGGGAGCCAGTCTGCCAATTAGAACCCTGGAGAGACTTTAGGCTCAGAGTTGGCATGTGTCATGGAGTACATGAGTAAGAAGTAAAACTGAAAATGATGAATTATTTGAAGATCTGTAATCAAAAGTTATGTCAGCAGTTTCTGACTCTTGCATTGTAGAATATAGTAGTATGTCATTTATGTACCAGGAAAAAACGAGTCTGCTCTTTTTTAGGGAAGTTGAAAGAATTATGTAAGGATAGTTAAGTTCTCCACAGTATTATGCCCTGGAGTTCTAACATTCGGGGGCCTAAAACCTGAAAGTAGGCATGCCAGGGACTCACCCTGCGCTGAGAGCTTCAAACTGAAATGGACCTACATCCACGTAACAGCAAAAAAAAAAGCCAAATCATCTACCTGATCTTGCATTCTTAAATATGAATAGGATTACTCACTCTGGCAAAATGTGCTTGTTAGAGTCAAGATCTCAGGTAATACATAATGTCAAGCATGTTAGACAGTGGCATAAAAAAGAGAACACAAAATGAATAGAAAAACTGCCCCTAGCAGAAAAAATTAATTTTGATAATAGATAGGAACTTAAAAAAAACCCCTCAAATTAAATTGTATACTTGGGGAAAATAAAGAAGTTATTATATCTATAAAACAAGAATAGGATGCTATGAAAAAGAAGTGTCCCAAGACCAAAAAAAACTTTTAAAAACTACTACATATGGCACTGTAATGTCATATTAGTTATCAATTGTTGTGTAATTAATTACCCCAAAACTTAAAGCTTAACACAGAAAACATTTATTATCTCACATTTTTGAAGTGTAAAAAATTCGAGAGCAGCTTAGGTGGGCAGTTTTGGGTTGGGGTGTCTCATAAGGTTGCTGACAAGATGTCGACCAGTCATTTAAAAGCTTAATTGAGTGTAAGAGACCTACTTCCATACTCACACAGGTGGCTGGTAACAGAAAGGTCTTAGTTCCTTGCTGGAAGCCTCAATTCCTTACCACATGGGCAGAAGCCCCAATGCCTTTTTTGACTTAGTGTCTGTCGGTGCACACTGTCACTTCAGCAGGTCACTAAATCTAGCCACACTCAAGAAGAGAAGAATTAGTCTCCACCCCTTTAGAGAGGAGTATCAAAGAATTTGTGGACATATTTTTAAACTGCTATGATTGCTAATATTTAAAGAAAAAAATAAAAATGAAGTCAAGGAAATATTTCAGAATATATATCAGAAATATCACATAAAATTGGAAATAAGAATTATGTAGAGAACCACTACAGAGGTTCAACATCTGTCTCACAAAACATCAGTAGAGGAAAAATGGAGGAGAGGCAGTTAGAGAAATGACTTAAGAAAGCTTCTCAGAGTTAAAAGAGAATACATATCTTTAGATAGAAAGAGAGCTCACTGGGAACTAACTACAGTGAATAGTAATAAAAATAAAAGATCTGTACCTAAAAGGTCTTTGGAAATTTCAGTGCACCAGAGATCAAGAAAAAGAATCCTAAAAGCTATTAAGAGAAAGAAAATGGGGATTATGCTGCATCACATTTCTCATTTTACCACTAGGTACTTGAAAACAAAGGAGCAATGCCTTTAACTTGCTGAAAGAAAATGATATTAAACTTAGAATTCTGTATTCATCCAAACTATCCATCAAATATTATGAAAGATGTAAGACATTTTCAGGTGTGCCAGAATTCAGAGTTTACCTGAAAAGTACCTTTTATTGAAAATTATTTGAAGATACCACTCCAATAAAATGAGAGAAAATTTTAAGAAAGAAAATGTCATGGAATCCAAGAAACAATGGAAACTACCCAGGAAAGTAGTGAAGGGCAGTTCTAGGATGATAATTGTGTCACAGGCCAAGGGAGCATCTGTTCCACATTGCAACACAAGAACATAGGGGATAAGCAAAATGCAATTCCAAGCATTATTATGAAGTAGCAAATGAAAAAATTTGAAACTTGATAAAACTATATTACTTTGATAGTAATAATAAAAAAAAAGTTTCTGGACATATTTTCAAACTGCTATAACTGACAATGTTTAAAGAAATATAATTAGAAAAAAAATAGTCCCTAAAAATGAAGTCAAGGAAATATTTCAGAATGTATATCAGAAATATCACATAGAAATTGGAGAGAGAAGAATTATATAGAGAGAATCACTTCAGAGGTCCGACATCTATCCCTTTTACAAAACATCAGTATAGGAAATGGAGAGGCAGTATTGTTCAGAAAGTTATGATTTTAAACATGAAGCAGAATAAAAAGTAACATAATCATAAAGTAATTAATGGAAGGTATGTCTTTAATATTCTGTTTCAAGTGGCCCAGGAATTCCATCATTGCACCAGTAGAAAAGAAAGTATAGTCCTAACTAGCATACTTCTTAACTTGGCAGAAATAATATGTATATGTATGTCGTATATTATATATGACAATATAAGCATTATGTTGGTTTTCAGACTTAGAATCAGCCTATTGGCAAAGCACAGAATATTTAGTTGTGCCTCCAGATCAGAATGGAAATGCAAAAAACTCTCCTAATGATGTGAGTAAAACTGTAGTTGAAAGAAATGAAGGTAGAGGGAAAGAAATATAATTAGAAGGAAAGATATGTGCATTAAATACCTAATCTGACATAGAAGAGAGTTAAGATTCAAACTCCTCGATGGAACAAAAATACAGATATAATTATATTGTTTCGACTTAGGTAATAACCAATTAACCCAACTAATAGTAATAATACAGTTATTAAACACCAGGAAAAAAATGAGAAGAAAGTGAAGGTGGGAAGCATAAATGAGCAATATCCTCAGAGAGGGAGGAAAACTTAGGTATTACCTAAAGATAACAAATCAAGAAAAAGAACTATGAGGTTATTATTTATTGCTGGATCACCATAATAACTAAAATTTGAATGAAAAAGATTGAGGTAAAAAGGATAAGGTGAGAGAATGTTTCTTCTCATCATACACCATTCTGAGTTGTTGGCATCTCTGATGTTGGTTTCTAAAAGTTGTTTAAAAATGATTTCCCTGTTTACTTTTTAGTGCATTTTAAAGTTTTACATAATAGAATTTTGATTCTAGCTAACCCACAGTTATTTAAATATGAATGTGGCTGTAGATTAGGTTGAAGCTCTTTTGGGACTAATTTCCTCTTTTGTAATTATCATCTTTATTAAGTATTAACACCAATCGAATGTCTGACTTTTGTCTTTTCAGGATCAAAGCAAGTTGGAGAAACATCAGCATCTGGAGACTCCTTAGATGGCACACCTCGTACTTCCAATACCATCTTCGATTTTCTACCTCCTCCATTAGATCAAGTTCAGGAGGAGGAATGGGAAGTAGAAAGGTAATTCAGTGATAACTTAGGTTTAGATTTTGAACACTGCTTAAAATTTTTGATTGTATAGTATCGCTATACTTTGTGGTTTTTCCCGCATGTGGTTTTTGGGGAAGGAATTAGAACTTATATTGGTAGTAAATAGTAAATAGGTAACTGAAATTTTTTCAATTTATTTGACATTAAATCTTATAATATCCGGAAGAATTATCAGCCACTGTAGTTAACCCAGTTTTGAGTATCTTTGTCATAAATTTCTCGATTATCATACTGTTTTTATGTTTACTCTTTATTCTCCATTGTTTTAGGAAGACTGAGCATGGGACACCAAAGGCCTTTCGAAAGTAAGTAATCCTAAAGTAGCTTTTAATAGAGGCATATTTTAAGAAATACATCCCCCCTCCTCAAAGTCCTAATTTAAAAGGAAAAGAAACTTTGGTCAAGAAGGCAAAGTAGGTAAATGCTGTGCTCACCTCCTCCCACGACCACATCAAATTAGAACTAAATTATAAAACAAGCATCATTTAGAACCACCTTAAGACTAGTTGAACAGAAGTCCTGTACCTAATATTGTATGTCAACTATAATTGAAAAAAATTTTTAACTTTAAAAATTTACTGTACAAAAATCTTGGATAGTATAAAAGAAAGTTCTTAATAAATCACTTGAAAGATAGAGGTGTGTGTAGCACATGTAAAATATTTTGTAAGAGCAAGTATTTTAGGTTCTGTGCTAAGCAATAACTCAGAAATCTGACTGATTTATCATAATGTAAAACTTAAAGTTACTTTGCATTGCCCATCTGATATCCTCAAATATTATTATTTTTTTTTAAATTAGGTTCGACAGCCTAGCTTTTGGAGAAAGTCAAAGTGAAGATGAACAATTTGAAAATGACTTAGAGACAGATCCACCTAACTGGCAACAGCTCGTTAGTCGAGAAGTGTTATTGAGACTGAAACCTTGTGAGATCAAAAGACAGGAAGTAATTAATGGTGAGTTTATTTAGTAATTGTTGTTATTGTTTACATATATTGAGTTTTATTAGAGAAAAAAATTTCTGAGCCTTGGTGTTTGCTTCAAATTTTCCGCTTGCCTTTTTTAAACATAGGGGAAATTAAGCTACATAGATGATTCTTGAACTTTCCAATCCAAAAAAATGCAGGTGATTTTATGGTTCTTACTGATAATTTAAAAGGAAATGGTGTTTAGCCTTCGGGATATTTAAGATTCATAGCATTATAGGTCTTAAACTTGAAAGGTTATTGAGAAAACATTTGCCCCATATCTTTACTTTCAGGCTAAGTTTATTTTATGTATAGATTATAAATGAGACTGCTAAGACTCAAATCGATTGGTTAAATTAGTCAAGATCATACAGCCGATAAGTGATAGGGAGAAAATGAGGATCCAGGTCAGGTCTTCTTTTATCCTAGTGCATATTCTTTATTTTACTCAAACATGGATGTACAGAAATGTGACATGGATGCCATGCCCTCTGTCATTTTTAGGCTGTGATTGGAATAAATATCCTTTCTGTCCCTGATAACATTGAGACAGTGAAATTAAAAGTCTGGCCTCAGAAGTGAAGGTTTATAGGCAAATTAAGTACTGTTATTTCTGAGGAGGGCTCAATTTAAGAGCTATATGATGCTTGGGCTTACAGTTTTCTAATGTTGTAGTTGTGATTGGTGGGTATGATTGTAGAAAGATAGGTTAGTTTTGGAGTACACTGTTAACTTTTAAGTACAAAATAGTTTTGAGTGATGTTTTTCATTTGCCAGTATTAAACTCTGAGAGCCAGTATGTGGGAGAGTTCTATGGAATCAAGAAAATGACTTCGGAGATACTACATCTTTTCTAAACTATAAATAATTATAACTTTTTGCTACTTAATTTCAGCTAAAGCCTTTGGTCCCATGGAATTATTTTAAGTAAAGCAACATTTTATATTTCCTTTTTTTCTGATTAGAATTGTTTTACACTGAAAGAGCTCATGTTCGAACACTGAAGGTTCTTGATCAAGTGTTCTATCAGCGAGTGTCTAGAGAAGGAATTCTGTCACCTTCAGAACTACGGAAAATTTTTTCAAACTTGGAAGATATTCTTCAACTTCACAGTAAGAGAAATTGACTCTGAACTTTGTCCCTAATATTCCCAATAGATAAAAGATCGTGAGTATATAAAGGTACTATAACACTAAAATCTTGTAAATGTATCCATGTTAGCATTCCTGAAATTATATAATTATATATGAGCACATAACATAAAGAAATGATTGGAACTTTGAATTGTACCCCACTTCCTACCCCATACCAGCCTTTTATATACAAAGTGTTAACACAGGACTTAGGTAGGTTCTAATGTCAGTGTCTAAAATGAAAATCATAAGTAATCAAAATTACCCTTGAAAATTTCTTATCAATTATAGTGTATATGTTTTTAAAAATATGTATCCCATATGATAATGTATGTATAAGTGTATTTTGAAAATAGTAATATACAGTATATAATCCCATAATGGGATTATAATCAGGAATTAAGTTATTTTATTATTTTTTTTTTACTTGGAACACTTGAGTAAATATATAAAAATTATACCTTGCTGGCTTTCCCTGGTCGTTCTCACCTAGGACCTTGCAGACAGTAGTATCCGATCCTCTCTTTATCAGTCATTGTTTGTCCATAACCCTTTATTTTAATCTTTCTTTCATCAAGGATTCTATCACTGCCGACCAGATTGATGCCTTTTACTTCTTTGGGGGTGATTTTAGGTTTCACCAGCATGCATTGAAAGTTCAGGCTTGATTATATCCATTGTCTGTGAACATACACATTTGAAAGGAGCAGTAGGCAGAAACTATTTAAATTTAAGTTCTTTATAAGCACAGGTATAGACTGAGTCTTGAAGTTAAATGCACATTTGATATGCATATCCTGTATGTAGTATGCTATTTTCCACATTGTTTTATTCTTTGCCACCTGTTTTTCAGATAGAGTTCACAAATATCTAGATGTATAAGAATTGTGTACAGATTTACATTTAAGATTAAAGCAACTATACTACTCTGATAATCCTTCTTTTGAAAATTTAAGTTCTTGGTACTACCAGTAAAAGTAACTCAGCCTGAAATGAGTATATGCTTATTTTTTTTCCATTTTATTTTTCCCTTTTAGTTGGATTGAATGAGCAAATGAAGGCTATTCGAAAGAGGAATGAGACTTCTGTTATTGATCAAATTGGGGAAGAGTTGTTGACCTGGGTAAGGAAATTTGCTATTTTACTTTAATATTTTTATAGACACGTGGTGATCAGACTCAAGATTAAGTGATTAACCTTTTTAAATATACAAACTCATTCATTTTGCAAAGCCAGTATAAAGATAAAAGGAGTCCAGAGTGTATATTCTCTTAGTAATGTCTTCTAATAAGTGCTCAAGCTAAGTGTTTTTTTGTGTTTTTTATTTTTTTTAAATCAAATTAAAGGTACTAGTTCTTTGTGTTTTAGAGAATATAGAGTAAAAATGGATCTTGATAAAAATAATTTAACTAATGTAGAATTTGAGCTATCATCTGTTGTCCAGGTCTCAAAATTGTACTATACAACATTAGACAATTGTAGATCCAGAACTATGATCACAAAAGTAGAAAAGTGAAAATCACTTAATCTAATTTATATTATAAGGAAAGAGTTCAGAGACTATAATGGTAGTTTGACAGATTCTACTTTTCTTTCTGTCTTACTCTTTGTCAGTATATACTCCACAATATATACTTATGTGTGAAACACTGTGCTAGGTGTGGGGGATATAGTGGCAATTAAAACAGACATGGCTCCTGCCCTAGTGAAGCTTATGATCAGTGGAATGACTGTCATTAGTTATTTCGAATGTGATGAGTGTTATAAAAGGGGAGAGTTCAGATTGTTATGGCAATATATAGTAGGAAGGCCTAAACTAGAACATAAAGAAAGTCTTCCTAGGGGGAAGAGGGTTTGATTCTAACTTTTAATGAAAGTAATATAGTTAAGGCTGTGAGTAATAGTAAAGAATATGATGAAGTTCTCAAAATTTTAACACAGGTTGAGCAGGAACTATTTAGATATGACCACAGAAATTTACTTTAATATGTAGACTGCTTGAGGAAAGGCCATTAAGATTTTGATAATTCTACAATGATATCTTTTTAAAAGATTAAATACTAGAATGTTGACTGAAACAATATTTTATCATATTCCTTTCATTGATGGTGAGATCATGACCTGAAATTTACTAATCCAATAGTAGATATCTTCTTAGCCACTTGACTCATAGAACAGGATCAGAGAATCATAATCCAGTCTCTAATCTCGCATTTACTCAACTTTCCAAAGCATTTTCTCCCTAGGCCCACTCTACAATTCTTGTTATTAAGGACCTTTAACTTCCTTGAAAAATTCAGCCTACTCTATGACTATTCAGTGACAGTGTGACTCATTTTCTTTTTTGATCTCAGTATAGCAGTGGAAGTTATAACAGTTCTTTTGAGTTGGCAGCACACTAAACTTGAAAATTTATAGTATGACATAGTATAGATTGAATTTTCATGTCAAATGTGGATTAAAAAGTTGTAAATCATATGAACTTAAGATATCAGTCTTGATTCCTAAGTAGTTTCATTTGCATAAATAGTGTTTAAACCTAGTCTAAGTGGGATTCATCATTAAAAAAGTACAGAAGTGCAACTGGTCCTCTTATCACAGTCCATTGGACTACATAAATCTATTACATGGTAAAACAAAGTGGGGAAACCTGTTAATAGAGTAAGATAAAAAATTTTATTTTAGTACATGTAAAAAGCAGTGTATTCTTAACCAGTATGATATACCTATAAAAAAAATTGAAATGTACTAACCAGTTTGGTTAGTAACTGCTAGGTTCAAAGAGTTAATTTGGCCAGAAATAGTAAGAGCAAAAATCATAAATAGGCCTTTATATTTACTCTGTTTTTTGAAATAGTTTTGGAGAATATTTTTCAGATATTGGTCTCTTAAGATCACCTTACGGAAACTTAAACTACTCGTAAAACTACTTTAAAACTACTTGAAGTTGAGGTATTATTTTCTTTTGTAAACCCGGCTGCTATTAATATTTGTGTGATACTTTCTATTGACTAACATTCTGAAATGCTGCCAGAGTTATCTTTTAAAGTTGAGTGTGTCATATTTATAATAGAAAGAATACAACATTGTAGCAACCTATTAAAATGTCACTTTGTTTGAGTCCTAGTTGCAAAAATACTCGGAGTTTATCTATAAATGCACTGCAGAAGGACTTTTTTCAGAATATCTTCATGTACAAGCTTTTGAAAATATGGCTTTAAAGGGGAGATTACATGAGAAGCTTCTTTGTAAGCCTTTTTAAAGCAATTATTACAAATATAAAGATGGTCAAAGAATAATTAATTCGACCTACACTCGTAAGAGTACCTATTAGGAGTGAAGCACTTGTTAGGTGTTTTATCAGACACTTTAAAATCTTAGTGTACAAACTTAAATTTACAAATTAAAAATATCAGTAAAAAGTATAATTTTTAGCAGAAAAGGTTAATAGGTTCACGGATCTTGCCAAAGAGAGATTCAAGGCATGGATCTCTAGCCTCTGCATAGGTGAAGCAGCAGTGATGTAATTTTATTGCAACCCAAAAACATTTTCACCTGGCCTGAGTTTCATAGTAAGAAAGCAAGCTAGAATCCCCAGGAATTTTTTCCTGGAGCAATAAGAGAGTAATTTTAGCAAAGATGTCAGATTCTAAAAAAGTGAAATTTTAATCTCAGTCTTTAAGTGTTTTATGTCTCATATTCACCAAGTCTCAATCTTTCTAACTTAGAAGTGTTATAGAATGAAAGGTAATAAGTGTGGGAGGCTGTGTGCAAAAGGAATCATTGGAATATAATCAGAAAAGGTCTGGATGTGTCTGTGTTAGATGTGTTTAATGGAGAAACAATGATATTCTACATTTATATGTAGTTCTCTGTTTCTTGTCATTTGAGAATACTTATTGGAATATTGAAAGGATCGTGGTTGTCTCTCATTTTGCCTGGCTTTATATCAGCTCATTATCTCATTCTCTGTTGTGTTGTTTGCATTCTTGGCACAGTTCAGTGGACCAGGGGAAGAGAAGTTGAAGCATGCTGCTGCTACCTTTTGTAGTAACCAACCTTTTGCCCTGGAAATGATCAAATCTCGTCAGAAAAAGGATTCTCGATTCCAGACTTTTGTGCAAGTGAGTCTGAGTGATACCTGTAAGAAAAAGAAATAGCACCATTTTTTTTTTCAATTATAGAATACACTAGGGGAATTCTGACTAAGTCTTTTACGGGGACTATATCTATGTTAATGTTTTTTAAAACCATAAATATTCTCTTAAATTACTGGAGGGTATAAAGATAGTATTGGAATGATGAAAAACAAAAAATATATATAAGAATTAAATGCTTGACATAGAAGTCCACATTGCTATTGAGATATTGTCCGGAAATGGCCCATGTACACTATTAAAATAACATCGTCAAAACGTGAGAACAAACTTGCATCGAGCCCTGGGAAGAATATAATTCTTCCCAGTCATACTTATTGAGGTATATATTGGTAGGGATCAGAGGTCAGTAAACTACAACCACAGGCCATAGTCAGCCTCTTACCTACCTGTTTTTATAAATAAAATTTTATTGGAAAACAGTATATTAGTTCTTTATTGCTCTATAATAAATTACCACAATCATAGCAACTTAAAACCATGTAAGTTTATTATGTCACAGTTTTTGTGTTTGAGGAATACAGGTGTAGTTTAACTGGGTCTTTTCTTCATGATTTCACCGGGCTGAAATCAAGGTGTCATGGAGCTGCAGTTCTCATCTGAGATTTGGGGTTATCATCTGAGCTCACTGGTTGTTAGCAGAATTCATTTTCTTGTAAATGTATAACCAAGATTCTTGTCTTCTTGCTGTTGTTGACGATGAACTGCTCTTGGTTCCTAGAGAATGCCCATATCTCTTTGCCATGTGGCCCATATAGGCACTACAAGAAGGATGTTTGCTTTCTTCCAGGCCAGTAGGAACGCATCTCCCTGGTAGAGATTGCTCTGATTAAGTTAGACTCACCTAGGACAGTCTTCTTCCTGATTAACTCAAAAGCCAACTGATAGTAACCTAATCATAGAAGTGATATTTCATAATGTTCCAGGTTCTGTCCACACTCAAGGGGAGAGAATTATACAGGGTGTGTAAACCAGAGAGTGGGAATTTTAGGGGCTATCTTAGAACTCTTTACCACACATAGCTGTGTTCATTCATATATTACCTGTAGCTGCTTTTGTACAAAACAGCAGAGTTGAGTAGCTCTGACAAAGACTGTATGGCGTGCAAAGCCTAAAATATTTACTGTCACCTTACTGAAAAATTTGCAGGCCCCTATTATAGATGAACTGATATATCCAGACTGGTGGCCCATTATATCTACTTGGAATGGCAGCCAGTAAATTAGCTGACTTGCTTTTGGTAGAAATGCCAATTATAGAAAAATGTAACTATATTTTATGAATATAAGAAGATAAAACTTTTATGGCAAGAAATTCTTAGAGTTGATTATGGATGCTCTGAGTCCTTGCTTAAACAGATAATAAAAAAAGCCATTGGTTTAGTGCTAAAGGCTCCTGTCCCCCATTATGTGATTAAAAGAGAAAGCAGAAGTATAGAGTGGCAATGATAAGTCTTGGCATGTTTTAAGTCTTGTTTTAATAACCAGAACTGTGATACTATAGACATTTATATGGTGAATATGTGGTACGTATCAGATATAGTCCTAACAACAATTATAAATTCTCTCCTCTTTAATTTTAGGATGCTGAGAGTAATCCACTGTGTCGTCGTCTGCAGCTGAAGGATATCATTCCTACCCAAATGCAGAGGCTTACTAAGTACCCTCTTCTGTTGGATAATATTGCCAAATACACAGGTACAGCATTTTCACTGAAATTAAAAAAGCTTCAGAACAATAAAACAGAAACTGTGTTTTGCTAAGTAATCTCTCACAGCATGCTGGTGCCTGGAGGTTTCCAAATAGTGTAGCAGACTTTTTAATAAAATTCAATCCAGTCGTCTTCAGGATGCTTGATTTAATATATTCCATTAGTAGGTCTGTCACAGGGTTTAGCAGTCTATGAATTATCAGCCAAATCTAGCTCATCACCTGTTTTTGTAAAGTTTATTAGAATATAGTCATGCTCATTTGTTGAAATATTGTCTCTATTTTTGCACTACAACAGTGGTGTTGAGTAGTTGTGACAAAGACTATTGGCCTATAAAATGTAAAATGTTTATTGGCTGGACCTTTACAGAAAAAGTTTACCAATTCTTCTTCTATAGCATATATCATATTTCCTTTGAAGAAGGCTTAATCTGAGAGGTGTTTTGTATCAATACCTGCACTTTTCATTAAGCCCAACTGATGCATTATAATTCCCGATGCCTTGTTTTATAACATGTAATAAATCTAAATTTCTCAATTGAGCTTTAGGCTCTTATTCACAGTTCTCACTAATAATTCTGTGCACTCAAATCTCTGTGTCTTATGCCTGAGAATTTGAAAACACTCATACACATTAATTTTTGTACTTTAATATATCTGTTCATTATAGTTGGACTGTGTTTGGATTTATGTACCCCTGTGTTCACTGCAGTGCTTTTTACAACAGCCAAGATATGGTAGCAATCTGGGTGCCCATCAGTATACAGTTAGATAAAGAAGTTATTGTACATATATGTAATGGAATATTACTCAGGCATAAAAAAATTAAATGTTACCATTTGCAACAACATAGATAGACCTAGAGTATATTATGCTGAGTGAAATAAGTCAGAGAGAGAAAGACAAATATCAAGTGATTTCATTTATATGTGGAAACTAAGGACCAAAAGAAACGAACAAACTAAATGAAAACAGACTCATAGATACAGAGAACAAATTGGTGATTGCCAATGAGGTGGGGGAATGGGGAGGATGGGTGGAAAAGATGAAAGGATTAAGAAATACAAATTAGTAGTTACAAAACAGTCACAGGATGTAGAGTACAGCACAAAGAATATAGTCAATAGTATTGTAATAACTACATATAGTACGAGGTGGGTACTAGGCTAATCAGGGAGATCACTTCATAAATTATATAAATGTCTAACCACTAATGCGTACCTGAAACTAATATAAAATTTTAAAAAATAAATATTTAAAGTCTTAATATAGTGTTACAGCTGATCAAATAAAATGGTATCTCATTTACATATATATTTATATTCCTTTCTGATTTCCTCTATTTTATGTTTTGGATTTCTCTTATTTAGAGTGGCCAATGGAAAGGGAGAAGATAAAGAAAGCTGCAGATCACTGTCGTCAGATCTTAAATTATGTAAATCAGGCTGTCAAGGAGGCAGAAAACAAGCAGGTAAGAAGGGAAAGGCAAGAAGATACAGGATGACAGTGAGAATATTAACTTAGTGTTACCTGGAATCTGTGAAATAATAATTGAAACTGTCATTACATAATTGAAGGGTGGGATATTTAACTATTCATATAGTAGATGTGTCCATATCAGTTTGTAATAGAACATCAGAGTTATATTTGACTTTTTTGAGCATCTCTAAGCTGCTTGTTTGCTCATTCATCCGTTCATTCAACAAATATTTGTAGAGCATCTATTGTATGCTGAGTGTAAGGTATAGAGTGGTTAAAAAAATAAGTACAATAATTGCCCACATTGAGCTTGTTTTCCAGCAGGATAGAAGAGCATTGACCAGATTATAATGCAAGTATTTTTCTTTTGTTAGTTGTGATAGCTACTTTGAAGGAGAATTTCAGGATGCTAGGAGTGTAACTGGTGGGGCGAGTCTAGTTTGAGGATGTTACGTAGTTGCCATCAGAGAAAGCTTCTTCAAAGAATTGACATCTAAGCCAAGCTCTGAAGGAAATGAAACAATAATGTGGAAGGAGGCAAAGTCCTGGGGTCAGGGTCAAAAAGAAGCATCATCTGTTTGAGGAACTGAAAGATTAGTGTGGATCATGCCTAAATGCAAAGGCATAGTGGTATGAAATGTGATACAGTAGTCCAGGGCCAAATCATACAAGGCTCTGTAGACCATGTTAAAGATTTGAGTTTTTATTCTAAGAGCAGTAGGAATTCATTATAGACGTTTAAGAAGGAGAGCGGCATGCTCAGATTTTTCAGTTTATAAGTATCATTTATCTACTCTATGGAGAATGGGTTGAAGAGATAAGAGCTCCATTAGTAGTCTTTTACAGTGGTCCAGAATTGATGCTGGTTGGCTTAGAGAAGTGCAAGAATTGAAAAAGTATTTAGAATTAGGTAAAATTAACAGGGTTTGGTGACAGATTTAGAGAAGTGTTTGAAGAGAGAGGTAATGTCAGGAATAAATCCTAGATCTCTCGCTTGCACATTTAGATGAACAGTGTGAGTGGAGAAGCCTCTCATTTGTGGAGAAGGTGAAGAGTTCAGTTTGAGATGTCAGGTAAAAATGTACAGTAAGCAATTGGCTAGATGGACCCCCCCCCCCTTAAGAACTGTGCTAAAGATAAAAATATACGATTGTGAGCATATAGAGGCTAATTGAATCCATAGACCTAGATGTAATTTCTTATGAACTGAGTATGAAACAACTCTGTTGGTGAGGCTGTAGGAAAAACTTTGAAGTATAATGTTTGGAGTATAAAACAATAAAACCCCAGAGGACATTTTGACAGTATTTATATAAATTAAAAAATGCATGTATTCATACATCTACCCTTTGACCCAGCAGTTCTGTTCCTAGTGATTTACCCAAGAGAAAGAAGGTATGTGCCCAGAGACTTGTACAAGAATATTTATAACATAAACCAAATGTGGTATAATCATAAACTAGAATAATACCAGCAATAAAAAGGAGTGAACCATTGATATAAACAACATGGAAGAATCTCACAAACATGCTGAACAAAAGAAACCAGATACAAAAGAGTATTTACATATAATTGTATTTATATAAACTTCTAGAACAGGCTAAACTAATCTATAGTGAGAAAAAAATTAGAAATTAGAAAAGTAGTTGTCACTGGGGATGTGGGGACAGATATATTAGTTAGGAAAAAGTATGAGTGTAATGGTAATATTTTCTATCTTGATAGGAGTTTGCACAGGCATATGCAAATTTTGTACAAATTCATGGAAAGCTATATTTAAAATATGTGCATTTTACTATATGCAAATTTTACTTTAAAGAACTGTAAACAAATATTGAAGTCATTAATTTTACACATGCTAAAATGTTTAGTGGTAAAGTGTGCTTATGTCTGTAACTTATTTTGAAATGCATCCACATTATAAAATGGATTGATAAATAGATGACTAGATGGATAGATATATGATAAAACAGAAAACCAATACAGCAGATGTTAATTGTAGAATGTAGGTGGTGGGCATATGGGTATTCACTATACATTTTCAAACTTTTCTATGTATTTGGAAGTTTTTATAATCGTGGGGGAAAATACACATACCTTTTGATCTAGAAACATCCTACAGATATACCTACATGTGTACAAAAGTATATGTTTAAGACCATTTTATTGCAGTATTGTTTGTTATAGAAGATTTCAAGTAACCTACATATACATCATCAATATATAGTTAACTATAGTTCATTCACAGAGTTCAATATCATGCAGCCATTAAAAAAAAAAATAAGCTCTCTCTGTATGTGCTACTGTGGGGTGATCTCCAATATGTATTGATGAGTGATACACATATACAGAAAAATGTGTATATGACTATATTATTATCATTTGAATGAGTAATACATATATGAATATATTATGCTACCATATCTTTTTTGTTGAAGGTTGTATACACAATATGTACAGAGACTAGCATACACATATATTCTATTCTCTTAGAATTTTTCTCATAGGCTACTCAAGAAATGAGTATTTCTTTAGAGAAAATCGGGGGTGGGGAGACAAAAGAACAGAGTTGGAGGGAGACTTTTTGTTGTGTGCCTGGAATTACTTTCTAAATTTTGTACAATTTACATGATTTAAATATTCAGAAAATAAATGCAAGCTAGTTAGAGGCCAGTGAGTTTGAAAACATTGAGAACGAGCAGCCAAAGAGGTAAGATGAAAACAAGGATTGTTTTCAAAGCCGAAAGAAATGGGGTGTTTGAAGAGAGTTGTCAGTTTTATGTAATATTGCAGAGACCTCAATAAAATGTAGGTAAAAAAATGTCCATTTGATTTAGGAACAGGGAAGTCATTGATATCTAAAGCAGTAACCTTGGCTCCATCCTGTCTAATTTTCAGCGCTTAGAAGATTATCAGCGTCGCCTTGATACCTCCAATCTGAAGTTGTCAGAGTATCCAAATGTTGAAGAGCTCAGGGTGAGAGATGGTCTAATAATAATTTAAAAAATAAAATTTACTTAAGACCTGGAAGGTAATTAACATCTCAGTGGGAACATACATCACATGAAGGAGTTCTTGTCTCATAGATTGCCTATATTTATGATTCTATACTTTCTTTTAAATGTCTCTTCTGTGTGAAGATTACATTAGTCTTTGATTAGAGGAGCTTTTTGTTTGAGACTATTGTGACAAAAATTGCAGGTGACTAAGGAACATTACTTATTATGGAGTTTAATTTTATTGTGTTATAGTTTCAATAAGAGTAAGGCTGTTTCCTATGGGAACTTTCCAGATGATTGAGTAAAAAGATAACTTAATTATTTTTCTGTCAAGCTCTTCTAAAGCATATAAGTTGAAACCATCACAGGAATGATCATAAAATATTTATTAATTGTCACTTCTAGTATTTGAGGCTTTTCTATTAAGTTACTACTTAGGATTTTAAATCTTTCTTGTACTGTTTTTCTAGATGATTGTTTTGGCAGATTTATTTGGTGGCTGTTAAAATAGACTTTTATGTCATATATAATAGTTTATCAAAAATGTGCTTAGCTCTATCCAGAGAATGAAGTTTTTCTGGAGCTACTTATATTAAAAGATGATTCTCTTAATAAGTCTTCAATATTTAGAGCAAGGCTGAGTACTGTCTGGACTTTTCATAAGTGTTGTTCCTTGGAAGTTTCTTTGAACTAGAGCCTGGAACTCAGTCAGAGGCCTCTTACAAATAAGCTATGCATTATCCTCATCTAGTTTTTTATAGAAAAATTAAAGGGGTATATTGAGAATCTAGTGGTTGAATGTTTACAACTTTATTTTCATAAGCTATTATCAACTATTTAAAGTGAGATTTAGAAGACACTACTCCTGAATGTTTTTCAAGATACCTTTCCTTTTTAGATCTATACTACTTGCTTTAACTTGGTCTTTATTTCAATTTCAGTAGTTGATAGATATCAGTAATAATAGTGAATGTGTAAGAATTTCTTGAAATGAGACTGTATGGAATATTATCTCACTAAGTACTTGGAAATAATTTATGGATAATTTTTTTTTATTTTGGCAGAATTTGGATTTAACAAAAAGGAAGATGATTCATGAAGGGCCATTGGTTTGGAAGGTGAATAGAGATAAAACTATTGGTAGGTCTAATGTCTGTCAATGTTGGGGAAAGTGAAGAAAGGAAAAGAATAGGAAAATTTTTTAGAAAAAGAGATAATCACCCATAATTTTCAGTTACAGCTGATAGCAGTGCTACTTTGTTTTATTTATGCATTTGCAGTAGCTATGCTTAAATGATTTTGTTATATGTGAAGTATGTTAAATATTTATTTAGGGACGAAGCAGAAAACTTTGTCACGATTCAGTTCTGTCTCCATCATTCTTGTACTTGAAGGATATAAATGCAAAACATGCAAAGTCTAGGTTTTTCTTTAACTACTATATCTAAAACTATCTGTGGTGAGGAACCATTATTTTTTATATCTTGTCAGTCAGAAACTTCGGTGTAATACAAAAGAATGAATTATTTTAAAAGGCGATAACAAGTCAATTTTTTGCAATTTTTTAATTAAAAAATCTTTTTCAAAATTAAATAAAATCTTTACAGTTTTTATTTAATATTAGTTTAAGTTGTACAGAATAGTGGTAGACATCTATATAATTTAAGTGACCCTCCCCCATTACTCTAGTATTCAGCACCGTACATATTTATTACAATATTATCGACTATATTCTCTATGTTGTACTTGACATCCCCATGACTATTTTGTAACTACTAATTTGTACTTCTTAATCCCTTCACCTTTTTCACCCAGGCCCTAACCCCGCTCTCATATGACAACCAGCAGTTTGTTCTCTGGATCAATGAGTCTAATTGTTTTGTTTTTTTCATTTATTTTGCTCTTTTGTTTCCACATATAACTGAAATGATACGGTATTTGTCTTTCTCTGTCTGATTCACTTCAATACCCTCTAGGTTGCTCCATGTTGTTGCAGATCGTTGTATTTCATTCTTTTTAATGGCCAAGTAATATTCCACCATATATATGTAACATATCTCTTTTATCTATTGATAGACATTTGGGTTGCTTCCATATCTTTGCTATTGTAAATAACACTGAAAAGAACATGGGGTGCATGTGTTTTTCGAATTACTGTTTTGACTTTCTTTAGATAAATACCCAGAAGTGAAATTACTGTGTCATAAGGTAATTATATTTTTAATTTTTTGAGAAATTTCCAAACCATTCTGCATCGAGGCTGCACCAATTTGCACATTTACCAGCAGTGCCGAAGGGTTCTGTTTTTTTTGCCTCACAGCATCGAAACTACTTGTTGTTTATTTTTTGATGGCCATTCTGACAGGTGTGAGGTGATAACTCATTGTGGTTTTAATTTGCATTAATCAGAGTACCATTGGCGAATATCTTCTCCCATTTAGGTCATCTTTTCATTTGATTGATGGTTTTCTTTGCTGTGCAAATACTTTGTAGTTTTGTGTGGTCCCATTTGTTTATTTTTCTTTTGCTTCCCTTGCCTGAGGAGATGTGTCAGAAAAAATATTACTGAGAGCGACGTCAGAGAGTTTACTGCCTATGTTTTCTTACAGGAATTTTATAGTTTCTGGTCTTACATTTAAATATATAATCTATTCTGAGTGGTGTAGTTTTATGTATTTTTTTGCACGTATCTCTCCAGTTTTCCCAGCACCATTTACTGAAGAGACTGTCTTTACTCCATTGTTTATTTTTGTCTCTTTCATCATAGATTAATTGACATTACAGGCATGAGTTTATTTCTGAGCTCTCTATTCTACTCCATTGATCTATGTGTCTTTTTTATGCCAGTACCTTGATGTTTTGATTACTATAGCCTAGCAGTATAGTTTGATATCGCATAGCATGATACTTCCAAATTCGATCTCCTTTCTCAAGATTGCTTTAGCTATTCGGAGTCTTTGTAGTTCCATGTAAATTCTAATATTATTTAATTCTGTGAAAAATGCCATTGGTATTTTGATATGATGGTGTTTAATCTGTAGGTTGCTTTGGGTAGTATGAACATTTTAACAATGTTATTCTTTCTATCCATAAGCACAATATATGCTTCCACTTATTTGTATTTTCTTCAGTTTTTTCTTCGCTGTCTTATAATTTTTCGAGTACAGGTCTTTTACCTCCCTGACTAAATTTATTCCTAGGTATTGAACTTTTTGATGCAATTGTAAATAGGATTGTTTTCTTAATTTCTTTTTCTGATAGTCCCTTTCCTTTCTTCCTTTCCTTCCCTTCCCTTCCCTTCCTCTCTCCCTCCCTCCCTCGTTCCCTCCCTCCCTTTTTTTTTTCTTTCTCTTTCCCTCCCTCCCTCCATTTCACTCTCTTTCCTTTCTCT